>NC_088644.1:4627671-4772671 GCF_964019385.1 Sycon ciliatum
CTTTGGCCGGCAGCTGTACTAGGTATTCATATCTCCATACGGATGTTTGCGGTTGTGGATTGTTGCATGTGTTGCTTGTGTTGCATGACTGTGTTACTGTTGGTCATGGTGGTGCTATGGATTGGTCTTTGGCGGTCTTTGTGTCGTGCTTGTGGCTGATCTATCTGCTGCTGTTGTACCCCAAGACTTCTTTTAGAATGCATCTGATATCGACACATGTAGTGTGTGGGTGTGGGTGGCTAGGCGATGTGTGGGTGTGTGTGGGTGTGTGGGTGTGGGCGTTGTTCCCGTGTGTATGTGTGTGTGTGTGTGTGTGTGTGTGTGTGTGTGTGCGTGCGCACGCAGGAAAGCATGCAGGTGTGCATGGATGTGTGGTGTGCACTGCTGCATGTGCAGCATCCCTGCTAAGACCAGTACACTACAGCATCCCTGCTAAGACCAGTACACTACAGCATCCCTGCTAAGACCAGTACACTACAGCATCCCTGCTAAGACCAGTACACTACAGCATCCCTGCTAAGACCAGTACACTACAGCATCCCTGCTAAGACCAGTACACTACAGCATCCCTGCTAAGACCAGTACACTACAGCATCCCTGCTGAGACCAGTACACTACAGCATCCCTGCTAAGACCAGTACACTACAGCATCCCTGCTAAGACCAGTACACTACAGCATCCCTGCTAAGACCAGTACACTACAGCATCCCTGCTAAGACCAGTACACTACAGCATCCCTGCTAAGACCAGTACACTACAGCATCCCTGCTAAGACCAGTACACTACAGCATCCCTGCTAAGACCAGTACACTACAGCATCCCTGCTAAGACCAGTACACTACAGCATCCCTGCTAAGACCAGTACACTACAGCATCCCTGCTAAGACCAGTACACTACAGCATCCCTGCTAAGACCAGTACACTACAGCATCCCTGCTAAGACCAGTACACTACAGCATCCCTGCTAAGACCAGTACACTACAGCATCCCTGCTAAGACCAGTACACTACAGCATCCCTGCTAAGACCAGTACACTACAGCATCCCTGCTAAGACCAGTACACTACAGCATCCCTGCTAAGACCAGTACACTACAGCATCCCTGCTAAGACCAGTACACTACAGCATCCCTGCTGAGACCAGTACACTACTGTCAGAATCCACTCATGACAGCTCTCTCAGAAAGCCTTCATCATCAAAACGATGTACACCAGAAAAGCAACGGCACAGACGAAGACTGAGATTATGTTTGCGTGTAAATCTGATGCCTTCAATTTCTTATATGTACTCCACTAAATGTAAAACAATGTTACATGTGGAGGCAACTACGCAATACAGTGTGTCGTGTCAAGACAAACCTGTCTCGTGTATTTGTGTGTGTGTGTGTGTTTAAATGTTGATTATTAAAACGCTGCAGACCCTCCAACAAGAGCACCAGTATCCGCATCGGCGCGTGTGCCGCAGCTCACAGTGCTGGCCTGGCCCTCCTCACAACCAGGTCACTTCAGTAATCTGCAACTGGGACAAGTCGGTGGCGTGGCCACTCACCCACACTCAGGCCTCCTCTACGTGTTCCACCGCGCGTCTCGAGTGTGGAGCTTCCGCTCGTTTGACTATCGCAACGTGTTCAACGTGAAGCTTGGGCCGATCGTGGAGGACACTGTGGCCGTGGTGGATCCAAACACCGGCACAGTGCTCTCGTCCTGGGGTGCTGGTCTCTTCTACATGCCCCACGGCATCTTTATCGACGGCTCTGGCAATATCTGGGTGACGGACGTAGCCCGGCATCAGGTACTGTACAAGCAGAAATATTCGTCTGGAATTTAATTTCGTCTTTTTCGTCCAACGAGCTGTTGGACTAAAATAAATGCCGGACTAATATTGATTTGTCCAGCTTTTCAATGCACTCTTATGATCCATGGACGGAATTTACAACCGGACGAACTCCCTTTCTTTGGAGTTGGACGAAATTATTGACCGACGAAATTTTCTGCTTATACAGTACCTGTTCTTGTGTGCTTGCAAACATGTGCCCACTTCTCCCATACTATCCCAGTGGGGTTGTTCTGCTGCAGGTGAAGACTATGGGATCCATGCATAGTCTACCTGCCATTTGCTCCTGCGGGGCAAGTGCGCCTGGTCCACTTGAGCCATACACACTGTGATAGCAGCCTAGCCCTGCGTGATAGGTCGTGAACTGTGTACGGTCATACTCACAAATGTAACTTACTACAGCTGGTGGAAACTAGCAAGTATGAGACAAGTTGCCAGCTGTTGCCCCGCAATAAAGGCTGCAACAAACCATGTTTATGCATGAGCGCCATTTCTGTGTAGTCAGTTCTGCTTTGACGCTTCTCACAACCAGTGTTGGTGTGTATAGTAGTCAGTTCTGCTTTGACGCGATCACACCCAGTGTTCGTGTGTATAGTCAGTTCTGCTTTGACGCGATCACGACCAGTGTTGAATGGTTTCTATGGTTGCGCTCGATGAAATCCGACCCAGAGTGCGTATCATGTTTCCTTGCATATGAAGAGTGTACATGTTGGAAATTTGTATTTACAGTTGTGGCCAAAGAAATCCAACCCGCGTGCCGAAAGCAGCGCCAAGGGCTCATGCGCCCCCCGCGGCCCTCGGATCAGTGTAGGGAACATGCATGATGTAATTCAAATGGAAACGCGGCGCTACGTTTGACTCGCGGGTCGGATTTCTTTGGCCACGACTGTACACGTCTAATGTTAGTGTGTTTGCTTGTTTCCTGGCTTGTGCAGGTCATGATGTTTTCTCCGAATAACCTAAGACGGCCTTCTCTCACGCTGGGTGAGCGGTTCATCCCAGATGATGATACGGAACACTTCTGCAAGCCAGCGGACGTCGTAGTCGATGCCCATGGCTACGTCTATGTGGCTGATGGGTAAGAGTCTAGAGATATTGGTAGTGTTGTCTTTGTGGCTGATGGGTAAGAGATATTGGTAGTGTTGTCTTTGTGGTTGATGGGTAAGAGATATTGGTAGTGTTGTCTTTGTGGCTGATGGGTAAGAGGTATTGGTAGTGTTGTCTTTGTGGCTGATGGGTAAGAGATATTGGTAGTGTTGTCTTTGTGGCTGATGGGTAAGAGATATTGGTAGTGTTGTCTTTGTGGCTGATGGGTAAGAGATATTGGTAGTGTTGTCTTTGTGGCTGATGGGTAAGAGATATTGGTAGTGTTGTCTTTTTGGATGATGGGTAAGAGATATTGGTAGTGTTGTCTTTGTGGATGATGGGTAAGAGATATTGGTAGTGTTGCCTTTGTGGATGCTGCTGCTGCTGCCACTACCACGACCGCCACCACGGTTTCTGTTTCACCGGTGATTTGTCGCTGTGTGCTTCTCAGTCATGCTTATACATGTATGGGTGCTGTTGTCTTTGTGGCTGCTGGTGCTGCTGCCGCTACCTCAGTTGCTGGTTCACCGGTGATTTGTCCCTCTCTTTTTTTTGTGGCCATTGGTTCTCACTTCTCAGTCATGCTGATGTTGGTGTTGGTAATCCATATGCATGTGATGTGCACTACAAGTGTTGGGTTAACAACTTAACATGTACACGTACTTAGCCCACCTGTGATACTGTAAGACCAGTTATTTTAACGTCAATTATTAAGTTAACGATCTCCGGATTTTGTGGGTTAGCCAGGTCAAATTCTAACGAATTCTGTCTCAAAACCGGCAAATGACTGTACATGTACATATCGTTTTGCACATAACGACTTCAAATGTTAACGATTATTTCAAATTCGTTAACTCGTTAGAATCAAATGTTCGTTAACATTACTGGTGTTACAGTATAACGTTAGCACATCAAAGAATTGAAGTACATCTACTATAGAATGGGGGGATCGAACGCAATTTCAAGTATTATTATTAATGGTTCGTTTTCAGGCCAGGCCAGGCCAGCTGCTGATTTGCAATAGATATTTGCATGTATGCCTGAATGGAAACATCTTGCACAGAGTGGCTAACTTTAAAAAAGAAAGAAAAAAAGAAACTCTTTACCGGTATTTCTAAAATCCTTTTCGTGCGTGCGTGCGTGCGTGTGTGTGCATGTGTGTGTGTGCGTGCGTGTGTGTGCGTGTGTGTGTGTGTGCATGTGTGTGTGTGTGTGTGTGTATGTGTGTGTGTGTGTGTGCGTGTGTATGTGTGTGTGTGTGTGCGTGTGTGCGTGTGTGTGCGTGTGTGTGTGCGTGTGTGTGCGCGTGTGTGTGTGTGTGTGTGTGTGTGTGCATGTGTGTGCGCGTGTGTGTGTCACTGTGCATGTGTGTGTGCGCGCGTGTGTGTGCATGTGTGTGTGCGCGCGTGTGTGTGTGTGCACATGATGTACGTGCATGTGTGGGCGATTTGGCAGCTACTGCAACCAGCGCATAATGAAGTTCAACAGCCAGGGTCGATTCCTGCGCGAGTGGGATCACCGTGGTCTTGTACGGCAGCCACCACGTAAGTACGCACCGCTTCCGCATTGGCCATCCGTCTCACTGCTACGCAACTAGGACTGCAAGCAGTAAACATGTGTATACACCTCCACTGTGTAGCCATGTGCACCCGTGTGTCATTGTGACGTCATTTGTACAAGTTTTCTGGACGAAACGAGTCTATAGCGCTTTCAAGGGTACTTTTAGTGCGTCGCAGATCTTAAAACAATGCAACACCGGTTTTGCTCGACAGGTTTATTCACAATTCGCGCACGATTTATACGTACGTACTCGTGCTGGTTACCTTCCAGCTCTGTTGTACATGTAGAGTGGCATGTGCACTCTGCTCGTCTGAAGTACTACAGCTTGCTGCTGCTGCTGCTGTTGGTACATCTTATTGTATGCATTGATCCACCATGCAATGAGTTCGCCAAGCCATGGTGACATGACTGCTGTATGGCAGTGCAGCACTATTAGCAACATGACGTCGTACAGTTGTACACTCTGTGGAAACCCTGATCGTATCATGTGCAGTACTATTAGCAACATGACGTCGTACAGTTGTACACTCTGTGGAAACCCTGATCGTATCATGTGTGGTCATGCCACTGCGCTTTCTCAGACTTACCTTTGTTTTGTTGCGGTGGTGTTTGCGCTCGTGCTGCTTTTTCTTTCCAATTCAGGTATGAAGCTTGCTTTTCACATACCCCATGCGCTGACCTTGAATGCTAAGGGCGATCGTCTGTGCGTTGCCGACCGGGAGAATGGGCGCATTCTCTGCTACAACCCGCACACTGGCCAGCTGATGACTGTAAACACGCCCGCAGAACTCGGCGGCCGCGTCTTCTCCATTGCGTTTAGCAAGAGTACGTACCAAGCATTGCTGTGTGTGCACGCATGTACTGAAGTGATGACATTCGCAGTGTTCGTAATAGCCTCTCCGGCCTAGTGCCGTCATTACAGTACTGTAAAACGGGTAACGTTTGCGTTTTACAAATTGAGACTGGCTTGCGCTGTTTAATGTTTGCGAGTCGTTCTACAGTCGTTCTACGCAGTCGAGTCAGTCCTTGCACTGAACTTTACATGGCACGAGTTTGCGTTGTTCAAAGTTTGCGATTCGGGGCCTCTCACAAAATTCACAAACATTTTTACGTCGCAATAGTTACCCGTTTTACAGTACTTGGCATACACAGTACTCTTCAAACACATGCCATTCAAAAATAGTTCGTAAGCTGCTACTTGTACTACGCTACATTGCACAGCACAGCAGTAAAACTATTGTGTACACTACTATGCATCAATTTGGGGGAAAGTTGCACTACAGGTCAGACCTCGCTATAACGACCCCCGCTATAACATAAACCTCACTATAACGTACAAATGTGAATGTCCCTGCCGAAACCGCATCACTTCTGTACAAAATTTCCTCGCTATAACATAATCCGCTATAGCGTAATGTTCGCTATAACGCACTGTTTGCTGGGTCCCGGGCGCACGGAGACCTCAGCATAACGTAAAAACTCGTATAAAAATGACTATGTACACGGCATGCATGCCTTCTCGCGACGAATTCGAGACTGAGCCGTCCACCTCGGAAGCAGGGAGTAGTAAAATACCGGTATTTTACTACTCCCATTACTTTTTATAGGCTCTAATCGTCACATCACGACTCACATGTACAAGTACACGCACTACATGGCTCTTGTCACCCCTTTGCTGACAAGCCTGTACACATGTGCACATCTTTGCTAGGCATCATCATACTTGTATGTAAAACAGTACAGTTGTAATCAGTAAGTGAAGAGCGTCATTTTGACATACATATTGTATATTGGTGTGCCCAACTCAGTATAACATAAACCTCGCTATAACATAATTTCTCCCATACCCCAGAGATTACGTTATAGCGAGGTCTGACCTGTACTATTTTTTCATTTAATTAAAGGGGAAGTATACCCTAATCTGTCGCTTCTGGATGCTGTGCAATCTGCTTCTGATAGAGCTGCTTGGCTCGAAATTGTTAACAGATGCGTTGACCTCATGCAATGAGTGATTTGCGAACTGTCATTATTATTATTATTATTAATAAATAATAATGACACTTTTCTCAAGGTTTGGAGACTCCACTGTAGCCAATACAAAGAGAAAGGGAAAAAGAGGATGAAAACATGAAACCGTTGCGAAAAGATCCGAAGCTGAGGAAAATAGCTACGACGGAGAAACAGCCACCACTTATGGAAAGGGAAGAGGAAGGAAAAATGAGAAGGCTCCGGGAGAACCTCACTATGCTGTACAGGAGGGAGATGACAATGACAGCGCCCCAGAAGACCCCACTTCGACATCTGACGGGAAAAGAACAAACGATGATCAGAGACCTACGTGAGAACAAAAGCATCATAATCAAGCCATCCGACAAGAGTAAGGGGTTTGTTGTCATGGCCAAAACACACTACATGTCCAAAATTGAACAAATGCTCAGCAGTGAGGTCAACTACGAGAGGTCTGATATTACCGTGAACGAACTGGACAAGACATCTGCTGGGATAGCAGAGGACATTACTACCGGAAAAATCCCACCACCACTCACTCGTGCACTGAAGCCACACAACTCGCGAATGTCCACCTTCTATGGACTCCCCAAAGACCACAAGCCTGGCCTCCCACTCCGCCCCGTGGTATCGACATGCGGTAGCCCGACCAGCAGTATTTCACTTCTGCTTGAGCGCATTCTTACACAATTGCTTCCATTCGTGCCTGCACATTTATCGAGTACTGAAGATTGCATGACGGCGATGCGCAACCTCGAAAACCTCCCAGAGGAATGCATTGTAGCGTCTCTGGACGTTGTGTCATTGTACTCGAATATTCCTATTCAAGAAAGCATCGATGCGGCCATGGAGTTATTAGAAGAGCATGAGGAATCGGTTGATATGTTCGCCTTGTCATTATCAGACATACGCGAAATGCTCATGTTTGTCCTCGAGTCAAATTTCTTTGAATTTGACGGCGCCATCTATCGACAACAGCAGGGTCTAGCTATGGGCAACCACCTCGCGCCCCCATTGGCTATTATCTTTATGTCGAAATTCGAGTCACGTGCCCTGTCTGAGTATCCCCTGAAACCGCTCTTATATCGTCGGTATATTGATGATTGCATACTCGTTTGGATCTTTGGTATTGCAGCATTTCTGGCATTTGTTGATTATCTCAATTCCCGCCACCCACGCATACAATTCACCGCAGAATATACACAAACGACCAACTCTCACACCATCAGTTACTTGGACCTGTCAATCTCGGTGTCAGGTGGCAAGTTGGACTGGGAGTTATTTGTCAAGTCGTCCCATAGTGGTGTACATTTGTCATATTTGTCTGCTTTGCCAATGGAAACAAAAATCGCTGTCGCCAACAACCAGATCCGCAGGGCAGTCAACAACGCAACAACGGAGGCAGGACGACAACGGGGGATTAAAAAGATCACCACACTCCTCCTTGAGAACCACTACCCACGACGCATTATACAATCAGCCATTCAACACTCCAACACCGCACGGACAACCGCACGCATCCGAGAGCAGCCCCACCAGCAGACACCACACCGGAAGGCGAAACGACAGTACACGTCACTTGTCAAGGTACCGTACGTAAATGACCAGCTTGCAAGGAGGGTTCGTCAAGTGGTCAGGTCGTTTGATAGAGATGTGCGTGTGGTCTTTACGTCTGGTCGCTCACTAAAGGATATGTTGGTCTCGTCGTCATTCAGCAAGCCACGATGCCCCAGGATGGTACAGCAGCAGAGGGAGAAGAGGGGGCGGGGTCGGCCGGCTGAATGTCGTGCATGCGATGGTGGTCTGAAGCGTGATGTTTGTATGTCCCAAGATGTGGTGTACTCTATGAAATGTACCATCTGTCAAGAAGAATACGTCGGGGAAACAGAAAGGACAACACGCAAGAGGACTGAGGAGCACTACAGACAAGCCAAGAACGCGACACTGGGAAAGCCATGGGGAGACCATTATCGACAAAAGCAGCACACCTTCCCATCGTCACCGCGGTTCTCGCCGTTTTCCCATCTACAAGTTCTCGCCAGCAGGCAACGGTCATACGTTGACCGCAGAATCATGGAGGCACTATTCATGAGGAAGAGGAAGCCTGCAGTGAACAGTGACAATGGTTGGCGACTGTTGGGTGACGTGTAAATATATCTGTCATAATTTGTGCAAGAATGTGTGCACTGTGTGTGTGTGTGTGTGTATGTATGTGCGTGAGTGTTGCTATAAGTGTGTATTTTTCTGCTTTGCACTCACACTAGTAATCTTGCACTATCACTGCACTATATTTTCACTTAATACATATCACACAGAATATTCTCTCTTCCTGTGGTATTGCAACATTTTACGCTATACCATCACACCTTTGGCCACTAGTACTTGTCACATATATATAAACCCCTGTTTTGTCTACAGTAGACTTATTCCTGATGATGGGCCTTGCCCGAAAATTTGATCTAATGTATATCAATTGCAGTGTAGCCTAGAGACCGTTAGAGAGAGTGTGTACAAGGTGTGTGTACAGGATGTATGGATTCAAATAATAATGACAGTTAGAGAAATACCACTAAGAGCAACAGCAGTGAAATTTACAAGTGTGAATTTTAACAATCAAAGCGAGAAATGAACAAAGGAGAAATGAAGGAAAGACAACGTGATAACACATAACAGCAGTACATTACACCTAGGACATTATTCCCGTAGCTATGCAGAAGACGTTACTTCAGTAACGTCTGGCGCTAGCCAGGGTCCACACAGCTTTAATTTGGTGTTTGTTTGTTTGTTTGTTTGTTTGTTTGTGTCACGCCTGGCGCTATCCTGTATCTGTCCCGTACCGTACCGTACCAACAAAGACAGCTGGCCACAATATTTTTGTTTGTTTGTGCCATCGGCATGCCTGGCGCTATCCCGTACCTGTCCCGTACCATCAAGTGTACGGTACCATCAAGAGAATGAGTATATATGCGAAGTGTATCGGGGAATGCATTCAGTGCAGTACCATTTTGTGTGGATTTGTGTGCGAGGCCGAGATCCCACTAGCAGGCTGGCTGGGCCGCCTGTCGAACAGCCCGGGAATCGCATGTAGGCCGATAGCATAATAATTATAACGTGTATACAGTCATGTAGATGTATAGCAGGGAGTCATATTATGTAAACGACTCCCTGCTGTATGGGGAGATTTTCTGGAAAGAAATACGAAGTAGGGAGACGAGTAAATGCAATTAGAATGGATGTTAGTTGCCGTCAGTATAATAAGAAGAAGAAGACGAACGCCCGTGGTCGGCAGAGTCAGCGCCGGTCCCAGGAAACGGCAGGACAGACATCCCGTCGACTCCAGAACGCCCGTGATCGGCAGAGTCAGCGCCGGTCCCATAGCTATGCAGAAGACGTTACTTCAGTAACTCATTGAAACGTTTTTGCAATACAATGAAGTAGCTAATCAAAGGAAAAAAACGTTTCCATCAGTTCTAACAACATGCACGATGAGCTAGGCAACAAAGCATAGCGCAGGGCCCTGAGCTTCCAAGCTCTCTCGTTATTATTATTATACCCTAAAATCAAATTTTCACCAGTTGTAGTCTTCGGGGTGCTGAGTCGAATGGTCTTGGTCCGAGGAAGCTGAGACGCTCCCTTCCTCCTTTATTCCCAATCGAACTCGCGCACTTCCACCGAAACTGGGTGACTGCGCCCTACTAGATGGGGATTTGTATGCAAAATGTCACTAAAAGCGCCATTTCGTTCTTATAAAAGCACGGATGACCGCCATTGGCCCATATGTTGTAGTCTTTTGGACGCTGAGTCGACTGGTTTTGGTCCGAAAAGGCTGCGATGCAGCGTTCCTCCTTTATTCCCAATCGAACATGGTTGAAGAAGCGGTCACGTGCTCCTGCGTACACCAGTCACCTGGTCACCGTGCCTGCAGGGTACAACTTACTAGCCTGTTTGACCTTTTTTGGGTGCAGTCCTGTCACTCGAGTTCAACTCGAGTTGAACCTTGGTGTGAAAGTTGTCGCCTGCTAGCGCGGTGACCAGGTGATTTGGGCACCCAGGAGCACGTGACCACGTGCTCAACCATGTTCGATTGGGAATAAAGGAGGAACGCTGCATCGCAGCCTTTTCGGACCAAAACCAGTCGACTCAGCGTCCAAAAGACTACAACATATGCGCCAATCGCGGTCATCCGTGCTTTTATAAGAACGAAATGGCGCTTTTAGTGACATTTTGCATACAAATCCCCATCTAGTAGGGCGCAGTCACCCAGTTTCGGTGGAAGTGCGCGGGTTCGATTGGGAAAAAAGAAGGAAGAGAGCGTCGCAGCTTCCTCGGACCAAGACCATTCGACTCAGCACCCAGAAGACTCTAACTGGTGAAAATTTGATTTTAGGGTATACTTCCCCTTTAACGCGTTCTGGTTTGACTGAGTAGCCATCTTATTTGTTTTGCCTCACATCAATATTGTTTCTGTTACCGCTACTACTCATACTGCTGCTGCTTCTACTGCTGTACAGCATAAAGACTGATGTAGGCAAATGTTGTGTGTGTGTGTGCGTGTGCGTGTGTGTTTGTGTGTGTTGTGTGTGTGTGTGTGTGTGTTTGTGTGTGTGTGTGTTTGTGTGTGTGTGTGTGTGTGTGTGTGTGTGTGTGTGTGTGTGTGTGTGTGTGTGTGTGTGAATTTTGTGCATGCACGTGTGTACGTGTGTTTGCGCACATGTATATGTGTGTGTGTGTATTGCACGTGTGTATGTGTGTGTGTTTGTGTGTACGTGTGTGTGTTTGTGCATGTGTTGTCATGCTGCTACCCACAGATCCAGAGGGCTATCTGTACGCAGTGAAGGCGAACACTACGAACAGCAGGGCACAGGGCTTTACATTGCTGCCAGGCACCAAGACAGTCCTCAACCGCTGGTCTCCTGGCGTGGGCAAGGTCAGACAGAGGCTTATTGATGGGTGTGTGTACGTGTGTGTGTATGTGTTTGTCTGTGTTTGTCTGCGTTTGTCTTTGTGTCCGTGCATGGATGCATGCGTCTTTGTGTTTGTCTGTCTGTGTGTCTGTCTGTGTGTCTGTCTGTGTGTCTGTCTGTGTGTCTGTATGTGTGTCTGTATGTGTTTCTGTATGTGTGTCTGTCTGTGTGTGTATGTGTGTCTGTATGTGTCTGTGTGTCTGTGTGTGTCTGTCCGTGTGTCTGTCCGTGTGTCTGTCCGTGTGTCTGCCATGACTGTGTGTGTCTGTGTGTACTCTTATTTCAGAAATTTTCGGTGCTCAATATTTTCGGTATGAGGGCAACAGGCTAGGTTAGGTGAACAGAAATTTTCGGTACAGAGAAGCAGTTCCCTATTGTATTATGGGAACTGCTTCTCTGTACCGAAAATTTCTGTTCACCTAACCTAGGCCTGTTTGCCCTCATACCGAAAATATTGAGCACCGAAAATTTGTGAAATTTCAGTACATGTATCTCTCTTTGGCGGGTCAGTTATTGCTCCATTGCCACTGAGCTAGTATCGCATGCATGTATGCCTTAATTCATCTTTCTCGTATCCTCGAATGAATGATGAAAGAAACGGCCCTACCAATACCTGTGTTCAGCTTCTGCAGATGTGAGGTTGAACTGCTTCTGCAAATGTGAGATTGAACTGCTTCTGCAGATGTGAGGTTGAACTGCTTCTGCAGATGTGAGGTTGAACTGCTTCTGCAGATGTGAGGTTGAACTGCTTCTGCAGATGTGAGGTTGAACTGCTTCTGCAGATGTGAGGTTGAACTGCTTCTGCAGATGTGAGGTTGAACTGCTTCTGCAGATGTGAAGTTAACTTGAAATACTTCTGGAAACTGTGTGTGTGTATTGGACATCAGCTTAGGCTCATCTAGCAAAGAATTTCTTGCATTGAGTCCACTTTATAATTGGAAAAATGCTTATTGCCATGTGTTCATGCTGTTTTTGCTGCTGCTGTCGTTGTGATTGCTATCATTGTTGTGCATGTAGAGTTTCTCTAAACCACATACCATGACAGTTGCAAATGATGGTTCGGTGTTCGTGGGTGAGATTGGCCCAGATCTTCTCTGGAAGTTTAGCAACACTAACGTAGCCAGTCCCAGCGGTGGCTTGGGTACGTCGTCGTCGTCAGCACAGGGTAGCCAGTCACCAGACAGTAGCACCATGTCTTCTAGTGATGCTGCACCCACCACTGGTGTGTTGACTTCAGCACAACAGCAGCTGCAGCACGAGTCAGGGTCTAGCCTGCAAGACACCGCTAGCAGTCACACTGAGCTGTCTGAGCAGTTTCTGACATCGTCGTCGCCAGTGCAGGCGACAACCGAACCTCCCGC
This sequence comes from Sycon ciliatum, assembly GCF_964019385.1. Classification (NCBI taxonomy): domain Eukaryota; kingdom Metazoa; phylum Porifera; class Calcarea; order Leucosolenida; family Sycettidae; genus Sycon; species Sycon ciliatum. Next base: position 4,640,482 of record NC_088644.1, read on the forward strand.
CACGACAATGCCTCCGACTTCTACCGTGTGGACAACAGCGGCACAGACAACAACGGTGCAGGCAGAAACAACCGTACTGCCCACTTCTACTGCAGGGCAGACCACCAGCCCACAGGCCAGAACAACAACAGCAACAACTGATGTTCCTACAAACACTTTAGCCGTGCAGACAAGCGCCCAGCGATTGCCAACCGATATGCTTCCTACAGCGCAAGTTGAAACCGATGGTGCTGACCCCGCAGCAGATACTACACCCGCCGTGTCTGCTTCTCCAACACCGACCCCGTCAGCAGTGCCTTTTGACACGATGGTTGAAACGTCGCCACTTGAAGCCCGTATGCCGTCCGAGACCGCGGCAGCATTTCCCAAGCAGAGCCTTGCTGATGTTGCGGCCGGTGGTCTGTCTGAAACCAGCAGTGCAGATCCCCTTGCTAGCGTTGCTTCTGTACCGCATGATTCTAACAACATGAACATAGCACTGCTGTCGGCATCACCAGCATCAGTGCACCGTGTTACCAATGAAGTGACACAACCTGTAGACTCTCATACAACGGTAGTGACAAGAAGTGCAACGCATGCGCCGGCTATCCAGCACGAGCACGATGACGACCGGACGACGACCAACACAGTGCAGGCACTGCCAGCCACCACTGCCTATAGCTTACTGCATGATGCTGACACGATCAACATCGGTGTGGTGTTCCTGTTGTCTTTCGTCAGCTGCATTCTACTCTTGATCCTTCTCGTGGCCAGCGTTCAGTATTGTAATCGCCGTCAGAGACAGAGTCGTGGGCCCAAAGAGACGCCGCTCCGCAAGCTCGTCCGCATGGCCAAGCGCAATGGCAAGGCCAACGGCGGCGCTGGGGAGTTTCAGAAACTGCAGCAAGAGGAGACCAGCGAGAGCGAGGAGTTCTAGATCCTGCCCGGAGATCGTGTGTTCGCATGGGTGACGTGGCAGGCACTGCTTCCACTGCTAGTGCCGCCACCACTACCGTCGCCTCTCCTGTTCTGTATGTAGTATGAACGTAGTAGTAGCCTCTGCTTGTACAGCAGTAGCAAGAACAACAACAACAACAACAACAACAACATGTCATTAATGTTGCAGTACAGTACAGCACTAGTGAAACTGCTAGATATTACCGTGTCTGTTTTCACTCTCCTTGTGGACTATGACTGTCAAACTGGCTTACTGCACTTCTCATCGGTTGACAAGTAAGCATTCCCATTACACATTGCTTGACTTGAAACCCACTGGCCTGCATCTGAAGCACGAAACACACTTTCAAGCCATGTTTTCATTGTTTTTGAACTACTTGAGACCGTTATCATTGGGTTATGTATGTCGCTGTCAGTATTACAATGACCACCAGCACCAGCAGCAGCAGCACCAACACCTCTGCCGTGTAGAAATCTAGTCTATAACTTACGATGCCGAAAGAGCTGTGGGCTCTGCATCGGTAACCAACTCATGTCAAATCAAACCTGTTTTAGCACGTCCCAACACTGTTGGTGACCATCGTTTTCATCATCATCATCATCAGCCACTTTTCCTTAACCCTGCTTTTCTCTATTTTTAGGCAATGCTACCACAGTTCTGCACAGCACATACTAACTTGTCGTGTAGTTCAGTGAGTATGTATTTTGAACTGTTCCAGACTTATTTTAGTGGCATTGCTGGGCTAGTTCTTTTTTCTAGCTTTGTTGGCCTTCACAGTGCACCCTGCCTTGATGTCACGGTCCAACTCTCTCTCTTTCTCTCTCTCTCTCTCTCTCTCTCTCTCTCTCCCCCCCCCCTCTCTCTCTCTCTCTCTCTCTCTCTCTCTCTCTCTCTCTCTCTCTCTCTCTCTCTCTCTCTCTCTCTCTCTCTCCCCCTCTCTCCCCCCTCTCTCTCCTCTCTCTCTCTCTCTCTCTCTCTCTCTCTCTCTCTCTCTCTCTCTCTCTCTCTCTCTATCTATCTATCTCTCTCTATCTCTCTCTCTCTCTCTCTCTCTCTCTCTCTCTCTCTCTCTCTCTCTCTCTCTCTCTCTCTCTCTCTCTCTCTCTCTCTCTCTCTCTCTCTCTCTCTCTCTCTCTCTCTCTCTCTCTCTCTGTCTCTCTCTCTCTCTCTCTGTCTCTCTCTCTCTCTCTCTCTCTCTCTCTCTCTCTCTCTCTCTCTCTCTCTCTCTCTCTCTCTCTCTCTCTCTCTCTCTCTCTCTCTCCCTCCCTCCCTCTCTGGCCGTGCCTCATCCTGCAGATATATGCAGGGTGTCGGTGATGCTATCTCTCTTGACATTGCACTATGTTCTTGGACGTCTTGCTTTTTTTAGCTCAACGTTCTAATTAATTTATCTTGCTAACTCTCTGTTTTCAACATGGCTCAGGTTTGCTCTTGGACGTATGTATTGTTCGTGTACTAATTTTCCTGGTTGTAACCATGGTTACTGACTTGCAATGGCGTGCATGTACCTGTCCTAATCCTGCACTAATCTTGGGACCAGGGTACCCCCCCCCCCCCTACACATACCGGTATGTGTAGATGGGGGGGGGGGGGTCCCTGCTTGGGACCGGACATTTAATTAGGGTGCAGCTGGAAAGCAATTGTAACCTCAGTCCTGCAACGTTTTGCAGGCGTGTATTTTTCATTTCGTCTGGCCAGGTGAGGAGTGAGGTGTGTCTTTAGCGCAGTCTAATATTAATAAGATTCTTTATCCCACCATTGACTTTCGTGACATGACTGACCCTGTACTACTATCTAGCAAAACAGCAGCTGCGGGTCAGCTACAGTAGCAGGTAGTGGAGTCTTCATTCAGCTGGACATGGATCCGATCCTAGGCGGCTAGGCCATGGTCCTGGACTCAACCACAATAATATTTTTTGCGGTGTAGATCGAATCATTCGATACGAGCAGAAACTGATTACTGTACGTGGAATCGAGGAAACACGGAAGTAAACATGGACGAGTACTACAGGGCTAGCTGCACTAGCCAGGCAGGGAGTCGTAAAATACTCACACGCGTACACGTGACACGTTCTAGCACTACACATACCGGTACTAGCAAGAGTAGTTTATCTACTCTTGGTACTAGTCTACAGTCCATTCAGAAAAAAATGAACTTCTAGCTTTTGGCCATAAATGGGTCAAACGTTGAGTTTTTTTAGAATTTTTTTCTGCAATCCCATATGGAATCCTCTTCCAATTATGTTTCTGAAGTTTTTTTGTCCAAAAAGCAAGCCATAGCAAGAATAGGATTTCGGCCAGGTTTTGCCCCAAAAGCACTGAATTGGGAAAAACCATCAAAATCCAGGCCGTTTGACCCCGCCTGCAACAGTGCATTCTGCGGTTCGAACCCCAGTTCAGGCACCCTTTTTGGACCCTTTTCAAATTTCAAAGTTCGCAGCACTGCACTGTGTACGATGAAATCACGAAAAATCGCCAAATACGGGAGCTCGCCAGAGCCAGGACCCATTTTTTTATGAATGGACTGTAGTAGTCATACCAAGAGTACATAACCACCCGGGGGGTTATGTACTCTTGGTCATACATGACCCAGAGCTAGAGTAGGCCTACAAAACTGTATAGCCCAAATTTGCTCGGGGCGCTTCGATATTTTGCCGGCAAATTTTGCCCGATCACTTTCCATATTTTGCTAGGCATTGCCTTTCGTTTCCGAAATTTTGCTCCTGCTTTGTGGCAAAAATGGCTTCGAATGAACCGTCTACTTTGGTAAAAGTGGATGGTGACTCTGATGAGGAAAGCAAAACTTATAATGGTGTCAGTATTACGGATTTGGTAGCATGATTTCAAATGTATGTCCCACTGATGACAGCCTGCACGAGCTATTTCAGCACAACGTTCGCCCAATGAAACCAAAGAAATTTGAATAAAATTGCCAAAACACACCCGGATCCTCTGTAAATTCGATATTTTGCTCGGAATTTGCCAGCAATTTCTTTTCGTTGGAAAATTCGATATTTTGCTGGAAGAATTGCCGGCAAATTTGGGCTATAGCCTAGGCCTAACCCAGAGGCCAGACTGAGACTGTTCACATGGTTCAGTATCATACACAGTTACTACTTCACAAGATAAACATGATAAAGAAGTCGTGTGAGATTGAAGTGAGTCCGTACTGTGCACAGTCATATCGATCATGGACAGGACGCATGCCGGCCGCTACCGCCGGAGATCTACGCGCGATTCTGTGTCAAAACGACGAAAGACTGAAAACTGCGAATGCAGACCGGAAAGGACTGGTGCTTATGTCGAAGCCCAAGCTGTCAGTGTCACTGTAGACGGTGTAGTAGTACTAGGAGTCTAGGTCTAGGGTTGTCGATGAGAGTTGCTATCTCTTTCATTGATACCACCCCTGCGTTTCGGGGCGCTGCTCGTGTCTGTTGTCCACCCAGTATTCGTGTTAGCTTTATTTGTTCTGGCGCTAGCTAGGCTGGCGACGCTTGCTGGTACATGGTGGCAACGTTTAGTGACGGAAAGCGTCTTTGCACTTGCACCGTATTCTGTCATAACGACCACGCTTTTCCTTTCTCCCTGGATGCCACTGCACTAGAAAAGTAGCTGGTGAGGGTCTTTTTCATTGAAAAATTGTTTGCACAAATTCTCCAACCCCGTGTCGTCTGGAATAATCATGTATCACTGACTGGTACACGGCAACCTGTCGCACTACACACAAGCTGCAAGTAGCCACCAGGAATGTCTTGCCACCACTGCCATCAATGTATCAAGAACGCATGATGGACGGTGATAGCGAAGGCGAGAGCCAGACGGAGAAAGAGGATGGCCCCTGTGCTGCAGCTGCTTCTGCCTCTAGCGTGGAGGACAGCGACTGGAGCGGTGCTGAGGCCGAGAACGATAGTAGCGGCGCGAGTGTCAGTCCCGGACAGGAGCAGCGGAAAGGCACCTCTAGCGGCGTCGCAGAGAGCGCTAAAACGGCTGCCCTAAGCGGCGGTGGACTGAGCAAGAATTCCATCGTTGACGGCTTGCTGGCGGAAATTTACCATGACCCATTCGGCCAGGCCGAGGCATCGTCTGGCCATGCCTATTTCACTGAATGCTCTGCCGAGTCCAGTTCAATACTGGGAGACAATGAGGGAAAGACCACGATAGTGATTGATGGCCCGGATACCAACCAAACATCTGCCATAGTTGCCAGCAAAGCCTACTTGGAATCAAAAGGTAGGGATCTCAGCGCACACGTGGTAACCTAGCGCACGTGGTTGATACTGATAGCTAGCCCTGCAATACACTAGTCCTATCTAGAATGACTGGGATTTGAGTCATTTTGACTCATTGGAGAGTCGTGTTATCAGCAGGGGCATAATGTAATCCCTCTGACCAAGAGTACATAACCCCCCAGAGTGTGCAACGCCTGATCCAGTTCTGCATAGGGTCTTGGTCGAGCGGAATCGGATCTTTGCGTCATAATACCGTACACATCTGAGGGGAACCCGGGGAGTCGCGGGTACTCTTGGATCAAAAACAATGGTGCCCTGCCTCGAGACCGGCCTTGCGCTGGTGTGAAGTGTACGCATGACATCAGAAGATCCGATTCCGCTCGACCAAGACCCTACACAGAGCTGGATCGGCGTTGCACACTCTGGGGGGTTATGTACTCTTGCTCTGACACATTCTGGACGCCAGGACCACAAACATACAATCACGTAATGACCCCATGCATGCTGTTTGTATGGAGGAGTAACAGGCAATGATCCGTATGTACGATGTACAGATGGACAAATTCCCGTAGGCGTGCACCGTAATTCCCCAATTATAAGTCGCTGCCCATTCACCATTTTCAGGCCCGGGCCAAATTGTTTCAATACATTCGTACAAGTAGGAAGTCACACTCGATTGTAAGTCACATCCCCTTCTTCGCCGTTGACGTTTAGTGTAAAAAGGTGCGACTTACACTCGGGGAAATATGGTACATGCCCGGTTGGGTGTTCGTTGTGCGCTATACATGCACATTTGACCTATTTAGCCCAATAATCAATGGCGGACTATCGCCTTTCCAGCTTCATCACTTTGAATAGAGATAAATGACTAGCTAGATCTTCGTCCAAAAAAGGTTTTCGTGTGAAATGCACTCAGGCTGCGTTTCGTATTGGGAATACCTGCAACAGAAAACAATAGGATCTGCACATTGAGCACCCAACCGGGTCTACGGGCTTTTACTGGATTTCGTACATATGTACAACGTGCATAAGGCTTATGACCACAAGACCATCACTTTCTGGCTGACTTGAGATTTGGGATTGCGTGCGATTTCGCTGCGACATGTATTTACCGTGGCGTGCAGAGTGTATCGCAGGAGACCTTGATGTTGTGATTATTTGAAATGGCACATCACCGCTCAACATGCATCGCCTCGCAGCAGTAGTATCTTGTGCAGGGTGCCTGCCTGTGTGCATGAGAGGACAGTGGAGCTAGCTTGCATCGCTATTGTACAGATGGCTTCGTAAACGCACCTCCCAAGCATGTCACTTCGTAAACACACCTCCCAAGCATGTCACTTCGTAAACACACCTCCCAAGCATGTCACCACCACGTACAGTAGAGTCGGGCATCCAAGAACGTTGTTTCCAAGGGGTTAGCCTAGGGCGTTCTTATTTTCCAGCAATCCGGCTGCGTTCTTATCATAGCACGTCCTTAGAAACAATTCGTACTGGATCATAATTATCTATCCCAAAAGCTGCCGGAAAACCATCACTGCCGTTCTTAACTTTTTCAAAGGCTGTGGCGTTCTTAGCATTTCAGGCTGGACGTCCTTGGGCCCCGCGTTCTTCGGCGCACGACTCTACTGTATAGACAAGAATAGTGATACGCCTGGCCATCTTCTAACGCCTGGTTCTTCCAGATGTTGCACATTCAAATATCGGCAGAATTTAACAGTACGACCCGCTACATGTACTGTAGTCTGCAAATTACTTCCTTCGTCATTTCTCGGACATGGCGAATGGATACTTTGGTCGGACACAGCTACTGCCTGGTATACAGGTACACCGTGCACAGTATGGAGTGTGCAGTATGCAGTGTGCAGTGTGCAGCTACTGATTTGCCACTAGAGAGTGAGCTGAGGCGAAGAGTACCCCAGGGACACCCCCCATGAAGGCCAATCGGACATAAAAATACTGCTGCAGCGTACACATTCCAGCAATGCAGATGGCAGCCTGAGGAGCACGGACACCATTGTTGTCCTGTTCTGTGTCCTGTTCTGTGTCCTGTTCTGTGTCCTGTTCTGTGTCCTGTTCTGTTCTTGATTAGAGCAATGTGTTTTGGACGTACCCTATCTAACTAGCACTGCATGTTTGTGTTGTGTTATTGTAACTGTGCACTCTTCAATTAGATATCGATGAACTACAAGAGCTGGCAGCTGATATGCGAGCAAGGATAACAGAACTTTCTGTGAAGCTCATCAGTGCACTCAAGCGTAGGAATAGGAGTGAGCAGAAGGTGCAGGCTAACTGTGAACTGGTTACGGCTACACTGCAGGCATTCTCCGAGAAGCGACGTAAGTACAAGTAATTCATTTTAATCCCGTTCGGGTAATCAACATTCTACTAGAGAGGTTAAGTTTCACGTAAAAGTCTTACGTCCGTGAACTTTTACGTCAAAAAGTGAAAAAACTCACGTAAAATTTGACGTGTTTTACGTGAGTTGAGTGTCCCGCACGTAAGTTCATGACGTGAGTTTTTGGAAGTTTCGCTTGGTTATTCCGACCGAATTTGTGTGAGTTTCCGGAATGTTATCGAAATTTATCAAGTTTGTTTGAAGATTTGATATTTGTGCGAACTAAACCCGAATCCTGCCAGGCAAAATTTCACGTCACGTCGCACGTGTAACGTAACCTCTAAAAATTACACGTAACGTGAGATTTGCACCGCGTTTTGAAAAAGGGCAAAAAACGTGTAACTTAACCTCTCTACTGTCTGCATTCAGCAGGTATGGTATCATACTTCTACATTATGATGTCATACTTCTATGTATGATGTCATACTTCTATGTATGATGTCATACTTCTATGTATGATGCCATGCTTCTACAAGTACTTCCTCCGGAAACAAAACAAAAAAACTTTGTGACAGTTCGATTGACCTGTCAGTTCTGGTGAGTCAAGCTCTGAAGAATTGATGGTGACTCCGAGTGAGACTCATTGTCGTGAATGATTTTGTTCCCACTGGCACTGAGCCAAATTTCTTGATCACATTAGCTCCGTAGAATATGCATAAGAAAGGTCGCGAAGTTTTTTTCTGTTTTCGGAGAAATAAGTTTCCGCAAATCCACGTGCACACTTACTCAGGCTAAGAATTCATTGTGTGGATGCTCCTGCAGCAGCATGGGCAGGCCTGTATTTTACATTGAGTAAGAGTATGACTGACTGTGTTGTCTGTTGATCATGTACTGCAGGTGAGGACAGTCAGCTGCGTTTCTCGCTGGCCCCGCTTGGCACTGAGGAGAGCTTTGGTCAGGTACACAACATGTACAGAGTTACAGACAGTAATGTCTAGTGTGGCGGTGTCTAGCTCTCTAGCATGCATTGGTGTGTTGTGTTACTGTGTCTAGCTCTCTAGCATGCATTGGCCTCAGGTTGCATGTTGGAAATCACAGATGCACTTGACAAGTTTTATAGAATTGCTTCCAGTGACAGCCTGCTGACACATCAAGATGATCAGTGAGAGAGCACAAGGAGCATGTGGTCATACTAGTATCTGCCCGGTAGCTTCATTACCTGACTACAGTGTGCAGTCGGTATCTGTCCGACAATGAATCTGTTCTGCTTGCACTCGATAAGGCACATGTGTGAGTTTCGGTGAGGAGAAATACAGTTCTCATGTTTTCATTCTTCTGCCATTCTTGCAGTGGAAGGCTGCGTATAAAGCCATCGTTTCTCAACATAATGGCCTGCCCGTGCCCTGGCGGGAACGAGTGAGTTGCAGCTTGGCTATCTTATACACAGTGTGTGTGTGTGTGTAAAAAATAAATAAAAAAGACCAAAAAGTAGGGATTCACTGGCCAGAAAAAGCCACTTCATAGCTGTGTGGTGTAGACCAGGCTGAATAGTGGCGGCCAATTCTTCAGCTTTGCAAGCTGTTGAATGGTGCAATCCCAGCACAAATTGCTATGGCTTCTGCTGTAGCATCGCTATCATCGCCTCCGGCGATGGGCGTCCAATGGTCCAATGGTGTGTGTGTGTGTGTGTGCGTGTGTGCGTGCGTGCGTGCGTGCGTGTGTGTATGTGTGTGCATATGTGTGTGTATGTATGTGTGTGTGTGTGTGTGTGTGTGTGTGTGTGTATGTGTGTGTGTATGTGTGCGTGTGTGCGCGTGTGTGCATGCGTGCATGCATGTGTTCATGTAGCGACCTCGCTGCACGACGTCAGCTCCCTCACTACATACGCATGCGCATGAAACATTTCTTCCTCTTTTTTTCCTCGTAGTTGTATTTATTAGGCCCCAGGGTTGTATGTCCCGGGATTCATCTGTCTCCCCGTGAACAGATACGACCTCTGCCATCTTGGGTGCCCAAATTTGTGACCCCCGACGCTGCGCTCGCGGAGCATTCTTGTTTTTTTACTTTCCGGATTTGGGAATCTGTGGTGCCTCTCGTCGCCCACCCGCACTCGGCACACCTGGAGCTGCTGCAGACTACGCCCTCCTGCCGCCCGCCATCCGTCGTCATGCTGTTTCCGCCCGTCAGCCTGCCAGCCATCACTGGTTTTCGCCACAATCCGTTCCTGTGTGCACCGCATTCTGGCTGCCTGTCAATCATGCACCGGCTGTTGACATTAAACTTGAGCCTCACCATCCGCACCTCACTGCCTGGACTTGGAGCTGCTGTGGAGCAACCCCCCTCCGACCAGTGTGCGCCGGCCACAAGCTGGAGCTTGGCCCCCTCCCACCCGCAAAACCTCCCCAATTGTGGAGCCAGCACTGCTGCATTTTGTACTGTACTGCTGTCATGTTGTTCCGTACCTGGATTGGCTGCCAACTCACCAGTCGCTGCCTCGCCACACTCGCATACACGGCTACATGGGCTGCTCAACGGCAAGTTTCCCCGCAACTGATCACTGCGCGTCTTTCCCTCTGCCTTCACAGTTCGCATACAGTTTTTTTTCTCTTTCTGCCTCTGACATGCTCTCCACCTCTGTCACGTTAATCCACCTCTGACATGTTAACCCGCCTCTGTCACGCATATCTTTTCTGCTTCCTGCATTTTATTTCTCTGTTTCGGCCTTGTTGCCACTTTAAAAACAGTGATACGCCACATGCATCACATGCATCACATGCATCACATGCATCACATGCATCACATGCATCACATGCATCACATGCATCACATGCATCACATGCATCACATGCATCACATGCATCACATGCATCACATGCATCACATGCATCACATGCATCACATGCATCACATGCATCACATGCATCACATGCATCACATGCATCACATGCATCACATGCATCACATGCACATGCACATGCACATGCACATGCAGCGCTCTCTATATTTCCTTGTTTTTCTCTGTCGTTCTCTGCGCTCCGCTTGTTCTCTGGTGGGGGAGTACTGTAGCGACCTCGCTGCATGACATCAGCTCCCTCACTACATACGCATGCGCATGAAACATTTCTTCCTCTTTGTTCTAAATAAACAACAGCCATTAGACAAAGTTGCCCTCTCCTTGGAGTTGTAGTTATTAGGCCCCAGGGTGGTATGTCCTGGGATTCATCTGTCTCCCCGTGAACAGATACGACCTCTGCCATCTTGGGTGCCTAAATTCAGCTTCACGTTTTTTATTTATTTTTTTATTATCACTTACCTCGGATGCTGAGCCAGTAAATATAATTAAAATGGAAGAAATCACATGGAAACGAGTTATGAAGCAACTATCCACGACTGCAACAAGATAATCAGCAGTCAGAAAGTGCGGCGATAACAGGGCACAAAACTGACAGGTTGAACCTTCCAAGCTGGAAGGCTGTTGGTTTGCACACTGGAGGTGTGTTAGACCTAGGTCTGAGGTCGTTGAATGTCTCAGTTGCCTGTCAGTTTTGTGCCCTGTTATCGCACTTTCTGGCTGCTTATTATCTTGTTACAGTCGTGGATAGTTGCTTCAAAACTCGTTTCCATGTGATTTATTCCATTTTGTTGTTGTTGTTTTTTCCCCAGGGAAATAGAGAAGCAGGGTAACCTTCCGTTACAACAGTCTACAAATGCTGACGGTATTATCACTGTTCATTCTAGTGCTTCAACTCATGATGTGTAACTGCCTCCCGTATCACCTCTTGTCCCACTGCTTACTAGGTGTGGCTCGGTATGGCCGATCATGCTCTGAAAGAAGTTGACTGGCAGGAAGTGAAACGCTTTGCTTTCAATGACAAGAGCAATCCGGATGATGACAACCTGGGTATCCAAATTGTCAAGGTGTGTGGCCCTCTGGCGGTGGACTTTTCTGGTGGTATTGCAGTGATCAACTTTTTGACTCTGGGCTGAGTGTTGCCATGCTCAGTTGTAAATACCCCATAATGAGTAATCATGCACATAGATCTTTAAAACTGGAGAATGATCAACTGGATGTCATTACTCATTAGCATTCCGGGGCCATCCGTAAATATAGATCATAGATATTTATTTAGAAACGAAAACTAGTCGTTTAGGGGGGGGGGGGGGTTGAGCGCCTGTTCGTTTCTCGAAAAATGTCGACGCATAGTTTGTATGTGTGGGCACGTCCAGAGAAAAAGAAAAAAATATCGATTCTATGCACCGTTTGTATGTGTGAGTTTCTCAGGGAGGGGGAGGGGTTGAAGAGAAACGACTAGATTTCGTTTCTAAATAAATTTCGGTATTATTTTACGGATGACCCCTAAGTAGACCTGTCATTTGAAAGTAGACTTGTCATAAAGTAGATTTTTCATTTAAATTAAGTAGGGTTGTCATTAAGTAGGGTTGTCATTAAGTAGGGTTGTCATTAAGTAGGGTTGTCATTAAGTAGGGTTGTCATTAAGTAGGGTTGTCATTAAGTAGGGTTGTCATTAAGTAGGGTTGTCATTAAGTAGGGTTGTCATTAAGTAGGGTTGTCATTAAGTAGGGTTGTCATTAAGTAGGGTTGTCATGAAGTAGGGTTGTCATGAAGTAGGGTTGTCATTAAGTAGGGTTGTCATTAAGTAGGGTTGTCATTAAGTAGGGTTGTCATTAAGTAGGGTTGTCATTAAGTAGGGTTGTCATTTAGGGGCCGTCCGTAAATATCGAACGTTTTTCACCAAACGAATTATTTTAGTTTGGACCCAACCCCTCCCTCCCTCCCCCTCAGAACGTAAAAATTGTTGACATATACATGCATATACAACAAAAGTCGCAAGGGTGTCACTGTTCCTATGGCCATGTACATGTATCGAAGTTTTCTGAAACGAAATTGGTCAACCCCCTCCCACCCCATAACGAAATTATTTCGTTTCGTGAAAAAAGTTCGATAATTATGGACGACCCCTAAGTAGGGTTGTAGGCTTGTAATAACCTAGGAAGTGAGATGTGCAAGCCGCATGTGTAGTAACATTGCGCCATGTTGCGAACTCCACTCATGGACATACTGTATACTGCACATCTGCCATGCAGCAGATTATTGCAGCAGACTATTGCAGCAGACTATTGCAGCAGACTATTGCAGCAGACTATTGCAGCAGACTACCTTTTTAAACAAGCGTGTCTAGGTGCTGGGAAGTGTAGCCTGCACTGTCCCAATCGATAAGGGTTCATCACCAGTCGGCACATGTTACTGGCTAGCCGCATGCAGCGCAGCCTGACTCAGCCTGCGGTGAGCGCCGTATGTCCCCGTTGAAGTGGATTAGATGCCATCCAACTGTCTTTTCTTTCACATGGTGTTAAATTGATTCCTTTGATAGTCTCAACTTCCTGCTGTTTTTTGTTTGTTTGTGCTGTTGTGCGTGTGTTTAGGACTTGCACAGAACTGGCTGCAGCGGTTTCTGCGGACAGGACGCTGCCCGGGAGCGTGCCATCTTGAAACGAGTCCTGCTGGCGTACGCCCGTTGGAACAAGTCAGTTGGCTATTGTCAAGGTTTCAACATCCTGGCAGCTGTGCTCCTGCAGGTTCTCAACAACACCGAGGAAAAGGCACTGAAGGTCAGTGAAGGGTACTTGTAAAAGAATACTCGGTGGCATAAGGACAGGAGACATGTGCCTATCCTACTGAGGCCAGTGTTGGTTGCCTGTCGATTATCACCTTTGCATTTCCTCTCCATGATCACCTTTGCATCCCAGAAAATCGCTTGACTATACATGTATGTGTGTGCATGTGTGTGTGTCCATGCGTGTACATGTGCGTGTGCGTGTGTGTTTGCGTATGCGTGCATGTGTGTGTGCCACATAAATGGTTGCTGTGTTTAACATGCTGTGCTTCTATGACAGGTCATGATCTATCTTGTTGACAATCTATTGCCGCCAAACTACTTCACCAACAACTTGAGTACCCTACAGGCTGACATGGTCGTCTTCCGTGTTCTAATGAAGAAGCATCTGCCACGGCTGTGGAATCACCTGCGCTTCTTGCAGGAGGTGGCCATAGACTTTGAGTTTGGTCTGATGGGTAAGTACAAGACCGTACAGGAGTAACAGGACTGTATTGAGTAGGTAGCTTGGTGTTTACCCGCTTGCTGAGTCTCAACCCTAACCATACCTCAACCCTTACCATAACTCAACCCTAACCATACCTCAACCCTTACCATAACTCAACCCTAACCATAACTCAACCCTAACCATACCTCAACCCTTACCATACCTCAACCCTAACCATACCTCAACCCTTACCATAACTCAACCCTAACCATACCTCAACCCTTACCATAACTCAACCCTAACCATACCTCAACCCTTACCATAACTCAACCCTAACCATACCTCAACCCTAACCATACCTCAACCCTAACCATACCTCAACCCTTACCATAACTCAACCCTTACCATAACTCAACCCTTACCATACCTCAACCCTTACCATACCTCAACCCTTACCATACCTCAACCCTTACCATAACTCAACCCTAACCATAACTCAACCCTAACCATACCTCAACCCTTACCATAACTCAACCCTTACCATAACTCAACCCTTACCATAACTCAACCCTAACCATAACTCAACCCGGCTTACCATAACTCAACCCTTACCATAACTCAACCCTTACCATAATCAGCAGGGCTGCCACTTAGTCCCATTTTCGGAAAAGCTTTGTTCTGACGAACCGACCGAAAACTATAATTTTGTCTACGCAGTGCCGTCAAAGTCCGTAAATAAGTACGTTCTTACAGTTTAACATCAATTATCCGAACATCGATTATCCGAACATCGATTATCCGACCATTCGATTATCAGGAATGGGTTTTCGAACCGCACGTGGCTCAGGCTACACATTTTCGTACGGGAGCTTGCACGAAAAGTTAGTTGCTGCAGCGCGCACTCGCTGCCTGTACCACTATGTGCAGGCTGTACAGTCAAAGACTTACAAAACTCACAAAATCTAACATGAAAACAACTGTTGTTGCGGGTGCTGTGATATACCGAACACAGGTATTGGCATGTGGTGAGATTTTCCATATCCAGAAAATGTTCATTACACCTTCCCAGCCCAGAAGTGGTTGGATAACCGATGTCGGAGAAGTCGTTTTTTCTCCAGTGTATGCCGCTCTATGCGTGTGTGCATGTTGCATTGTATATACGTGAGCCACACGGCTAATGATTTTGGACTGTATGTTTATTCCGCCAGACTTGACTACAACAGACAGAGTCAAGAAATGAAGAGCCATCCCCTGTACATAGGTGCCACCATTTTTCTTTGTTTCAATAAATGGTACATTCTGAATAAATAATAATTGTATAATTATGGTGGAAAACTCCCGTTTCCAAAAAAATAAAATAAAGGAAGAGAGTACTTGTTTCGGGCCACATACCTATTTAGGGTGCGTTCTTAAATCCTCTCGGAAAAGTTAGAGACTCTTCAAAAAGTTCGAGAGCTGTTCTTATATCCTCTCCGACTTTTAGGAGGCTCTCCAAAGCTCTCCAAGCTCTCCAAGCTTCAGAGGTGGTTGAAGAAACTTGGAGATTCCCGCGGTTGGGATCAGCGCATGCGAACTACGACTAAAAGCCACGTGTTCATCATTGAGTGTACGCATTTCCCTTTTCGCATACGCACACGTGCATTACTATATTCATCACTCAAGATCGCGGCCCCTTTGGCGCTTCATTTTGCTTGACATGTGCAAAATATCTCCGAATTCTTCGAGACCCGTTCTTGAGTAATCCCAGTTTCTTCGACTTCTCTTTTCTTCTTCTCCTAGAAGCTAGAGAATATAAGAACGCGCCCTTAGAGATTTTTTTCTGACAATGCAGGTGCTATGCCCAACACTTTCTAGAACTTCACAAAGTAATACTAGTATGTTTCCTACTGCAAAAAATATTCAATCTTCGTACATGCATGTATGTATACAGCCAGCCTACAAGTAGTGAGCAATGATCCCGGGCAGAACAACAGCTTGTGAATAACGACACAATCATCGGACCTACAGTGACTATCCGACAGCATAATTTCAGCCTCGCAAGTAACGCCAACTAGCGAATAAGAACACTATAGCCATGCACGATCGGGGGTAATAAGAACACTATAGCCATGCACGATCGGGGGTCATTATTCGCACGATTGACTGTATATGTACTTGCGCATGTATGTATTGTGCTTGACGACCGTAAATGATCAATTTTTTCTGCGTTTTTTGGTTTTGTTGTGGATTCCTTGGTATATTCAGCTGATGAGAATTGTGTGTCACACGAGCCGCCGCTGACAGATGTGTTCACGGTGCAGTGGTTCCTGACAGCGTTTGCCACGTGCTTGCCGATGGAGACCGTTCTGCGCGTCTGGGATCTGCTCATCTTGCACGGCGCCGAGATACTGTTCCGCGTGGGCCTTGCCGTATGGTCACTACTGGAGAAGTTAGTACCAACTTACAGACATTGCCATGGTACCTGTAACCATGGTACCTGTAACCATGGTACCTGTAACTAGTGCTATGGTATAGTTATAACTGGGTGTATCTGCATTTTCTCTGCAGCAGATGTTTTTCTTCTTTTTCTCTTATTCAAAGGATTCCCCAAGGGCTAAAAGCCGATCTAGAGGGTCTCCAGCTGTTACCCCTTTTGTTTGTGCGGGCCGGATAAAGACTGGATGTGTAGCTACACCCAATGTGATCACTGGTGTGGCATTCTCTAGTGAGACTCGCAGCATCACATTCTGCTGCTGTATGCAGAGAAAGGCCACATTGCCATTGATAGGATGGCTTTTGGGTTTGTTTGTTTTTTTGTCACCCTGTTTTAGGCACCTGTTGCTTGCAGAAAGTGCTCCAGACTTCTACTCCATGATGAGCAACTTGTCCAAAGACA
Source organism: Sycon ciliatum (assembly GCF_964019385.1). Lineage (NCBI taxonomy): Eukaryota > Metazoa > Porifera > Calcarea > Leucosolenida > Sycettidae > Sycon > Sycon ciliatum. Next base: position 4,656,921 of record NC_088644.1, read on the forward strand.
TGCTGAGCGGCGCTGCGTTTACCGTTGACATGCTACTAGAGGTGAGAACTGTAGACATCTATTCAGTCACTCACAAGACAGCCATTGTGCTAAACAGATCTTCTTTAGTTCTCTATCAGAAGTGCGCCATGTCATCTCTCTCGTGCTATACATAAAGCGGTACAAGCACGTGCATGCCTGCACGTGCGTACATAGTACTACATACAACTGCATGTACGATATCTACATTACCCCCCTTCCCTCAAAAAAAAAAAAAAAAAGAAAGAGAAAAAAGGAAAACAAAAACAAAACAAAAACACTTGCATCCGTATCCTGCAGCTTGCAGAGGAATGTACGTACATGTGTTGGAGTAAAAGAGAGACGGGAAGTGTTGCAACTATTAGAAATAATCTGACTCAAAACTTGAGGCAAAAACACCATGAGTTTGAGTTACAATGCAAACTCGACCAATAAGGGGAAAAAATAAAGAAAAATCTAAATATTCACAAGGTAGTTAGAAGATTCTAAACAACGCCAATCTGGTAGCGATTGAAGCCACTCATTTGGTAATGCATGACTCGACGACTCAGATGTCAGCTTCACGTGCTTTCTCTGTAAGCTTGATCTGACGGCCAGCTCTGGTCTGTACGCCCTCGCGGAATACACTTGGACGAGATGTTGGCGGTGACAGTGACATACAGGCCGGTGTTGCAGGTGATGCTGTCGTCTCCGGTGAAGCTGCAGGAGACAACGGCAATGTGAGCGCAGTTAACGGAGCTTCGGGCCTGGATGTTGCGCTGCTCGCTGACGGAAGGCTTGTTGGGTCGGACACTGGCAGTGCTGGAGCACACACTGGCTCTGGCACATGCTCCCTCTCTGACTGTGCCGGAGGTTCACTCATGGGTGCTTTCTCCGCTGCTGCTGCTGCTGGTGCTACAAACTCGGTAACATGCTGACGGTTCCGGAGCAGTATGCGTGACCCATCAGTGACCCCAACCTGACGACCATACTGCTCTACTACCTTCCATTCTTTTCGAGGGTCGCTGTACCCATCATGGAGCACTACCCGCGTACCTGATGGCAAATGGGGTAACTTGCGGACACCTCGGCGCGAGTCATGACCTTCAACCATTGCTGCTTTCGCCTTGATCTGCTCAGATGGGTTGACGATCTGTGGGGTGATGGATGCTGGAACCCGTGTCCGAATGACTCTGCTGAACAACGCTTTGCTCGGCGATGTACCTAGCATCCGGTGCCGCGAATTGCGAATGTCGAACAAGACTTGAGTGATGCGGCGGTGTAGCGGTAGATGAGGTCTCAGGCTGGCAACTCGTTCTTTCACCAGACGATGTAGTCGCTCCACCATACCGTTAGAGCGGGCATACCGGGGGCTAGACTTGCAATGCTCAACACCCAACTGAGCGAGAAACTTGGACATCTCAGTGGATGCAAACTGTGGGCCCCAATCCGAGACGAGTGTTGAAGGCAGACCAAACCGTGCGAACAACTCCATCAGCTTGTCGATCACACCCGTTGTCGTAGTATTGGACAGTGGTAGAAGCTCTGGCCAGCGGGAACCATAATCAATAGCAGACAGGAACGTGGCTCCCTCAATGGTAACAAGGTCAATGGCCAGTTTCTGCCAGACACCTTCTATCTCTGTAGGGAGGAGCTGTTGCGCTGGATTGGAGCGTTTACGCCAGCATTCAGAGCATTTCTCTGCAAACAGATTGGCATCCTTCATGAGACCTGGCCACCAAACCCGTTCGCGAAGGGTATCCCGGAATGCATCGATGCCTGGATGACCTTCATGTGCTAGTCGCAGCACCGCTGGGCGGAGCTCTTCTGGAATGACGTAGCGATTGTCTAGCATGGCAATCCCTTCAATGACTGTCAGCTGATGGCGTAGCAGGAAGTAAGGCTCTTCCGTTTGGATGCACCCTGACCAAACTGATGTGCCCACTCTTTGTCGGACGCTGCTCAGTGTCGGATCAGAGTCTGTGGCCTGGCGAATATCCTTGGAACGAACCGGACAAGCCTCGAGAATGAGACTAACGAATTCCGCCATTGAACGTGCCTCTGCAGGTGAAGCTGTGCGATCAGGTAGAGGAGCTCGAGAGAGGGTGTCAGCACAAACCATCTGCTGGCCAGGGACGAACACCAAGCTGTAGCGATAGGGCATCAATGCGACCAGCCATCTCTGAAGCCTCGGTGGCACTTCGTCGAACGGCTTCTGGACGATAGAAATAAGCGGCTTGTGATCCGTAAACACTTGCACTTCTCGGCCTAGTACATACTGCCGAAAGCGAGTCAGGCCGAATACCATTCCCAGCATCTCTCGTTCCAGCTGAGAATAGCGTGACTCAACATCTGATAGAGAGCGACTGGCACATGTCACTGGTACCCAACAGCCACTGGTATTCTTCTGCCACAGGACTGCTCCCAAACCGTCTGGCGATGCATCACAGCTGATAGCAGTAGGGACGTCCAATGCTGGTTGAAAGAATGCCAACGCTTGCAAAGCTGACGCTATACCAGCCTTTGCTGAGGTGAATGCCTGCAGGACTTCATCATCCACACTGAAGGGATCACGCTTTGCTAGCCTGCGCAGAGAAGCCGTGATCTGGGCCAAGTTCGGAATGAACTTTCCAAGGTACGTAGCCATCCCCAGGAACCGTCGCACATCAGAGATAGATTTCGGAGGGGCCAGCTCCTGGATGGCTTGTAACTTGTCATCATCTGGGGACAAGCCGGTCGCACTTAGCCAATGTCCCAGATACTTCACACGGTCCTGGTTCAGTCGGCACTTGGTCCAGTTGAGTTGGAGGTTAGCTGCTCGCAGTCGCTGCTTGACTGCTTCTAGCCGTGCATCGTGTTCTGCTTGATTGGAGCCAAACACTAGGATGTCGTCGATGTAGACGATGACTCCTGGCAGGCCTTCCAGAATGTCGGACACCACTCGCTGGAAAATCTCAGGCGCACATGCAATACCGAAAGGTAAACGCTTGAAACGGAACAGGCCACAGTGCGATGAGAAAGTCGTTAGAGGCCTTGCTTCTTCTGACAAGAGTAGCTGATGGAATCCAGATTCCGCATCCAGAACTGAGAAGACCCCTGCGCCATCAAGCTGAGCTGTGATCTCGTCAACGGTTGGAAGAACGTTGCGCTCACGTGTAACTCTCTTATTCAGTTCTCTGTAGTCCACGCATAGTCGCAATGCTCCATTCGGTTTGCGGACTGGAACAAGTGGTGACACCCACGGCGTGGCTTCCTTGACGGGTTCAATGATATCCAACTTGGTCAGCCGTTTCAGCTCGGTCTCGATGTCAGCCCGGATACTGAAAGCTGGGCGTCGTGGTGGCTGGGCTTGAGGCTTTGAACCGTCTTCCAGAGAGATTTCGATGGGTGACACGTTCACCACGTATGCTTGTGACAGGAGGTTCAGCTCCTTGATGACATCCTGTCCGAAGAGAACGGAGTGCTGACTGGCTGCTACCACGAAACAACTGCACTTCACGTTCTTGCCACCATGTGAAATGTGGACGTCAGCCATGCCCAAAGTCTCTACGACACCGCCATTGTACGCTTTCAGCAAGCGGTCACTCTTGCGCGTGGGCTTGATCACATCATCAGTGAGGATCGTCCGAGTTGCACCTGTGTCTAACAGTCCAGTGCACAGCTCACCATTGACTTTGAGTGTAGTCTGGAATGTCTTGTCGCCTGCGAGTGCCGAGCTACTGACGGCGAAAGCGGAGTCGTACATGCGACTTGCATGCTCATACTCATCAGGCTCATCCTCTACTGGCCGGGCTCTTTCTTCGTGTCTTTCCACTTTGTTTGACATGCAGACCGCTGCAAAATGCCCTCGCGTGCCACACTTGTTGCAGGTGACGTTGGCCGCAGGACAGTTACGCATGCCTGGTTTGTGACTACGTCCGCAGTATTTGCACTTCTTTCCCTCTGATCCAGAACCAGCTGCAGAGACAGCTTGCACACGCTGGATGGGCACGGGGAACACAGGCGGTGTGTCACTAGCTCTGGTACTATCGTACAGTTTACTGTCAGTAATCGACGCTTCCAACGCCACTGACTTGGTGACGGCGTCGTTCAGGGTCAGCTTCGACTGTTTCAGCAGCTCCTTTCGAAGCTCAACAGAACGCAGGCCCACGATCAGCTGGTCTCGAATTTGGCAGTTGACAATGGTATCCACAGAAGTGGAGCTGAATTCGCAAACATCTGCCTTTTCTCTCAGCCGCCCAACGAACGAAGTCACCGACTCGCCCTCCATTTGGCGGAGTTGGCGGAATTTGTGACGTTCAGACGTGACATTTGTTGACGGTCGAAAGTGTGCCAACAATGCGTCCGTCAAGGCTTGGTACTCATCTCCAGGTGAGCCATCTTGTGTCTGCTCCACCGTGACAACCAGACCTTTCACAATGCGCCTCACTGCTAATCCAGCCAGATTCAAGAACAAGCGTTTCTTGTCAGCTGCTGCCGTCACTTCACTGATTGAAAGGAAATCATTTATGTCCTCGAGCCAGAGTTCAAAATCAGCACCGACGTTGCTCGCAGCATAGTCAGGAATAAATTCCTTGGGCGTCCTGCCCTTTGTCATTTTCGTTCACTGCGCCAATGTAGACATCTATTCAGTCACTCACAAGACAGCCATTGTGCTAAACAGATCTTCTTTAGTTCTCTATCAGAAGTGCGCCATGTCATCTCTCTCGTGCTATACATAAAGCGGTACAAGCACGTGCATGCCTGCACGTGCGTACATAGTACTACATACAACTGCATGTACGATATCTACAAGAACTACGTCCAGTGCCATGCATGTACTGTATATACTACCATGCATGTACTGTATGCGCATGTACTGTATGCGCATGTACACATGTGGGATGGAAAGCTTCTCTCTCTCTCTCTCTCTCTCTCTCTCTCTCTCTCTCTCTCTCTCTCTCTCTCTCTCTCTCTCTCTCTCTCTCTCTCTCCCCCCCCCCCCCTCCCTCTAAACAAAACACAAAACTACTCAGTCGGTAGAGCATGAGATCTCAGGGTCGTGGGGTCGAGCCCCACGTTGGGCGCCAAATGTCGTCAATTTAATTGGACGAACTGTTGCTCTCCTCGCCACTCCACACAACAACAAAAGACTCGTGCAAACTGGGAGAGAGCGTTTTCTCTAACTTGCTATCACAAGGCGACTGGAGAACTGCGCTCCAACAAAACGGACAAGAGAATATATTATGGGGACGTGGAGAAAAGAGGGGAAAAAGTGGGGTGAGGGATACGAAAGAGGTGCCTGTGCAAAGTACAACAAGGCCTGAACAGGACGGGAGACAAAGACGAACGACGGGGAAATACGACGGACACAAGACGGCAACCAGACAAATACAGTGGATATCGGTTATAAAGTCATCGGACATAGTGATAAACCGGCTATATTGATACAAAATGAAAATATCAAAAGCAAAACCAGAAAAAGCCAGTCAAATTATCATTATAACCAATATATCGTATATAGCGATAAATCGGCTATAAGAATACAGAATCACCATTCAAAACACCTCTTTGTGCAGAAAAGGTATCGTCTATAGTGATAGCAACACACGAGTGTGAGGCATTGATGTCTCGATTTGGAGCCACGTGTGTGTTTTCATAGGGTATTCTGGTCTGGTGCTTCCTGGATGATGCCTTTGGGCCAAGAAGTTCTTCGCTCTAGACTGGAGAAGGTGCAGTAGCATCCATCACGTATCAGTACGCTACATTAGCGCGATCGAGTACCCACACGTGTATAATGTGTATGTATGACGCGCGCAGTTGAAAATCGCCTGTAGTGATATACCGGTTATAGGGATAAAATGTGAAAAATCAGAAGGGCACGTTATAACCAATATCTACTGTACAACGGAGACAAGACGAGAAAATGTGTATGCAACGGGGACGAGATGAGAAATAATGCATACCAAGGGGACAGAAGACGGTGCAGCGGCATGTACAAAGCATTTCAAGACAGCGCAGCGGCGTGTACCACGGGTCAGCAGCATGTACGACACAGAGACACATACGCAGCCACGTGTACGACAAAAGAGACACAAACGCAGCCACATGTACGACAAAGAGACACACGTGCAACCGCATGTACAACGAAGAGACACAAGCGCAGCCACATGTACAACACAAGCGCTGCTGTACTTTTTGGTCTTCAGCCGGATTTCGTACATGTACAGGCTGCATACCGTATATTCTCTATTATAAGCACAAGTCTCCATTACTAGCACAGTCTCTAATACTAGCACACTTTGAGCACCTTTCGAAACATTATAAGCACAGTCTCTATTATTAGCACGGTCTTGGTGGAAATCAATGCTGCATGCATGATATCTAGCATGCATTTCTTCTTGCTCTGTATGGATATATTGGTTTAAAAAATATAAGCACGGTCTCCAATATAAGCACGGGGTAGAGGGGTATTGAAAAATATAAGCACAGCGCTTATAATAGAGACATAATTATACGGTATGTTCATTGGCTTGGGTGGCATGCACATACACTTGTAATCCACAGTGTATGCATGTACTCATGTACTTGCGTGCGTCTACTCCAGAGGATCTTCAAGGTGGCGCCATTTCCCTTCCCTGGTCTGAAGTCTCTGTGTGACAACTACCGCTACAACATACACCCACTGGATAACAGTGTGGCTGATGTGGCCGCGGCTGAGAGCGATGCCGACACCGGCGGTCGTGATGATGTAAGCGATGCGCTGGAGACGACACACATCGTGGGCAGCTGCTTCTCCGGTATTCTTCCTGTGGCGGCCAGCGCTTTCTCTAATGCTGACGTCCAGGACATCATACAGAGTGCCCACCCGGCATTGGAGTCTGTGTCCAGGAAAGTCAACAACAAGATCAAGCCGGCGCCGAAAGACGACGACGTGGCCAAGCTGGAGAAGAATTTCTTCGAGCGCCATCGACGCCAGGACAGAGCTATATTCCTCTTTGCGCCCATGCCGCTAAGTCGCAACGTGGAGCCAGTCAAGGGTCATGTGATGGGCCGTCAGCGCCATGTATCGCCCAATCTGGAGAAGGAGAGGACAAGCACGTCCGGTTCGTCACACGTCACTGCCGCCGCGTCTTCAAGGTCTAGAGTAGCACCACTGGCTACGGTACTTGCCGAGCAGCAGACCAGCAGTCGGCACATCCGTCCACCTCGCATTCTCTCGCACGCCCCGCTCTCCCTGGACTCGCCGCACTGGCGGCGCTCGACCACTCTGAGTCGACAGAGTAACCATGGCAACACCAGTACTAGCTCTGCAGATCAGCGTGGAGCAGGGGTGGCCGGATCGGCAACGCAGCATGATGTCATCACCAGCAGCCATAGCAGTGTCCTGGAGGGCATCGACGTAGAGTTCACCGAGCGAGATACGTCCACTACGGCCAACGGCCAACGGCAGCAGCAGCAACGCTCAGCAACAACCCCAACTGCACAACTGACGACACAAATGCTCAATGTAGGCGAGCATGAGAATGGTGAATTCCGTCGGGACTCCGGTGAAAGGAAATCTTTGATTTCATCTCACCCTGCTGATTACTGCATGCCATTCACCGTCAGCGCCAGTGGTAATCCATTCGATTCAGACAATAGCTGTGATAGTGATGCTGGTGGTGCTGACAGTGCTGGTAGCAATGTCAGTTGCTGTGAGTCCAGCACTTCCCACGGTCCTGTCATAGCGCAGCTGATTACCACCGCGGACGAAGACGCCGCGCTGCGCCAGGAGACCGCCAGGAAAAGCGCCCATCCAGATCTTCTGGTGTGCCTCGACGACGCATCGCCATCCGTGAACGGCTTGAGTGGCGTAACATCAGCAGCAGCAGCAGCAGCAGGAGGTGGTGTTGCAGGGCAAAGCAAACCGCCGCCACCGCTCACTCAGAGCACCATTGAAACGATTGCCAGCAAACTGGAGAGTTGCTCCGCCAGCAGCAGCCCGCTGAGCCGTGTTCGCTCTGGCGACCGTCCCGATATCCTGCAATCGCTGGGTGGAGCGGCTGAGCAACGCGGAGGTGCAAACGCAGCATCAAGATGTAGTCGAGGAGCTAGTAAACAAATAGTGGATGCGGAGTCCACATGGAGTGCAGTGCATTTATCAGCTGAGGTTAGCAGCGGTGATGAAAGTACCACAAGCTGCGCCACCCCAACACGACCATACCCGCATAGACTCATGGTACCCGATCTAGACACGGAGGGCATGTCGACAGCCATAGGCCGCCGGCATCAGCAAGGGCCACAGCAGCAGGCAATGTGCAGGACATCAGTTGGTGATGTTGGCATGCCAACCACAGGAACTCCTCCTGGTAACCGCAGCAACCCTGGTAGAATACGTCGACAGCTTGTCAAGAAGAAGAGCTCTAGTCAGCAGCGACGTGGCCCAGACCTTTCTAGTCTGGATGTAGCCATGGTTGCTATGAGCGACTCGGACGACTCTACAGGTGCGGCGGCAAAGCCGTCGGTTCCTCCAAGTGATCAAATGGCGGGAGGAAATGGTCCCAAGAGTGCACGCATGATCCCCATCTGGCAGAACCATTTGGAGAATCTACAGCGAATACAACGCGCTGCCGCTGGTACACGGTCGTCTTGTAGTCTTAGTCAGGCAGCACACGGGAAACCAGCTCGAGCTCCGGCCATCTGCTCGTCATCCTCCGAGTCACCAGTGCAGCCTGCTCGGCCAAGAACCGTAGCAGACGCGCAGAAACATACTGGCGGCTGGCTGTCGGATAGAAGCACTGTACTGTCGTCGGCCCTCAGCGGCGTTTTCTAGCGGTCCAGTCCTGACGACACACCTCTCCGTGACCAGTCCGTAGTGTTTGATGACTTTGATCTGTGCATGCGGCGGGCACATAGTTAGTCTTTCTGCAGGTGAATTCTCTGCGATAGTTATCCTTTTGTCCATTCGCACAGCAGGGCTTAACTGCTGCAGGAATGCAGTCCAGCAGAAAGCCGCACTAGTGATTCATAGCTGGAACGTATGAAACTGCACCAGGCGTTCTTGCCATGTGTGGCCAAGGCTGAGCAATGCCTGACCCACTACAGCACTTCAGCATGACCCGGCGGCGGTGGCGGCGATTCCAGCTAATTCCATTCCCAGTCACCATGTTCAGAGGTTCTGTCTATTTCCAAACTCCAGGCGATCCCGGACATTAGAAGCCGTATTTTACTGCACGCTGCTCATGTATATTGCAGCAAGTCACTTCAGAATCTTGGGACGATGACCAGCAGGTTGAAAAACCTCTTTTACGCAAGCAGAGCGTCGCCAGTGAATAGTTAATTCGATAATCAAGGTTGAGTTTTGTGCCTGCAATCCATGTGGAATGTAGGTGATATACACGTAGACACTCTAAGATACCCCTAAGGGCCCTAGCCCAATTTGCCACTGTTCATACTTTCTTTTCTTGAAGTAAACACTCGATGGTTCTTATAGAGCTGGCATATGAATCTCACTCTCAAACTATTTATGCATACAGACATATCCTACAGGGTAAACATTATCTGATTTACGCTCCATAATCACCAACCGTTACTCAACCTCTGATCTTCTTAATTGTGGACCAGGGAGTCATCTAATACCAACACCCTAGCTGGTGTGCGTGTGTGTGTGCATGTGTGTGTGTGTGTGTGTGTGTGTGTGTGTGTGTGTGTGTTCCGTTGCGCATGTGGCCGTCCCTTTGGCCGCATTGGGGACCTGAAGAGGCACGCCCCCCACTGCCGCGTCTGAGCCATCATCGCTACGCGATGGGCGTCCAAGGTCCAAGGTGTAAATGTCTGCTGAAGAGGGATGGTAGACATGTATGCCTGGCGTATGCTGCAGTGCTGCTCAATGAAATCCAGTCGCGTCGATAAAGTTTGCGTCTTGCATCATTCCCCAGCCCAGTGTTCACAGGTCTAGGACTGCGCAACGCCCGGCGCGTACTTGAGTGACGACGCGACTGGATTTCATTGAGTAACGCCGCGACTGGATTTCATTGAGTGACGACGTGACTGGATTTCATTGAGTGACGACGCGACTGGATTTCATTGAGTGACGACGCGACTGGATTTCATTGAGTAACGACGTGACTGGATTTCATTGAGTGACGACGCGACTGGATTTCATTGAGTAACGACGTGACTGGATTTCATTGAGTAACGACGCGACTGGATTTCATTGAGTGACGACGCGACTGGATTTCATTGAGTAACGACGCGACTGGATTTCATTGAGTGACGACGCGACTGGATTTCATTGAGTAACGACGCGACTGGATTTCATTGAGTGACGACGCGACTGGATTTCATTGAGTATTACGACGCGACTGGATTTCATTGAGTGACGACGCGACTGGATTTCATTGAGTAACGACGTGACTGGATTCACTGAGTGACGACGAGCAACTCTTGGTGTTTTGCAGTTGATGCAATGCTAGCTTGCTTCATGCGTGCTTTTCCAGCCGTCCCCGCGTTTACATCTGTCACCGGGCATGCTCTGATCCTTTGCAGACAAGTCCGATGATTTGCATGGACTTCGGAAAACACTTTACAGTGTGTTCGGGGTGATACTATTGCAGCTGGGTTTACTTGCAAGTACCGGTACATGCGAACTTTGAATGACGTTGCGTGATTTGGAAATCTGTACGGTTTGGGGAAAATATTTTTTTCCGAAAGTAGTGAACAGCCTCTTTTACAGGCGAAAGCATTGCAACTGGGGGGGGGGGGGGAGATAGTGATTGTTTACGGGGGAGTCCTGTAAACAACCGTTTACACGACGTGGTGTGGGTTGCATGACCCATGCCGATCAGGGAGATCACAAACATCAAGCGTATATGTACATTGCGTGTTTGTAGTGTGTACACGCACGCACACACACACAGAGTGTGTGATCGTGCACTTTCTTGGCAGGAAGTACATGCAATTGTAGTACCTGGTATACGTTTTAGTTCTCCGTGGTTGATCAACCTGCATCCAGCACAGTGTAAACGCCCCGGTCAATCTATGTACGTGTACAATCTAGCACTCACATGGGAGGTGCACACCACTGCACATCCAGGGGAGTGATCAACTCGTGATGTTGGAGAGTGGGAAAGTAGTCACTGGGACATAGTGAAAAGCACGCTTGTCATTCTGTTCAAAAGTTCGATGAATACCCACTGGAGAGTTGTATGGACTATCCAACCCCCTCATATCCACAGCAGACACTATACAACCCCCTGATATCCGAAGCAGACACTATACAACCCCCTGATATCCAAAGCAGACACTATACAATCCCCTGATATCCAAAGCAGACACATGGCACCAAACCGGGGTTATTCAATGTAATGCATTACATTGACGTATGAGTGTATGTCACAAGTAAGATTTATACAAGGCTTCCTAAAAGGTAATAAGCAGAAACAAAGCTTAAACTGTTGTTGCATTGGAACCAGACATCTAGTGAAAGGAAGAAGAAGAGGGAGAGCGAGAGAGAGCGAGAGAGAGAGAGAGAGAGAGAGAGAGAGAGAGAGAGAGAGAGAGAGAGAGAGAGAGAGAGAGAGAGAGAGAGAGAGAGAGAGAGAGAGAGAGAGAGAGAGACAAAGCAACAACTTGGTGCATGTGTGAAGTGCAAATATGTCTACTTTTCTTCGGCCAAAAGACACTGAGTGCACCAGGATAAACGTGTGCAGCAGTAAGCATGTTGATTTCAACGTGCTGGACACTAGCCAGGGACGCGTTGTCTTCACTGCTGGCCGTGCTCATTACAATGTAGCTCGGTCATCATGATTATGTGCAGCGCCCTGGTCAATTACTACAACCAGGAGCTAACTCCGGCTCCGTCGACTAAAGGCATGTCGCTAGGGCTAGAGTAACAGACGAATAATGCCCAGCACTAAAAGAAAAATAAGCAGCAGCAGCAGCAGCAGTAACGCTAGCGACAGGAACTGTGAAACGATGCAAATGAATAAGTAGACAAGAAACTAGAGGACTTGGTCAAGGTAGCACCAGACTGGGTTGAACAAGTGAGCTAGATCTAAAGCCACAACTAGTCCAAGTGCAGGCAGCGCTGGATAAGGAACAATTAGTTAGAAAGAAAGCAAAATTTAAGATCTCTGGAGACGAGTTTGACATTATTAGGCCAGTAGAGCTCACCGTACTCAGTCAGTGGAGACCCTCCAGCGTTATTGGTAAGATGGGGATATGCTGCTAAAATGGGGAATAGAAGAGAGTACTGAGCATGCTCACATAGTACTGGGTAGTAGTCACCGAGTGCCTAAAACTATAAAAGAAGGTTTGGGTCAAATTGGGTGGGTATAAAAACAAAGCCGCCATTGGGCCGCAAGTGTGCTCTTTTCAAATTAGCAAGATACACGAGCAGCAGGCTGTGTATCGGCATGGCGTCGCTCGGCATGCACACAGGCATGCACGTGCGAGTGCAGGTGCCTGTGCGGGGGATTCGTCATCACGCAGCGCTGCTGCCTTACTAGCACGTGGTAAGGTGTGAAGCGATGTACAGGCGACGGGAGCATGCGTGGAGAGATTCACACGCTTACGCACGTCATTCAGAGTCTCACATATGTGAATCACTCACGTACGTGATCCAGAGTCCCGCATACGCATATGTGATCCAGAGTCTCTCATACGCATATGTCATCCAGAGTATCGCATACGCATATGTGATCCAGAGTATCGCATACGCATATGTGATCCAGAGTATCGCATATGTGATCCACATACTCACATACATAGTCCAGAGTGCGGCATACGCCCATGGCAAGTAGGACATCACCAGGACATCACCAGCTGCACTGCATGGTGGGGTTGTGGTATAGATCATAAGCGAAGCTCGGTGAAGTGCACATCCAAATTGGAACATGGCACAAGCAGAGTCTGACCAAAGAACACGTCCAGAGATCACGTGCAGCTGTATCGCTATGGCGCAACACTGGTTCCTCTCTCACAACTGTACTTATCTCTCTCTCTCCATGATCAAGAGTGCTGATGCATTGCGGTGCACGTGGAAGCAATGGCTGGTGAGGGCTGTAACAAATAACAGTGCTTGACATACTATAGCGAACTGTTAGAACTGTTAGCCATGTTACCTCAACCATATACTCTTCACTTCACCGGCTATTTTTTCTGACGGGAGAATAAACGAGAGGAATTATTCGACTTGGCCGATGCCTGCATTGGCTCATCAAACACGGATGGACTTGACACAGATGGCATGACTTTGCCAGCACCACTGCCGAATGGCGTAACAGAATTAAGAGATATACTAGGAGCTACACCGTTGGCAGACAATGTCATCATGCCTGGGCCACCACCCCACATACCTCCACTAGTGCTGTTTGGACGGTTCTTATTGGCACTAGTCACTGCGGTGTCTTCATCTGATTCACCCTCCGATCCCCATCCATCCCACTCTGGCTTACCTCCACCATTAGCTGCTGCCCCTGATCTAGTGGATACTGCCATGGAGAAGCTGGCACCGGTAGTAGCAGCTGAAGAAGGGTCATTGGTGCCAGTGCCGAAAACATCATCAACGGCATTCTCGCAAGAGATGGCACCCCAGCCATCTGCACCTCCAGCACACAGGATATCATCATCATCTGACTCAAACTCTTCCTGGACTTGTATCTGCTTCTTCTTGTTCTTCAGAATGTTTTTCTTGGTAGTGCTTGATGCAGTCGCAGAAACTGAACTGGATTTTGAGTTTGATCCAATAGCATTCTGGACATGTACAGCAGACGATTTCGAGGGGGGTTGATGCTGCTGTTGTTGTTCTTTCTGCTGCTGTTGTTGCTTCTGTTGTTCTTTCTGTTCTTTCTGCTGCTGTTGATGTTTCTGTTCTTTCTCCAGCTGCTGTTGTTTCTGAAGCTGCTGCTGCTGCTGCTGTTGTTGTTTCTGCTGCTGCTGTTGTTTAAGCTGCTGCGCCTTTTCTTGCTGCAGCAGCTGTTGCTGCTGCTGCTCTTGTCCCTCACTCTGCTGTTGCTGCAGTCCTCGTTGCTGGTGTCGGCTGTTTGATAGAGTCTTCCTGACTTTGTTGTTGGTCTGCACATTGCCAGGTTTTTCAACATTGGAACCGGTGGTGGCTGCAGGCTCGCTATAACTAGATTTCTTTGTGACCGGAGTATGTGCTGTGGCGGTGCTCTTGCTGTTCTCGCCAGACGATGCGGTGGACGGTCTTGGGGATGTTTGGGATGAATGTAGGCCACCATTACTCGACACCATTGTCCAGCTCACGGCTTCCGAACTGCCTGCCTGGCTGCAGTCAGGCAGGAAGTCATCGTCATCACGCGGTGGCCTACTTGCGGCGGTATTGCACTCATTATCACTGTCATCGCCCCAACCGTCCCAATCAGCTGGGGCCGCCGGTTTCTTGTGCGGCTGGTGTCGCTGCTGTACAACATGCCCATCATCATCAACACCACCATTGTCATCGCCTTCTGCAGACGCCATGCTGACCGAATCTCCCCAGGCACACTCTACAACACCGCCCTTAGTCTTGGAGGGAAGCGGGAAGTCATCGTCAGACACAACATCCTCATTCATGGACAACGCATTCTGCTGGGTCTTTACCTTTGGCTTTGAATGCCCAATGGCCACCACCTGTCCCCGGGAAGAGCTGCCAGCATCAGCTTTGGTCTTCTTTGCTGTGGACACCGAGTCCGATGCAGATGACTTTGTGGCCTTTGCAGTGCTGGTCGATTCGGCACAATCTACAGACTCGCTCAGAACAGAACAGCCGCGATTCTGATTGGGAGACCGGTAGCTGTAAACACTGCTCCTTGAATGCACGGGTGATGAGTCGACATAGTCAAGAGAAGCACCACGGCTATTCCTGAACGCAGCAGCAGCAGATCCCGGGTTCTTCGTCGGTCTACTCAAATCGCCCAAGAGATCATCACAAGATTGGGTTTGGCGCAGGACAAACTTCTTCGGCAAGACTTGAACTCCGAATGCCTGTGGCCGCCTTTTATTGTCCTCTTCACTGGCTCTGCGACCTGACCCGATGTTCATGCTTTTTGTTAATGTGCTGAGTCGATCACTTGCCGCGTCATCGCTGCCTGGGATGCCAGTTGCAACCGAACTCCTGCCAGCACTAATGCTATCCTCGTCAGTTACACTGCTTCCCCAGCCGCCCCAGTCATCCACTGCCAACTGCCCTGCAACCTTCTGCGGTCGAGTAGCATCCCCGTAGCTCCTTGACCTCACTGCTGGCGCCTGCGCTGCTAGACAGTGCATGCCGCCAGTGGCACTCACACTTGATAGGGAATCCCCCCAGCCATGATCGCCAGTCTCCGTATCACTGTGCAGTCTGGGATCATCCACTACCAGCCCATCCTCGTCGCATATCAGGGCGATTGATGCACTCCGCGATAAAGTTGCTGGACGACAACCAGCATCGTCATCGCTGCGTGCCGGCTTTTTTCGGCTGGTCCGGCTGTACACATAGACAAGAAAACATGATTGGCACACATGCCACGTTAATTAGTAGGCCATTCAGACACGACATGCAAACACACGCAGGCGTGTGACCAACAAGTCACTTGTTAAACCGTGACCCAGTTCACACAGTGCTGGGTAAACTTTGCACACGTCAATGTATCCAAAATGTTCTCCTGAAAATGCCGGAAATTATTCATTTTTGATTTCCCCCTTTCGAAATATACAGTAAGATCGGGCGCCGTAGACCACTGAGACAGGAAATGGCCCAGATTTAGGAACGATTCAGTCTAGATTTACAGACTTAAAGGGGAGGTTAATGCTAAAATCAAAATTTCACCATTTGTAGTCTTCGGGGTGCTGAGTCGAATGGTCGTGGTCCGGGGAAGCTGAGACGCTCCCTTCCTACTTTGATCCCAATCAAACTCGCGCACTTCCACCGAAACTGGGTGACTGCGCCCTACTAGATGGGGATTTGTATGCAAAATGTCACTAAAAGCGCCATTTCGTTCTTATAAAAGCACGGATGACCGCGATTGGCCCATATGTTGTAGTCTTTTGGACGCTGAGTCGACTGGTTTTGGTCCGAAAAGGCTGCGATGCAGCGTTCCTTCTTTATTCCCAATCGAACATGGTTGAACAAGCGGTCACGTGCTCCTGGGTGCCCAAATCACCTGGTCACCGCGCCAGCAGGCGACAACTTTCACACCAAGGTTCAACTCGAGTGATAGGACTGCACCCAAAAAAGGTCAAACACGCTAGTAGGTTGTACCCTGCAGGCACGGTGACCAGGTGACTGGTGTACGCAGGAGCACGTGACCGCTTGTTCAACCATGTTCGATTGGGAATAAGGGCCGAACGCTGCATCGCAGCCTTCTCGGACCAAAACCAGTCGACTCAGCGTCCAAAAGACTACAACATATGGGCCAATCGCGGTCATCCGTGCTTTTATAAGAACGAAATGGCGCTTTTAGTGACATTTTGCATACAAATCCCCATCTAGTAGGGCGCAGTCACCCAGTTTCGGTGGAAGTGCGCGAGTTCGATTGGGATTAAAGTAGGAAGGGAGCGTCTCAGCTTTCTCGGACCAAGACCATTCGACTCAGCACCCCGAAGACTACAACTGGTGAAATTTTGATTTTAGCCTTAACTTCCCCTTTAACCTTTTCCCGTCACTACAGTTGAACATCGATTATCCGACCGCCTCTGGGCAGACAACTGTCAGGCGGTGTTCAGATAAGGCAAATGTTCTGGATAAGAAAAAACTGTCACTCACACACTTTCAGTGGTTATTACTAGCCGCACGACCTTTTTACTTTTCAAAATTTTCGTGTTTTTTTAATGGCTCACTACATGCACAGTGCGTACTCTACAGCACGTGCGCCCAAAAAAACTGTTACGGATAATCGATGTGCGGATAATCGATGTTCAACTGTACCAGAAGACGCAATGTACCATTTTCTACATGTTTTCAATGTGCTGTGATCGCATCGTAAGATGCTCTCCATGAATAAGGACAAAAGGACTAACATTTCAACACTTTGGAACAATGCCAGGTTGCGCCCTGAGCTCCTGTGTTCTTCAGCACCCGATCTCACGCCGAGACAGACAGAGAGACAGATAGAGAGATGTGGCTGTCATGATACTGGAGAGTAACAAGTGTGGATGTCTTCAAAGTTCTTACTCTGCTTTTCGCTTCATCATGGATTTGATCTTGCCAGTACTCTTGGATGTGGCCACATTGCCTTTGAAGCTGTAGAAAGGAACGATGACAGCAACAACAACAACAACCGTGAAGATGTGTGCCTCTCTCCCCCCCCCCCCCCCCCACACACACACCTCTCATTCATACACGCACAGCCACATGCACACGTAGGTGACAATGCAGCAAGCTTACAGTCGTTTGGATGGATTTGTAGACAAGCGTCTTCCCCACGCAGTGAAGCTGAAGGTCCTGCATCAGACAGCACAGATCAGTGGATGGAAACTAGTTTGAGAAGCAACTTTTGTCGAATAGCTTACAGGGATGAATTTATCCAGTATCGCATCGCAGTTTGCGATGCAAAATCAACTTACTGCTACTCAAAAGTCACCGTGACTCGCAGAAAACTGCGATACATACAGACTATCCATGCCTAGCCTGTGCTGTCAAGTAACATGCATACAGTGCAGTGTATGTGGTGCAGGCACTCTCAATCTGCGTGCACATGTATGATTCAGTCGGTTTTTTTGCAAATGGGCTTTCAGGCATCACTCTCAAGAAGGACAATGTGGTAAACACCCAACCTTCAAAGAAAAATGCTAATCAAAATCAAAGACTGCTGCACAATTGTGATTTTGTATAGCAGAAACTGCAATGCAAAAATATGACAATAAATTCATCCCTGGCTTAGGGCATGTTCGATTGGTAAGGATCGGGATCAGGATCCAGATCTCAGATCCATCGGATCCTTCAGATTCAACTGAACACTTTATTTTGGACCTTGACTGTTGCCATGTTGACAATGGCGCTCACAAATCACCAAAAAGGGTGAACGTCGTACTAATCGCCTCCGTCGTACAAAAAGTCAACAAGCTCAAGCTCCATCCACGTGTGCGTATCACAATGTTTACAAAAATGATCTTTACCCGCCATATACGCACAATGGTCACATTTGGATCCGGTCAACCCTGCTCCCCGAGGTGGGTTGACCGGATCCAAATCCGAAGGATCGGGATCCAGATTCGACCAATCGAAAGGGTGCGAATCCAGTGGATCCGGTGGATCGGGATCCCGATCCTACCAAACGAACATGCCCTTAGATTACGCACCAAGTAGCTTCCTGCGGAAACAACTGCTTAGATAATAAGTACAGAGGTATTCTAACGTTGGTGTAGACTTATCCCGTTACTGATAGACATGAATTGTTCCCGAGAGACAGCTTTGGGTGGTGGTGCATGAGATGGCGCAAGCAAAACGAATTGGATACAGTGGAGTCTTCACGCCCTTAGAAAAAAATCATGCATGGCACAAACAATGTGCTACACCATTCAACCATTATAACCGGTCTTGACTGCTGAAGTAATAGCGCATGTGTCATGCTTGGAAATGCATGCATGATACTTTTACTATGCCTTTAGCCTGCCTGTAGAGCGCAGACTCTGGCCACATTTTTTGCATGTAGTGTGACTTTCGGCTTACTTTCCGGCCGGCTTGCCTCCGTCAGCAGAGTCAGCGCTGAGAGAGGTGTGCGCCATTTTGACTTTGCGCCGCGACGCTGTTGCTGCTGCTGGCCGTTGTCGATGACCGCTGCCAGCACCGCCGTCATCGCTGGTGTCCGCACTGCCCTTTCTGTAGCCACCTCGGTCCGCGCTGCTGTTGCTGCTGCTGGCGTTCACGCCCTTGCTCGGTCTGCACAACACAATAGAAAACACACACCCCCTTGCTCGGTCTGCACAACACAATAGAAACACACACACACCCACCCCCTTGCTCGGTCTGCACAACACAATAGCACAACACACACCCCTTTGCTCGGTCTGCACAACACAATAGAAAACACACACATGCCACGCTTGGGAGCAGGCTCCTGCGATACTAGTGCCTCGCAAGCCGTAGGTAAGGTCTGGAAAGAGGAACACGTACCGGTACATATTGGCTTCTACATTCTTGCTCATAGCTACAGGGAAACCTATCTAAGACGACCGCTCAAGGGACATTCAAAATGTGGTCTCTGTAACCAGGTGGTCGCCTTATCCAGGGTCATTTGACTGGAAATAGCATCCGTTGGTCCTGTTTGCAGCAGTCTTCTAGGACAGGTGGTTGCCTTATCCGAGTGGTCACTGCCTCGACAGGTTTTCCTGTAGATGTACAGCAGTGTGCAATGAGATCAGATCTGACCAATCAGCAATGCATGTCCGATTGGTCGGTTCTGGGGCTCAACGCATTCGCATTTACTCCAACAAATCCATATCCAGTAAATTTTCAAGGATAAGGAGCAATATTGTGGAAATCACTGCTTTGACTTTCTCTTCTTGAAACTCTCAGAATCAGTAAAAAAATCACATGTTCGAACCTGGACAGTGTGACCTGGACTTTGATTGATCCATGGGATCTATCCAATCGATCTGGATCTGGATTCTACCACAAGAACATAAGCCTTAGTGTTCACAGGCTTGGAGCTACACAACTGGTGCTAGCTGACTCTCACGACCGGATTTCATTGAGCAGCGCTGCATATGTAGCAGAGCAGCATGCAACCAACGAGTGCGGTTCTCCCAGTTACTGCCTCAACGCAAGCCGTTCGGAGTTGGTACGCTGAAACGGGACTTACCCAGCACAAGCATCTTCGCTGTCCTCGAGCATGGTACCACCACCACCACCAACACCGCCACTGCTGCCACGCCGGAAGCTGTGTCTCAGCCTCCACACAAACGCCTTTTTGCTGATGTGCTGCTTGCTGTCGGATCTGCTGAACAAGAGGACAGAATCATGGTGTAAATCGTATAGCAGGTATTCAATCTAAGTACAGAGTTTCTTTCATGTACCATCTTTTACCGGTTATAAGTCGCCCTTTATGACCTAAAACTGAAATATACAAGGGGTACAGTATGGGAATGAAAATATAAAAGCGCTTATCAGCAGTCACAAAGTAACAGTTGAGATACGATTCAAACAGGGTGACCGACTGACAGCTGGGGTTTAAAGGGGAAGTCAAGCCTAAAATCAAATTTTCACCAGTTGTAGTCTTCGGGGTGCTGAGTCGAATGGTCTTGGTCCGAGGAAGCTGAGACGCTCCCTTCCTCCTATATTCCCAATCGAACTCGCGCACTTCCTCTGAAACTGGGTGATTGTCATCCTAATAAAGTTATTATTATTATTATTATTGCGCCCTACTAGGTGGGGATTTGTATGCAAAATGTCACTAGAAGCATCATTTCGTTCTTATAAAAGCACGGATGACCGCGATTGGCCCATATGTTGTACTCTTTTGGACGCTGAGTCGACTGGTTTTGGTCCGAAAAGGCTGCGATGCAGCGTTCCTCCTTTATTCCCAATCGAACATGGTTGAACAAAGGTTCACGTGCTCCTGCGTACACCAGTCACCTGGTCACCATGCCTGCAGGGTACAACTTACAGCGTGTTTGACCTTTTTTGGGTACAGTCCTATCACTCGAGTTGAACTCGAGTTGAACCTTGGTGTGAAAGTTGTCGCCTGCTGGCGCGGTGACCAGGTGACTTGGGCACGCAGGAGCACGTGACCACTTGTTCAACCATGTTCGATTTGGAATAAAGGAGGAACGCTGCATCGCAGCATTTTCGGACCAAAACCAGTCAACATTATGGGCCAATCGCGGCCCTCCGGGCTTTTATAAGAACGAAATGGCACTTTTAGTGACATTTTGCATACCGTATTTCCGCGCATATAAAGCCATGGCGTTATATCCGAATATAAGGCCACCCTCACTTATAAAGCCATGGCGTTATAAGTGAACAAAATTCAATGTGGAGGAAGTTGCATCTGGCGTTAAAGGTGAGTTCAATTCTTTCAGTGAACCTACAGTAGCGGTGATTCTCTCTGCATGTACCCATCCCCACCGTAACATGCCATACCGCCACCGCACCTTCACACAAGTTTGTATGCCACCTTGTACACAATAGGTTCACAATTTGAAATTTTCAGGGAAAATTGAAAGTACATGGGTGCTCGACATGAACGTGCAACGGCACCGTACGAGTACTCGAAGTTCATACTCTGCCCATTTTTTGCATGTACGCGTCTCTCACTTATAGCGCCATGGCGTTAAAACTGAGGCTATTTTCTCCAAAAATTTGGTCCAGAACAGCGATGTTTCACCTATAACGCCATGGCTTTATATGCGCGGAAATACGGTACAAATCCCCATCTAACAGGGTGCAGTCACCCAGTTTCGGTGGAAGTGCGCGAGTTCCATTGGGAATACAGTGGGCATGATAACGTCCGGACATCGGACATTTTCCGGACGTTTTCGGAGGAAATCCGACCGAAAACACTGGGTCCGGACACTTTGACCGGGTGCTTTTGAAAAAATCAAACTACTTCAAAAGTACAGTGATTTGTGTGCATGCTCGCGATGTGTGCTTGCTCGCGATGTGTGCTTGCTCGCGATGTGTGCTTGCTCGCGATGTGTGCTTGTTTTCAAGTGCGCGGCGCGTACCTGTAGTACATTGTACTACTAACTAGTACGCCCGTAGTACGGTGAGTCCGTGACCAGGGTTACCAGGGTTACCAGGGTTAGGGTTGGCTTGGGCCGGCGTGGGTGTCATGCACCAAGCCGGATATCAGGCCACGCATGCAGGCTGGTTGAAGAGCACTTGCACTTGTCGGTTGGTGTCGAGCACACGTAGATCTGTAAGTGTACTGAGACTACAGTACTTTTGCGAGTGGTGAACGAGAGAGCCGTTGTCAAAATGTGTGGAAAGAGGAAGGGTGACAGTGAGAGCTCTGCTCCGGCGAAGAAAGTAGCATGCGCAGTGAAAACGTCTACGTGTGACAAGTGGGTTTCCGATAGTGACAAGGAACTGAGTACCTCCGTTTGGCTGAGGTATGAGCGACCGAAAGACGACTGGCAATTGGTGGAAAATCTGAAATGCGCGGTGTGCATCAAATTCGAGGAGCAAGTGAAAAGCAGCAAGATATATCCGGACATGTCCAGCCAAAAATGGAAATGAAAGGACATGCCGTCCGAGCACTTCGAATTTCTGATCATATGCCCTGGAATAAAGGAAGAAGGGAGCGTCTAAGCTTCCTCGGACCAAGACCATTCGACTCAGCACCCCGAAGACTACAACTGGTGAAAATTTGATTTTAGGCTTGACTTCCCCTTTAATCACCATTTTTAACAGGGAAACCGAGACCCCAAGTATGGGGTCGACTTATAACCGAGGTCGAAGTATATCCGTGCTGACCATACAATGTCAGTCCTGTGTGCGGAGTATTTGTGGTTTAAAGAATATATAAATAAGAGGATGCAACTTGATAATTCTGTTGCCCAGGGCAGAAATTTTCTTTGCGACATCAATGAGGTCATCCATGAGGTCAGAAAAACCCATGTACTTTCGCTCTGCATGGAGTTGAATAAACGGCCTAAGCGATCACATGCAGACTTTGGGGCTACATAGCGCAGGTCACAATAGAGAGTTTCTGCAAAACGAAAATGTGTACGAACTTTCGCTCTACGTCACGGAGTGAGAAACTTCGCACGAACTTTCGCAACTTTGGACGCGAAACTTGCAGGGAACGCAAAATGAACTTTCGCAGGAAGTTTCGTGAGATCGGGTCATGGTGTACGTGCACTTGGCGCGTGCAAACTGCGAAATATGCAGAACACAAAGTTTGTGCGAAAATCCGTACACACTTTCGCAAGGCCTGTCGCGAAACTTCGTTCGAATTTTCGTTGTCCAGAACCTCTCTAGTATTTCAATGAAACTTTCTGTGTGTTGTCTTTAGCGGTGCGTCTCCATCCAAACATGCGGTCTTCTGGGACGAACTCCAAATTTTAGAACACAGTCTGTATCGGCTATAGAGTGACCGGCTGTGAGCCGTGGGGATATATCAGCTAAGGCTGCGGCGTTTGTTTTGTCTACTTGGTAGAGTAGCACGGGTAGAACGGATCTTTTTTTGAAAAGCCAGTACTGATTGAAGTTCACGAACACAGATCCAGCCACCTTGGTAGATCATTGATGCAACGGCCTGATCATACTCACATCACCCATCTTTGCAACATTTACAGTACGATGCGCGATACGTTGAGGAAAAGCACCTCTCATGCATGAAACATCGTACCTCTACCAACTTCGATCAGCCTTAAATCTGGTAGAACCGATAAAGGAAGGTAGAATCTACGGTTTAAAAAGGAAGACATGTGAGCGAGTAGTCGGGTAGAAATCACATGTTTCCCCAACCGTTCGGCTCTCCGTTGCAGGCTAGTATAGCATGTTCTTAGTTTAGAGACTCGCACATCTTTGTTCATATTCTGTGCTTGTACATTCACACGGTACAGGAACCTACACACACACACACACACACACACACACACACACACACACACACACACACACACACACACACACACACACGCACACACACACACTGGTGTTCCCGAGTCTTTGCTTCCCGCCCGGCACGCTTCTAAACAGTGGTGGCTTTCTGGTCCGTACGTTGTTCTTCGGCGTCCACTGTTACTGTAGTGATGTTAAGCGATACACGCGTCCTATCATTCCTTTTTGTGTTTGCATGGTCTGGCTCTGGAGTGGCTATGGACTATACATGGTTGGGGCAGCATGTGCATTGTGCACCTGCAGGGCTTCTCATACACCAGTATGGGCATGCGTTAAACCTCCACACCATGTACCCAGCCTAGCCTGGTGTATTGCATGTGAAGTTAGGAATTGTCACCACGAGTCATGGCACAGCTCACTTCGAGCAATTATGCTGCATCCTGCTTTGGAGTCGACTCAGCCATTTCACAAAAGTCAATGAAGGCTTTTGAAAATACTGGAACACAGCGCAACAACGCGAAGAAGTCCAGTCATGTACATTGTACAATCCTGCATCTACGCTGAAAGTGCGATGAACGTGCATACAGTGTTTGATCGGTGCAAGCTTCTGTGGGTATGCCGAAGCGTATTTCGAAAATGGAGAGGGGATTGTCAACATACGAGATACAGACGACAGATTCACAAAGCAACCTTTACCTCTTAGGAGCTTGAACCAGGATAGAGTGTAAGCTGTTGGAACGGATGGAGGAGGTTCGTTTGTGGTGGCCGTGGCTGCCCGGATTACTGGACTGGAAGCTGGAACCACCACTTGAGTATACACTGGCTGATTTCGACCGTCGAACGGATACTGTACCAGTGCCGATAGAGCTGATAGAGTTTCCCTCATTTACCATCCTTCCGCGGCACTCACTGGCAACTGCAACTGATTTTCCCGTAAGCACAGGATACTCACTACCCGTAGCCAGGAGTAGTACAAGATCCTATAGCGCAATCTCCGATTCTACTATACTCAGTAGTATTATTTATATGGAGGTGTCATATTCCCAATTTCGGGAATACAGGTAATCGTTTACACTCGACCACCATTTCTTCGAATCTTGATCTCGATCCTCGGAAATCTCCCACTTGGTTGTCAACATGTGCACAGCGAACTCCGAGGCTGAGCAAAGTTAGGTACGACAAGAACTATGGAAGCTAGTTCCTCATGCTAGAGTCATACTACCACTGCATGGGGCAAGGCTAGCCAGAGCGCTGCACAACAACTACTTCATAACCAGAATCATTATGAACAGGGCTGCTGACTGTTGCTGTTGGACGAAAAAGGGCTGGTCTCCATCCACATCTACACTATTTTGCTGGCTCCGCGGATATCCGGCTGATCTTGCATGCAGTTTTGTGGGATCTGTGTTTGCTTGGACCGCGTACCGTGGCCGGCCACGGCCGGCCGTGGTGCCCCGATATGGCCATATATGGGCCGATCTTGATATTATTATTATTATCAGGGAGTCGTAAAAGCCCTGATTAGGCCAAACTAAAGAAGGTGTGTGGTTCGACTCACCCGACCGACCGTACAATTTCAGCCCGACCGTAACTTTTTTTCGGCGGGCTGTCGTGTGACTGACGTACGTGGACTGAACACGTCCACGTCTACGTGCTGTGCGGCGTGAGTCTGCGGACGCAGGCTAGGCGGCTCCTTTTGGACTTGACTTGTAGTTGTACTGCAGTGCAGTGCAGTGAGTGGTACGACTGCTGCCTTGTGCTGGTAGTAGAGTCCAGGGAGTCGGTATTTTACGACTCCCTGGTAGAGTCTACTCGATACGCGTATACAGTGTATTTACATGTACTAAAAAATATATTTAAAAAAAAAAATCCGCCCGCCCGCCCGTAAAAAAAATGTCCATGTTAGTCGAACCACACACCTTCTTTAGTTTGGCCTTATTATTATTATTACACAAGAGAGAGTTTGGAAGCTGTGTAGGGATCACGTCTGGATCATGGAAAGGATTTGTGATTGTGATGTTGTTATTTTCTTGTCTTTCTCTGTGATTTGTCATTTTATCTTTCTTTTTTCTTTTGTTCTTTTCTTTTTTGTTTTTTTTTCAACTTCCGCCCATGGCGTCCTTCTCTCAGCTCGTCATCTGTAACAGTCATAGTCATCACCATGACAACTGTTGTGAGAAGGTGCTCGCTGCCGGCGAGGTTGGTGATGTTCCGACGAGGCTATGCCTATGGGTAGGCTAGGCCTTCACCACGTCGGAACACCCCGTCTGCACGTTGGTGTCGTGGTCTGGGTGTTGATGGACGTTGATGTTGTTGTAGTTTGAAAAAAAAAATTATTTTATTTTTTTATTCTCACGATGGCCTGTGGCCAATATATAAGAGAAGTAGTTGTTGTTGTTGTCGTCGTCGTCGTCGTCGTCGTCGTCGTCGCCGTCGTCGTCGCCGTCGCCGTCGTCGTCGTCGTCGTCGTCGTCGCCGCCGCCGCCGCCGCCGCCGCCGTCGCCGCCGCCGCCGTCGTCGTCGTCGTCGTCGTCGTGGTTGTTGTTGTTTTTTGTTTTGTTTTTTTTTCTTTACAAAAAACCACACACCATCTGATGGCACGAAGCAGCAAGGCAGCGAAGAGACAATTGAATGGCAGGAGTGGGGGAGAGGCAGGGTCTCGGCTTCATTGCAACCCAAGCGCTCCACAAAAACAAAAGATTACAGAAAATACGCAGGGGGGGGGGTAGATAACTGGGGATTACGGGGGAAAGTATGCACAATAAAAAGTTATCAGAGAGTCAACGAAGTGAATGGAGGAGGGAACAGAGTTAGAGCTTTTTTCGTCTTTCTTCTTTGATCCATAGCCTGTCCGTTGCCCACTCCCAGCGGGTAAGGCGCAGGTGGGCGTTGACTTTTTCTTTGAACGTCTGCAGTCCTTTCCTTGTTGGCTGGTTCAGCAGAACGCACTGCGGGAGCTGGTTCCAGACCTCCACAACAGCATCAGGGAAGGACCGAAGGACATCATTCCGTGCTCTGGGCGGAAGAGTGGAAGTGAGCTGAAACTGGCGTGAGGGATGCTTTTGTGTGCGTCGGCTATGGCGTGATGTGTTGGTCGCTCGGGGTGGAAGAAGGGTGAGAAGCATGTCTGGGCCAGTTGAAAAGTGGAGCTTGTACAGAAAGCAGAGTGCTCCGACCATTCTGCGGATGTCCAAGCTGGGGAGGTAGGCTCCATCACCGATTAAGTGAAGGCCACGGCGTTGGATGGCAGTGAGGCGAGCCAGAGTGGTGGGTGCAGCGCTCATCCACACGAGCATGCCGTACTCCAAAACAGGGCGGACAAAGCCCTTGTAGATCACTCCACGGCACCTGGAGTCCAGCACTCGCGAGGCTTTCCGGAGGAAGCCGAGACGCTGCGAGCCTCGAATAGCCAATTGCCTGATATGAGCTGTGAAGGACAGGTGTTGGTCAAACAGCACACCCAGCAGCTTCAGCTGGTCGACTTCCGGAACAACTGTGCCCTGGAATACAATCGGTGGGACGACGACTGTGTTGCGATGGTGAGAAATCAGGAGAGACTGAGACTTTGTAGGTTCAAACCTAATGTGCCAGGCCAGTCCTCAGTCTGCCAGCGCACTTACAGCAAGCTGGAGTGTGGTAACATCTTCGGGTACGGCAGTATTGGTCGATATGCACTTGTACAACGTGGTGTCATCAGCATATGCAGCAAGCTGGGCCCCAGCAGGTAGATGATCCTCAGCATCATTCGTATAGAGAAGGAATAAAGTCGGGCCCAAGATGCTACCCTGGGGGACGCGTGACATGATTGGGGTAAGCAGAGGAGGACTGTCCGCTCACTACAGCCTGGAGCATGCGGTTGGTGAGGTAGCTTCTGAGCCAGGCGAGAAGATGTCCCTGGAGCCCATACCGCTGAGCTTTATACAGGACAACCGGGTGCGACACTTTGTCGAACGCCCCAGCAATATCCACTGCCAGGACGCGCACAAGTCCTCCACTGTTGGCAACTCGGCTCCATTCGTGTTGAAGAGCTAGGAGGAGGTCGGTTGCGCCAAGTCCAGAGCGGAAGCCAAATTGGCGAGCAGAGAGAATAGAGTTGCTGTCGAGAAAGTTTGTGATGCTCCGGTTGATTATGGTTTCCATACATTTGGAGATAATGGAGAGAAGGGATATTGGACGGTAATTTTTCACACAAGATCTTGAGCCCTTCTTGTGGACCGGGACAACGTTTGCCACCTTCCAGGCAGATGGCTGGTGGCCTTGTCGGAAGCAGAGAGAGAACAGATGAGCGAGCGGACGTGCAAGAGAATCTGCACACATCTTAAGCACCCGAGAGGGGACAGAGTCAGGGCCAGTTGCTTTTGACGGGTTGATGGCTTTAAGCACACGCCCCACAGTAGATTGGCGAAAGTGCACTGTTGTTATTCTGTGTAGAGAACGCTGTTTGACATCGGGAAAGGCGGTAGCAACATCACTGAAGTCAGTCTCTAGACTGCATTTTTCAGCAAAGTAGCTTCCAATAATCTCGGCTTTGTCGCGATTCTGTGTGTACTCCTGTCCATCAGAGTCAATAAGAACAGGCATAGTGCTGTCGCGACCACTTCCACCTGCACCCTTAACCACGGACCACCACTCCTTGTTCTGGATGTTTCCCGAGAGCAGTTTATTGCGTATTCTCTGGAGGTGATGTTCTTTGGCTCTAGAAAGGCAAGTCGATGAGGTCACGCGGGCAAGGCAATATTGCTCCTGTAGTGCCGGGTTGGCCTGGCTGCGACGAAGTGATCACCATGCATGGCGTTTGGCAGCGACAGCAGCAGAGCACTCGGGGTCCACCAGACGGGATCAGTGGGCTTCGTCTTGAGAACTTTCGATGGGATGAATCTGGTCATACCTTTGATGATCCTCTGGGTTACAAGATTGCATGATGTATCAGGCTCATCAGTGATGATCTCAGTCCCGGTGTCACGGTAGAAGGCTCTCAGACGATCCCAGTCGGCATGCTGATATCGCCATACTGTACGCGCAGTTGGTCTGTCCCGGTGTGGTGTCAGCTCGAAGTCCGTGATCACTACAGCATGGTCCGACTGTCCCAGGGGTTGGTACAGTGTACTGATGATATTACCAGGTACGTCTGACATGACGAGGTCGAGGGTATTTCGCCCACGAGTAGCTTCGTGGATGTGTTGAGTGAGGCTGTGTTGGTAGCATAAATCTTCGGCTGTTTCTCCCGCCAGTGTGGTGCGCCGACTGCCGAGCCAATTTGTATTGTGTACATTAAAATCACCAGCTACAATGACGCGAGAGCAGGAGCGTCGTGCAGCATCGATCCCAGCATCGAGATGGGAGAACAGCCGTATGTCATTGTCTGCACAGGAGCCTGGGCGATATACAGCACATACACCAACCTTTGTGCCCTGTGGTCCAGTTATGCCAATCCAGAGCATTTCCTGGTCGGCACAGTCGATGTTGAGCTGTCTATATGGTAGGCCAGCCTTCACCCAAATTGCAACCCCACCACCATGTGCTGTTCTGTCGCGCCGTATAGCAGGGTGGTAGCCAGGTATGGATGTTTCCACTGGCGTGGCTTTCTCCGGAGTCAGTTTGATCTCTGTGACAATTGCTAGGTCAACATTATGGTGCATGAGGACGTGCTGGAGCTCGCCAATCTTGTTCAGTATGCCAAAGGCAAGGTGTAGGTCCTCTGGACTCAGTAGAGTCAAGTCGAGCGAGCTGCAACTCCCGGTGCCGAAAGGCGGGCTCACGCCCCGACATGGCTACTTCCCCTTGTCTAGCCCCCAAGACGAAAATGATAGTAGCCGACTGGCCGAAATTAAAAAAAAAAAAAAGGCATTTGTGAGCATTAGGCGGAGTGGTCGTGTCTCTGTCATTCAAATATTGTCGGCATACTTGGTCCCTTGGCCTGTTGCTCTGGCGAGTGCTGTGCTGTCTGAGAGGGTAGGGTGGCGTGGGAATCACTGTCGTCCTGCTCAGTGGTCGTGTTGTTGGAGGAGTCAGTGGCATACTTGTCAAAGTTCCACAAGCGGGAATACACTGGTTGGGGCCAGAATGCCCGGTTATTTACTAGCTCGACGCTGCTTTTACCGATCACAATCCTAGCAGAGACACGACCATCTTTAGGGAAGGTCTTTCAGGCAAAGACTTCCAGGTCCACATCCGCTCTTCTTGCCCTGTTTATAACAAACTGGGTCAGTTTAGTGTCAGAAGTGTCAGGCTTCAGGTTCCCCACGAAAAGGACACTCTTCTTTGCTGTCGGCTTTCGACTGGTTAGCACTTGCCAGCTGTCTAGATCTACCACTTCGTCGGTCATTTCGCTGAACTTTGAAAGCTTGCTAGTGGGGCTTGACCGGCTGCTACTAGGGTCCACGTTGTTGTTGTTGTTGTTGTTGTTGTTGTTGTTGTTGTTGTTGTTGTTGTTGTTGTTGTTGTTGTTGTTGTTGT
This sequence comes from Sycon ciliatum, assembly GCF_964019385.1. NCBI lineage: Eukaryota > Metazoa > Porifera > Calcarea > Leucosolenida > Sycettidae > Sycon > Sycon ciliatum. The sequence goes on from NC_088644.1 coordinate 4,686,826, forward strand.
TGTTGTTGTTGTTGTTGTTGTTGTTGTTGTTGTTGTTGTTGTTGTTGTTGTTGTTGTTGTTGTTGTTGTTGTTGTTGTTGTTGTTGTTGTTGTTGTTGTTGTTGTTGTTGTTGTTTTTTGTTTTGTTTTGTTTTTCTTTACAAAAAAACATACACTATCTGATGGCACGAAGCAGCAAGGCAGCGAAGAGACAATTGAATGGCAGGAGTGGGGGAGAGGCAGGGTCTCGGCTTCATTGCAACCCAAGTGCTCCACAAAAACAAAAGATTACAGAAAATACGCAGGGGGGGGGGGGTAGATAACTGGGGATTACGGGGGAAAGTATGCACAATAAAAAGTTATCAGAGAGTCAACGAAGTGAATGGAGGAGGGAACAGAGTTAGAGCTTTTTTCGTCTTTCTTCTTTGATCCATAGCCTGTCCGTTGCCCACTCCCAGCGGGTAAGGCGCAGGTGGGCGTTGACTTTTTCTTTGAACGTCTGCAGTCCTTTCCTTGTTGGCTGGTTCAGCAGAACGCACTGCGGGAGCTGGTTCCAGACCTCCACAACAGCGTCAGGAAAGGACCGAAGGACATCATTCCGTGCTCTGGGCGGAAGAGTGGAAGTGAGCTGAAACTGGTGTGAGGGATGCTTTTGTGTGCGTCGGCTATGGCGTGATGTGTTGGTCGCTCGGGGGTGGAAGAAGGGTGAGAAGCATGGCTGGGCCAGTTGAAAAGTGGAGCTTGTACAGAAAGCAGAGTGCTCCGACCATTCTGCGGATGTCCAAGCTGGGGAGGTAGGCTCCATCACCGATTAGGTGAAGGCCACGGCGTTGGATGGCAGTGAGGCGAGCCAGAGTGGTGGGTGCAGCGCTCATCCACACGAGCATGCCGTACTCCAAAACAGGGCGGACAAAGCCCTTGTAGATCACTCCACGGCACCTGGAGTCAAGCACTCGCGAGGCTTTCCGGAGGAAGCCGCGACGCTGCGAGCCTCGAATAGCCAATTGCCTGATATGAGCTGTGAAGGACAGGTGTTGGTCAAACAGCACACCCAGCAGCTTCAGCTGGTCGACTTCCGGAACAACTGTGCCCTGGAATACAATCGGTGGGACGACGACTGTGTTGCGATGGTGAGAAATCAGGAGAGACTGAGACTTTGTAGGTTCAAACCTAATGTGCCAGGCCATTCCCCAGTCTGCCAGCGCACTTACAGCAAGCTGGAGTGTGGTAACATCTTCGGGTACGGCAGTATTGGTCGATATGCACTTGTACAACGTGGTGTCATCAGCATATGCAGCAAGCTGGGCCCCAGCAGGTAGATGATCCTCAGCATCATTCGTATAGAGAAGGAATAAAGTCGGGCCCAAGATGCTACCCTGGGGGACGCGAGACATGATGGGGTAAGCAGAGGAGGACTGTCTGCTCACTACAGCCTGGAGCATGCGGTTGGTGAGGTAGCTTCTGAGGTAGGCGAGAAGATGTCCCTGGAGCCCATAGATACCGCTCAGCTTTATACAGGACAACCGGGTGCGACACTTTGTCGAACGCCCCAGCAATATCCACTGCCAGGACGCGCACAAGTCCTCCACTGTTGGCAACTCGGCTCCATTCGTGTTGAAGAGCTAGGAGGAGGTCGGGTGCGCCAAGTCCAGAGCGGAAGCCAAATTGGCGAGCAGAGAGAATAGAGTTGCTGTCGAGAAAGTTTGTGATGCTCCGGTTGATTATGGTTTCCATACATTTGGAGATAATGGAGAGAAGGGATATTGGACGGTAATTTTTCACACAAGATCTTGAGCCCTTCTTGTGGACCGGGACAACGTTTGCCACCTTCCAGGCAGATGGCTGGTGGCCTTGTCGGAAGCAGAGAGAGAACAGATGAGCGAGCGGACGTGCAAGAGAATCTGCACACATCTTAAGCACCCGAGAGGGGACAGAGTCAGGGCCAGTTGCTTTTGACGGGTTGATGGCTTTAAGCACACGCCCCACAGTAGATTGGCGAAAGTGCACTGTTGTTATTCTGTGTAGTGAACGCTGTTTGACATCGGGAAAGGCGGTAGCAACATCACTGAAGTCAGTCTCTAGACTGCATTTTTCAGCAAAGTAGCTTCCAATAATCTCGGCTTTGTCGCGATTCTGTGTGTACTCCTGTCCATCAGAGTCAATAAGAACAGGCATAGTGCTGTCGCGACCACTTCCACCTGCACCCTTAACCACGGACCACCACTCCTTGTTCTGGATGTTTCCCGAGAGCAGTTTATTGCGTATTCTCTGGAGGTGATGTTCTTTGGCTCTAGAAAGGCAAGTCGATGAGGTCACGCGGGCAAGGCGATATTGCTCCTGTAGTGCCGGGTTGGCCTGGCTGCGACGAAGTGATCGCCATGCATGGCGTTTGGCAGCGACAGCAGCAGAGCACTCGGGGTCCACCAGACGGGATCAGTGGGCTTCGTCTTGAGAACTTTCGATGGGATGAATCTGGTCATACCTTTGATGATCCTCTGGGTTACAAGATTGCATGATGTATCAGGCTCATCAGTGATGATCTCAGTCCAGTCGGTGTCACGGTAGAAGGCTCTCAGACGATCCCAGTCGGCATGCTGATATCGCCATACTGTACGCGCAGTTGGTCTGTCCCGGTGTGGTGTCAGCTCGAAGTCCGTGATCACTACAGCATGGTCCGACTGTCCCAGGGGTTGGTACAGTGTACTGATGATATTACCAGGTACGTCTGACATGACGAGGTCGAGGGTATTTCGCCCACGAGTAGCTTCGTGGATGTGTTGAGTGAGGCTGTGTTGGTAGCATAAATCTTCGGCTGTTTCTCCCGCCAGTGTGGTGCGCCGACTGCCGAGCCAATTTGTATTGTGTACATTAAAATCACCAGCTACAATGACGCGAGAGCAGGAGCGCCGTGCAGCATCGATCCCAGCATCGAGATGGGAGAACAGCCGTATGTCATTGTCTGCACAGGAGCCTGGGCGATATACAGCACATACACCAACCTTTGTGCCCTGTGGTCCAGTTATGCCAATCCAGAGCATTTCCTGGTCGGCACAGTCGATGTTGAGCTGTCTATATGGTAGGCCAGCCTTCACCCAAATTGCAACCCCACCACCATGTGCTGTTCTGTCGCGCCGTATAGCAGGGTGGTAGCCAGGTATGGATGTTTCCACTGGCGTGGCTTTCTCCGGAGTCAGTTTGGTCTCTGTGACAATTGCTAGGTCAACATTATGGTGCATGAGGACGTGCTGGAGCTCGCCAATCTTGTTCAGTATGCCAAAGGCATTTGTGAGCATTAGGCGGAGTGGTCGTGTCTCTGTCATTCAAATATTGTCGGCATACTTGGTCCCTTGGCCTGTTGCTCTGGCGAGTGCTGTGCTGTCTGAGAGGGTAGGGTGGCGTGGGAATCACTGTCGTCCTGCTCAGTGGTCGTGTTGTTGGAGGAGTCAGTGGCATACTTGTCAAAGTTCCACAAGCGGGAATACACTGGTTGGGGCCAGAATGCCCGGTTATTTACTAGCTCGACGCTGCTTTTACCGATCACAATCCTAGCAGAGACACGACCATCTTTAGGGAAGGTCTTGCAGGCAAAGACTTCCAGGTTGTTGTTGTTGTTGTTGTTGTTGTTGTTGTTGTTGTTGTTGTTGTTGTTGTTGTTGTTGTTGTTGTTGTTGTTGTTGTTGTTGTTGTTGTTGTTGTTGTTGTTGTTGTTGTTGTTGTTGTTGTTGTTGTTGTTGTTGTTGTTGTTGTTGTTGTTGTTGTTGTTGTTGTTGTTGTTGTTGTTGTTGTTGTTGTTGTTGTTGTTGTATTTGTATTTATATCATTATCTCATGGCACATCATGATGACGGCCAGTAAAACTGAGACAAGGCTGAAAGCCAACCACAGCAGTAAAACAGATAAAAGAATACAAATAAAAGGCAAAGAAGGCAAAGGAGGAGACAAACCAGCAGGATATACATTGTACATGAAACCTATATTTGAGCAGAGATTTTAGCAACAAAATTATCCATCGACGTGCTGGTCTTGGCCTGCGTTGGTAATGTTGCCCAAAACACATAGCCAGCAAAGATCGGGGATCTAGTGAATAGGGTGGAGGCAGCGCGTGGGAGACTGAATGAGTTCCGGGTATTCCGGGTTTCGGAGAACCAATTATAAGCCTGCATATGCAAGGGTATTTTATTTGGTAATATTTTATGTATGAGAACACAGAGGTGGCACTTATGTCGAGTGGAAAGGGGACTGATCTTGGCAATTTCGTAAAGACTAGCGGAGGGAAAGCGACGATCTTTGCTAAATAAGATTTTAAGGAGCATGCGGTTATGGGTTTCTAGCTTGTTCAATACAGTAGTAGTTATGCCAGACCAAGCAGTATCACAGGAGTCAAGTAAGGGCAATATATAGCAGCGATAAAACAAGCGTTTGCAAGAAAGAGGAAGATGTCTACAGTGGGCTTGAAGAGCCCCAAGGATGGAGCTTGTGCGCTTGCAGACATACTGCACATGGGGTGACCACGACAATTTAGAGTCAATGACAACGCCAAGATGCTTATGCTCTTCAACAATACGAATAGCAACACTTGAAGAAGGAAAACAAAGTGGCAGGGAAGGGGGAGAAGGGGAAATGTACATAGCTGCCGTTTTATCAACGTTTGGCTGCAACTTCCAATCATGCATCCAGGTTATAATCTTGCCAATGCCATCTTGCATGGCTTCGTGCAGTCGTATAGGGCAAGCATTGGAGCAAAGCAGAGCTGTGTCGTCAGCGAAAAGGCTGACACCAGGGGAAATATCGGGGAGGTCATTAATATACAGGAGAAATAGCAGTGGCCCAAGGATTGAACCCTGGGGGACTCCAGAAGTAACGGGTAAAGGCTCCGATAACACAGTTGAGAAGCGTACAAGCTGATGTCGGTTAGAGAGATGCGATGAGAGCCAGCCGATAGCATTGCCATCAATGCGATATACTGTTCGCAGCTTAGCTAAGAGACCCCTGTGCCAAACAGTGTCGAAGGCCTTTGCAAGATCGAAGAAAACTAAACCAACATGGTTATGGGCGTTCCGGGCGGTGTGGATGTCTTGCACGAGGCGGGTAACCTGGTACCTGGTGGAGTCACCCCGACAAAAGCCCGACTGTGCTGGCGAAAGTGAAATGCGAACATGATCATAAATGATGTCATATACAACACGTTCGTACACTTTTGATAAAGTAGAGAGCAATGAGATAGGGTGATAGTTGCTGGGGGTGGTGCGTGGTCCTCTATTCTTGTAGGTGGCCACGACTACCGCAGTTTTCCACATGGCTGGGAATTTCCCTTCGCGAAATGACATATTCAAGATAATTGACACAGGATAGGCAACAGACGGAGCAAGAGCTCTCCAAACTTCGTTGGTAATTCCGTCTTGACCAGGGGACTTGCCAGTTTTCAGATTACGGAGATATTTCCTCACTTGGGCTGTACCAGTCGACAATGATAGGAGGGACGCAGGTATTGAGGGTGAAGGGGTGAGTGGTGGTATAGGCCACATAGGGTCGTCAGGAAGTCCAAACGACGTAAACTGCGTGTTTAATATGTCTGCTATGTCTGCGGGATCTGTTGCTACCGTGCCGTCTGAAGTTGTTGTTGTTGTTGTTGTTGTTGTTGTGGGGAGGGAACGGAAAAAGAACTGAACTTATCCATATAAAAACCGCTCTGTGAGCGGTTCTGAAAAACCTTCACTGGTGCTGCCCCGTCGTAAAAGTTAGAAATTAGAACCGGCCCATTGTCCCCCCAAATGCGAACTGATCCACCTAAATCGCGAATGACGGGACCCGAACGCACCAGTAGTACGAGGTTCCTACCTGTGGATGCAGATGGGGACGTTGGTCCGGACCATAGGCCATTGTAGATCTACTGTACTACTAGCGGTAGGTGGTGTTACCCTATGATAATTGCTGTGATCCTGCGCCCTCCCGACCTCGTGCTACTGGTGCGTTCGGGTCCCGTCATTCGCGATTTAGGTGGATCAGTTCGCATTTGGGGGGACAATGGGCCAGTTCTAATTTCTTACTTTTACGACGGGGCAGCACCAGTAAAGGTTTTTCAGAACCGCTCACAGAGCGGTTTTTATATGGATAATGGTTTTACAGTGCCCGATATGCTGTGACTTCCGTGACTTCTCAGTGCACACTTCGAATTGGTGCTAACAAACCCAAACCAATAGAATTCCAATCGTGGAGCATTAACACATACCGGTAATCGGAAGCAGGGAATGCGAGGCAGGTCATGTATGCTCCTACTTCCGATCACATGCGCTGCCTGGCCTCTCACCTACTCTTTCTGTTAGTGTTAGGTCACCTGGCTTGATCTACTACCTGCATCGGTAGTTACCAGTTTCCGGATAGTAACTTCTTAGTGTAACCGGGAAATAGCCTGGCTTGACGGATAATGCTAGTAAAATTGGCAGATTCTGCTCGAAAACCAGTTTTACATACATGTACATGATTGTACTTGTCAGAACCATACAAACCTTATGGCATGCACTTCCTCGTCTTTACTCGCATACCAAACATGCTTGACACATACCAGAAAAAAAGTACATGCACTGCCAGCATTCTCCGCCAAGGGCTACCGCGAACCATTCCTTCTCTCCTCTCTCTTTTACTATGCATCATCACTGCGCTGGCAACTGGAACTCTCGCTGCATCAGATTCGACACCATGACAAGGCAAACAGCGTGTGGTTGCTTTTTGAGCGAATAATAATTGCCTGAAGAAGCCTAAATTTGTCCAGCACTAACTAGTTTAAAAGGGCCGGCCCTGGCTCTAGCTAGCGCACGCAAGCTTACGGCCGTACATTTAGCACTTGAATGTAATGCCTGGTGGCATTACATTCTGCTCTGCCGTGGCGAGGTTGAGGATGAAAAGTCAAAAGGCGAACCAGGAAACCCTGCCAGCGTGAATCAGCACCGCAGTTCGCACGGGTCGAGAAGGATGGGGAATGAGCCACGAAGCGAAGAGTAATGAAGTGACTCTGTGCTCCAGTACTGCTGTGATCCATAGCACATTCATGTCCTCTTGACAAACACCTGCTGAAGTAAGTGCTTCATGCCATCATGGGTCGCCGTTTGGGTGACCTGTTCTGGAACTAATATTCAACACGTTACAGACTTTAGCTATGCTGCCCTCCACCGGCGTTTTGCGAGCCAGTCTCTCGTAGCTAGCCAAGAAGAGCTCTTCAACGTTCTCAAGTATCCAATGACTAGCCTAGGCGTGAGCCTTCAATTCAGCCCCTAGAAGTAGAGAAGAGGTGCCGTTCGAAAAGCACATTTTGGCAGCGTGCACCCAGTCGGACCTTCGCAGTTCCGAATTCATCGCGGAGAGAAGCAGTTTACAGTCTTTGTATCTCGTCTTCTGCATTACCAGAGAGTGATCGGAAAGGTAAGAAGAAACATATACGTGTAGGCTATACTACTAGTACTACCCTACGATTCTTCTTCTCTTCTTTTCTAAGTCGAACAGAATGCGAAACGCCTGCTGGGCGCTTTTGTCTGGGCGGTGCTTCCGGAAGCAAATCGGACTCCGCAAATCAGACTCCGCAAACGCCACAGCTGGTGCGAACGTTGCGGAGGCAAACGCCTTGGACTTTGAGGAAGAAAACTGGCGTGTTGTGTAGTGCGCGCGTGCATGAGCTGTGCGGAATGTGCCGCTTCTCCGCGCCCTCCGGAGCTCCGTGGGTGGGCAACTAACAATAACAACCAGTCATGTTACTTTGCGGATCACGCGTCACCTTGCGGTTCGTAGCCAGCAAGCGGCAAGAGGTGCTGCTTTGGCGAATACGATCACTAGTAGTACCAAGAGTAGATAAACTCTTGGTAGTACTGTACTAGTAGTAGTAGTAGTGTTGTATGATAAACATCGAAAACTAACACTAGTAACAGGGGCCAAAGCGAAAGGCGTTGCCTTGTGAGTTGCGTGCTGTATGGTGCTCTCGCGAACGAAAGGTCGCAATGGGCAGTAGAATCAGTTAGTCCGAGTATAGTTGTGTTTTGTTTCTTCCCGGTCCGAGAGCCCAAGTATCATGACTGTATTTCTCAACGCTAATTCGTGGGAGATTGATTCAGTGATTCGACCCGTGTTTTCACAGAGCGCGCACTCCAGGATGCAGCCCCCCCCCCCCCCCCCGGCATGGAGAGTGAAAGGGAAAAGAACTCGAACAGTGCTCAGGATGCTTCAACGATGCATTTCCTCAATGGCCCTGCCCAGCTTTGGTGCGGCTGCCAGTGTGACCAGTGACTGTCATGAGTCCGTAATGCCTAATGGTGATGCCACCATTGACTACTAGTACTGACCAGTACCAGAATTAAAGGGGAAGTTAAAGGGGAAGTATACCCTAAAATCAAATTTTCACCAGTTGTAGTCTTCTGGGTGCTGAGTCGAATGGTCTTGGTCCAAGGAAGCTGCGACGCTCCCTTCCTACTTGAATCCCAATCGAACTCGCGCACTTCCACCGAAACTGGGTGACTGCGCCCTACTAGATGGGGATTTGTATGCAAAATGTCACTAAAAGCGCCATTTCGTTCTTATAAAAGCACGGATGACCGCGATTGGCCCATATGTTGTAGTCTTTTGGACGCTGAGTCGACAGGTTTTGGTCCGAAAAGGCTGCGATGCAGCGTTCCTCCTTTATTCCCAATCGAACATGGTTGAACAAGTGGTCACGTGCTCCTGCGTACACCAGTCAGCTGGTCACCGTGCCTGCAGGGTACAACTTACTAGCCTGTTTGACCTTTTTTGGGTGCAGTCCTGTCACTCGAGTTGAACCCGAGTTGAACCTTGGTGTGAAAGTTGTCGCCTGCTGGCGCGGTGACCAGGTGATTTGGGCACCCAGGAGCACGTGACCGCTTGTTCAACCATGTTCGATTGGGAATAAAGGAGGAACGCTGCATCGCAGCCTTTTCGGACCAAAACCAGTCGACTCAGCGTCCAAAAGACTACAACATATGGGCCAATCGCGGTGATCCGTGCTTTTATAAGAACGAAATGGCGCTTTTAGTGACATTTTGCATACAAATCCCCATCTAGTAGGGCGCAGTCACCCAGTTTCGGTGGAAGTGCGCGAGTTCGATTGGGATTCAAGTAGGAAGGGAGCGTCGCAGCTTCCTCGGACCAAGACCATTCGACTCAGCACCCAGAAGACTACAACTGGTGGAAATTTGATTTTAGGGTATACTTCCCCTTTAAAGGGGAAGTTAAGGCAAAAATTAAAATTTCACCAGTTGTAGTCTTCGGGGTGCTGAGTCGAATGGTCTTGGTCCGAGGAAGCTGAGACGCTCCCTTCCTACTTGAATCCCAATCGAACTCGCGCATTTCCACCGAAACTGGGTGACTGCGCCCTACTAGATGGGGATTTGTATGCAAAATGTCACTAAAAGCGCCATTTCGTTCTTATAAAAGCACGGATGACCGCGATTGGCCCATATGTTGTAGTCTTTTGGACGCTGAGTCGACAGGTTTTGGTCCGAAAAGGCTGCGATGCAGCGTTCCTCCTTTATTCCCAATCGAACATGGTTGAACAAGTGGTCACGTGCTCCTGCGTACACCAGTCAGCTGGTCACCGTGCCTGCAGGGTACAACTTACTAGCCTGTTTGACCTTTTTTGGGTGCAGTCCTGTCACTCGAGTTGAACCCGAGTTGAACCTTGGTGTGAAAGTTGTCGCCTGCTGGCGCGGTGACCAGGTGATTTGGGCACCCAGGAGCACGTGACCGCTTGTTCAACCATGTTCGATTGGGAATAAAGGAGGAACGCTGCATCGCAGCCTTTTCGGACCAAAACCAGTCGACTCAGCGTCCAAAAGACTACAACATATGGGCCAATCGCGGTGATCCGTGCTTTTATAAGAACGAAATGGCGCTTTTAGTGACATTTTGCATACAAATCCCCATCTAGTAGGGCGCAGTCACCCAGTTTCGGTGGAAGTGCGCGAGTTCGATTGGGATTCAAGTAGGAAGGGAGCGTCGCAGCTTCCTCGGACCAAGACCATTCGACTCAGCACCCAGAAGACTACAACTGGTGGAAATTTGATTTTAGGGTATACTTCCCCTTTAAAGGGGAAGTTAAGGCAAAAATTAAAATTTCACCAGTTGTAGTCTTCGGGGTGCTGAGTCGAATGGTCTTGGTCCGAGGAAGCTGAGACGCTCCCTTCCTACTTGAATCCCAATCGAACTCGCGCATTTCCACCGAAACTGGGTGACTGCGCCCTACTAGATGGGGATTTGTATGCAAAATGTCACTAAAAGCGCCATTTCGTTCTTATAAAAGCACGGATGACCGCGATTGGCCCATATGTTGTAGTCTTTTGGACGCTGAGTCGACTGGTTTTGGTCCGAAAATGCTGCGATGCAGCGTTCCTCCTTTATTCCCAATCGAACATGGTTGAACAAGCGGTCACGTGCTCCTGGGTGCCCAAATCACCTGGTCACCACGCCAGCAGGCGACAACTTTCACACCAAGGTTCAACTTGAGTTCAACTCGAGTGACAGGACTGTACCCAAAAAAGGTCAAACAGGCTAGTAAGTTGTACCCTGCAGGCACGGTGACCAGGTGACTGGTGTACGCAGGAGCACGTGACCGCTTGTTCAACCATGTTCGATTGGGAATAAAGGAGGAACGCTGCATCGCAGCCTTTTCGGACCAAAACCAATCAACCCAGCGTCCAAAAGACTACAACATATGGGCCAATCACGGTCATCCATGCTTTTATAAGAACGAAATGGCGCTTTTAGTGACATTTTGCATACAAATCCCCATCTAGTAGGGCGCAGTCACCCAGTTTCGGTGGAAGTGCGCGAGTTCGATTGGGATTCAAGTAGGAAGGGAGCGTCTCAGCTTCCTCGGACCACGACCATTCGACTCAGCACCCCGAAGACTACAACTGGTGAAATTTTAATTTTTGCCTTAACTTCCCCTTTAACCATTGTAGTAGCAGTATCAGTATCAGGGGCGTCGGACACGGTACGGTCACTACGGTATTGACCGTACCACTGTTTGCCCCTCACCCTGTGAATCAATAAAACGCACTGATTTGGGCTTTAATTCCCAAAAATTTCGGCCATCCCTCCAACACGAGTGAATTGCACTTCAGATGGCTGACCGTACCACACTTAATTACCTTCCGATGCCCCGGAGTATACAACGTCCACAGTCCTAATACTAAAATAATATTCTATTTCCTGCTGCGTAGTAAAGAGCATACTGACAGTGATAGGCACTACGGAGTGCAAGTTATAGTATAATTATTGGCTCGTAAGCCTTGCTTGATAGATAGTTTACCAAGTACAGTGTAGATCTAGGACCTTGTGCTATGCTGTCACCATCCTGTACAACATGTACTGTAGCCGGGATCCACAGAATCCATGTACATAATGATACGGGTCTACTTGCAGATGTACAGTACTGTCAGTGCCTTTTTTTGACTCTGTTGTGTGTGGACACATACTGTAAACCGACCAATATTCACGTCACTAAATTTTCGCGATTTCTTAGAACCAGCGAGTTTGCGATGGCAAAAGTTCGCGAAGCACTGGGGCCATCTACATACACCCACTGTTGAAGTTAGATTTCACGATGGTTAATATTCGCGTTACGCTCTTCTCGGGAAAATAGCGAACATTAGGCAGTTTACAGTACTGGCAATCACAGTGGCCAGTCATGACTCCAATAAGACATGAAGCCATGCAGGTATGGCAAGAAATGGAACATGCAAATAGTATACAAACACAATCCACAGCCGGAGGGGAGACCCGTGTCCCAAAAAACGTCCATACCAAGCAAGTACATGTCTTATCATTGCACACCATCGTTACATGGGTTCACCAATGCAGTGTAGTGCATAAATACACAAGTCATGTCCTAGTATGCCATGCTCTACCTGCCTGTATAAAGCAGATTGCTGTCCACCCGGATTGGGAATAGATGTACTGTCACCCTATAAAAGAAGTTTTCTAGGGATGTAAAACTGGTAGTATTTAAATTTCTTCAATCTATTACAGTGCTTCAAGATTATTCGAAAAGGAAATTTTGAATTCGAAGGTTTGAAATGCCGCTGGGCCTGGCAAATGAACGCGCTAGCGGCTAGGACATACTCAGATGGTAACTTGACATTATAGGGCTGATGTCAGGGTAATCCCACCTGCATATCGGCAGTATTGGGGCGATGCCGACCAAGGACTCGGGGCCATGACATATTGGAGAATAGAAATGGCTTTAAAAAGCACAAATTAATCTTACAAATCTTATACAAGGGAGATATTGGAAGCTGTGTCTCAGGTTGCCTGATGATCGTAGTAATACGTGAAACTCAAAGTTGCGGCACAGCTTCCAATCTTTCTCTTGAGTGCAAGGCTCTGCCATATATGGGTATTGAGGACTCTTCGGACAGTGGAGAACGCTACCTGATTCCATCTTACTAATCTTACAAAGTCCATCGTGGGCATGTGGGGAATTGTAGATTTACCTCGTTTAATCATAGAATTGTTGTTCGAGCAAATAATCGTTTATGGAAACTGCGATTCGTTTTCATCACTCAGATTGTATTCCCGTAGCTGTGCAGAAGACGTTACTTCAGTAACGTCTGGCGCTAGCCAGGGTCCACACAGCTTTAATTTGGTGTTTGTTTGTTTGTTTGTTTGTTGGTGTCACGCCTGGCGCTATCCCGTATCTGTCCCGTACCGTACCATACCAGCAAAGACAGCTGGCCACAATATTTTCGTTTGTATATACCATCGGCATGCCTGGCGCTATCCCGTACCTGTCCCGTACCATCAAGAGTACGGTACCATCAAGAGAATGAGTATATATGCGAAGTGTATCAGAGGAATGCATTCAGGCCGATAGTGCAGTAACATGTTGTGTGGATTTGTGTGCGAGGCCGAGATCCCACTAACAGGCTGGCTGGGCCGCCTGTCGACCAGCCCGGGAATCGCATGTAGGCCGGTAGCATAATAATTATACCGTACATAGATGTATAGCAGGGAGTCGTATTATGTAAACGACTCCCTGCTGTATAGGGAGATTTTCTGGAAAGAAATACGAAGTAGGGAGACGAGGAAATGCAATTAGAATGGACGTTAGTTGCCGAATAGGTGATATGATGCGTCAGCAAAAACATACTTTCGAAGAGAGATCCCGTCGTCTCCAAAATAATCTTGAACGTGCGAGTCAGCGCCGGTCACAGGAAACGTCGGAAGAGAGATCCCGTCGACTCCAGAACGTTCGTGATCGGCAGAGTCAGCGCCGGTCACAGGAAACGTCGGAAGAGAGATCCCGTCGACTCCAGAACATTCGTGATCGGCAGAGTCAGCGCCGGTCACAGGAAACGGCAGGACAGACATCTTGTTGACTCCAGAACGCCCGTGATCGGCAGAGTCAGCGCCGGTCACAGGACACGTCAGGACAGACATCCCGTCGACTCCAGAACGCCCGTGATCGGCAGAAACGAGACAGGTACGGGATAGCGCCAGGCATGCCGATGGCACAAACAAACAAAAATATTGTGGCCAGCTGTTTGTGGCCAGCTGTCTTTGATGGTACGGTACGGTACGGGACAAATACGGGATAACGCCAGGCGTGACACGAAAAATAAAAAAATAATAAAAATAAACACCAAATATTAATCCCGTAGCTATGCAACAGACGTTACTTCAGTACCGTTTGGCGCTAGCAAGGGTCCACACAGCTTTGACACATTACATGCATGATGAGCAAGCAAAAAAGCATAGCGTAAGGCCCGGAGCTTCCAAGCTCTCTCGTTTAATTATTTTTTTCAATCAGAAAGTCATGGCCGTGACCAGGATTCTCTGCTGGTTATACTAGTAATGGTCTGAGTGCAGAAATGAAATAGATTTACAGTGACAAGCATTCTAATACAGTAATTATAACTATGCAGTTATTACTGTCCAATTTAATACTGGTTGGTAATCTAACAGTGGCGTGACACTTACCATGTGTGTGTGTGTGTGTGTGTGTGTGTGTGTGTGTGTGTGTGTGTGTGTGTGTGTGTGTGTGTGTGTGTGTGTGTGTGTGTGTGTGTGTGTGTGTGTGTGTGTGCATGTGTGTTTGCGTGTGCATGTGTATTTGCATGTGTGTACAGATGTCGCCGCTACGTACCACCATCCTGTTGCTGGCCTGCACATTGGTTGGCCTGCTGAACCAAGCCGAAGCTCGATCTTTTGGCGCTCCAGTAGAGGCGTGTGAGACCATGATGCCAATGCATGGAGGTGCTGCCGCCCAGCAGGGTCCACCACCATACACGGTCTATCACAACATTCCTAATGGATTCAACAGAGGCACTCCATACAGAGGTGAGCACCCTGAGCACATGATTGGCTTACAAACACCCATAGCTCTCTTATCCGGAGTTCGATGTTGTGGGCACCTCAGGCCAGAGGTGTCAAATCTTCCGATCAGCCAGGAGATCTCCCGATTTTTTTGTTGGTTTTGAAACATCTCCCAATCTCCCGCCCAGCATCAAAAAACCACTAGACTTGCTGCCGTTTTCTCGTCAACTTTGTCAAGCATGCGTGCACACGGCAACACAGACCCCAGCACGGAAAAGAAAAGAAAAAGCACCTTGCAGTAGAGCCAGCTACATGTACATGTACGTAGTGCACGTACAGGTTATATGTACTTGTCTATATTCATTCCAGTCGCTGCCTTTTCATTTAGTGGATCATGCAGATGAACAAAAGCCAGATCTGTGTTGCCTATGATAAAGGATGAAAAATGGGGGGGGGGGGGGCAATGGAAACATTTCAATGTAACCAGTTGCCACAACCACCATATTGATGCGAATGCAAGATTATGGCAAACAGAATGGATGGAACGAAGTTTAGCTGGGAAAGGAGTGACGAGAATCAATGATGTGGTAGGCTTAGGTAGGGGGTAGTGTACTTGGGTCTGATGTGTGAACATATAGTCACCTATTTCCATTCGTTGCGGCATATACTGCTGCACTCCTGTGGGTTTAATCCTTGGTCTCCCCCTCTCTATCGAGTTCACGTAAGAAGGTTCATTTTCCTGTTTGAAGCGGCAATAAAATGTACAACAACAACAACAACAACAACAACAACATTTTGCTGCTTTCCTTGTTTGCCACTCTGCCGCACAGTGACCGTTTTGTCAACGAGCGGCGCGGAATTCCTCGGCTTTTTCTGCCAAGTGCGTGAGTATGGCGCACCAGCCGTGTCAAGACCCTATGGCTATTTCACGACTGCACCACGTACTCAGACTCGTGATTGTGCTGCGCGGTTCGAAGACAATAGTATTAATCCAGCGGTAAGTTATACATGTACTTCGTGACGTATGTATTTACACTGCAACACATAATAATAAGGGCTGAGACAGAGTGGATTTTTCACCTATCGGTTACTCGTTGGCGTAACGATCGATTAATCGGTAACACTCGTTAGCAAATACTGCCAAAATGTAGTAGCATAAGTTTGTGCAACAACTTACTCTGTCTCCACACGCCATGTCTTCATAATACCACAAATCTGCATTAGTGAACGAGTAGCTCTGAAACATGGCGGTTTTGAAGTCAATTGAACCTCAGAACATGAACCAGAGCCCTGGCAACTGCATGCTCACAGCGGAACTGATTCATACTTCACGGAACGGGGGTTTTCAGTATCTTTTGGCCTCAAAATCCCTAACGAGTAATCTATAACGTAACAATTAGTTGATTGTTAAAAGGAATTATGATTCCATTATCGATCGATTACTGAGTAATTGGTATAATCGTATCAGTCCTAATAATAATACCAAGAGTCCATAAACTGTTTATGCACTCTTGATAATACTAAGTAACAAGCTTTGGGAGTGCATAAAGTCATAATAATAGTAAAAAGGTAATACTTAGTAATAGTATTAGTAAAAAGGTAATACACACAGTTCGCATCTTCCTTGAACCTGTCTGACAGGCACATGGCTGGCACATCTGTCAACAATGCCAGGCCAAGTAAATTAGTGAGAAGCCTGTCTTCCGCAGCTCTCCACAAAGAGATCCGCTGCCTTCAGGCTGTGCTGAACTGTGTCTATCCATCGCACTACAATACAGTCTGGCAGAACCTGAGGTGCGGTTGGTCAGGCCATGGCCGGGCCAATGTTTCAGTGGTCATGGTTGATGGTGGCCGGAGAGCGTATATGGTGGGAAGTTTGGACGAAATAAATGACATGTAGTCACATTGTCTGGAAAGATATTGTAAAAGGCAGGGAGTAGTACAATACGTATTGTACTACTCCCTGGTAAAAGGTACACGCACTTGCCATTCATTATGGTTTGTGTTGCAGCAAGTCAATTAAATCTCTTTCTGTTTGGTAATTATTTAATGTCATTGGATGGCGTGTCGTGTTCTGGTCTATTCTTAGCATGGTCCAGGCTGTGTTTACATCGTGCGGAGCTTGTCTCTAGAGCGTTTATGCAGCCTCAGTAGGTGTCTGCCTGTTGTCTGTTTGCATCTGTTTGTTTGTGTGTATCCATATGTGCGCTGCTCACCACAGGCTGCCGTTACTCACACAGAGCGCCTTGGCGTCACTAACATCTCCGTCTACTGGACAGCACCCCCTGCTGACGTGGCTCTGCCAGCTACGCTCAACGTTGTGTAAGTTATCAGCTTGTACGCGTACGGGCATGCTTGGGAGCATTCACCACACACCACAGGGCCTTGGGTCTGGATCGAAAATCTAATCAAGATTGTCTCAAGATGATTTCATATTAGAGAAGATTAGTGTGGAGTTGAGGGAATTGGAATGCATTGATGCCAAGAGCAGCAATGGTGGTATATCCATGCCACAACGTACCATCAGCAGCTGACAAGACGAGCGGTGTCACGGTTACCCACACTAGCACTAACCCATGGGTCGCAGTAGTAGCTACGCTAGCACTGTTGATATAGACCGTTATGGCCATGGTGCAAGCCGTGACAGGCTTCATCGTGCCCGCTATTAAGTCATGTCCACAGGACAACCTTGCAGAATGTTGCTTAGAGCGCATTGTTGCTAGCTATCGGCAGTTTCGACATTAGTACAGCCTGCTACAATATGCTTACCCGTGTTTGTCTGCTCAGCTGCTCAGTCGTCCAAGCCTTCTCCACATTCTGGGTCCAGATCCCGTCAACATCTTTCTACACAGTGAGTTTGAGAAATTGGACATGACTCTATGTGTAATGTGTGTGTTTTGTGTGTGTGTGTGTGTGTGTGTGTGTGTGTGTGTGTGTGTGTGTGTGTGTGTGTGTCTGGGTGGTTACCAACAGCCAGTGTATGCCGGAGTATGTGGTGTGGTGTGTGTGTCGAAAAAGAAAAAAGAATGAAAAAAATGGAAAAAATGAAAAATAGGGATTCACTGGCCAGAAAAAGCCACTTCAATCAGCTGTGTGGTGGATACCAGGCTAAAATTAGTGGAGGTCAATTCATCAGCCTTGCAAGCTGTTGAATGGTGCAATCCCAGCACAAGTTGTTATGTCTAACATAGCTGTTCGCTATCATCGCTTCCGCGATGGGCAGATCTGAGGTCTGAGGTGTGTGTGTGTGTTACCGTTGTTGTGTTCACTACTAACACCTCAAAATTTTCAGGATCGCACAGACGCCACAAGACAAAAGGTCACGTAATTCTTTACGGACTATAATGAATGAACAGTAGAATACATTGAGAAGAAGAGACTGGAAAAATACGAACTACATCGGAAAGAGAACTCTAGAACACTAAAGAAAAACAAACCACAGCATCAAGGAAAAGAACAACGCATGAGGGGTAAAGCGCTGGCCAGCCACAACGTGCGTCCAACTTTGGCATGAGCGTACAGAAGAGCGTACAGCGCTCGGAAAGCGGAAGCTAAATTTGGCGGCAAAGCGACAGCAATAGTACGGCGCGCGGCACATAAGCAGTACGAGGCGAGGCACGTATACGCGTGTGCGGCAAACATTACACACCATGTACCATATATGCATGAACAGCGCGGGGCGCATACTAACTCATTCAACATCAGTGCGCGGCGCAGGCATCTAGCTAGCTGGCGCAAGCATGATCATAATTGCATGCCATCACGCAATCAGCGCACATAAATCGCGCATCAAATAAATAAGTAATCAAACACAAATCAACACATCAACTAAATAAATCAACGAGCTAGCAAGAACACAATTCAAAAATGCAACGAAGAAATAATTACTATTCTAGTCGGTTATTCGCATGGGACCAAGCGCAATGTCCAAGCTGATGAACTGTGATTGCACAAGGTAAGCCCAAGCTCCTGAGCTAACCGTTCTGGTGTGCAGTCTTCTTCGTGCTGCAAACACACACTACACAATGTGTCGTATCTCGTAACAAGTACTGTACCAAATCACAACGAACACTAACAATACGCAATAGTAAACAATAATCAAAAACACTACGCAAAAAAGCAAAGCAAGCAGCACCTAGCCAGGGAGACAAGCAGGAGTCACGGTCGCAACGAGATCTCGACGACACCCCAGAAGACCTTTCTCCGACACGATACACAACCGTAAAGTACCGCGAGATCGGCCCACCATCTCGTCCTTTCGTGGTCGTCTTGTGGAGGTGGTGTCCTGCCTATAGGTTGTGTGACATAGACCATGTGCACACATTGCACTTTGTGCAGTAAATACGCACTCAGTTTACCTTGGAGCGGATGCTAGCTGCACACAAGAACATGCCAAGTGTCACCTTAGCACACTAAGGTTTTCGCACGTTCAAACTCAGTAGCACTCTGCCATACGATTTTCCTTCCCTTGGCTGTAAAATCAAGATAGGACGCTCTCGCGAGACGGGGCGCTTTCGCGGTACTACTTTACAGTGCAAGGCTCAGTTGTCGTTGAACTCCAATTGCCCCGTGCACGTGAGGAAATCACCATCGAACCAGTACTGAACTGCCTTGCAAACTATATCAATGCATCTGGCTTATCAAAAAGGAATCCGCTGTCTTCGGAGAGGGTCACGATTCGTCCACACTCATGCCCTGTCTAAGACTGTCTTAAATCAATCCCTCATTGTATTCCGCATGTCATACGACGTGTTCAAGTCATGAGCTCAGAAATGATAGTGCTTTGATGATTCTCTGCTTACAGGCCACCAACACCTCCATCCTCACCACAGGAGCACCAGTGAGTATATACAGTCAGTGATGTTGCTGGGAAGGTATCAGAGAGGCTTAGAAACTTGCCAATCCGACTCATTGCATTCCGGGGCAGGTCAAAATCAGTGGGTATTCCGGTTTTTTGTCTCATGTTGCAAGGTGTTTTAAGCCTCTCTGTTATCACTACAATACCAGTTGGTACATCATGATATTGTGCGGTACATTGTCTCCTTTCCTCAAAACTAGTGAGCTAATAGTTGCAGCAGTATTTCACGTTGTTAACGAAACATTACGAACTACGATGCTGCGACTTCAGCAGCAACATGTGCTGGAGATAGGTGCTCCGAACTTTGGGGCTTATGCTTTCTTTCGACACCTTCAAGCTGTTGAAAATGCCTTTGTCTTGCCCCTTTATACTTCTACTTGTAATGGAAGCCATGAGAAGTACTGATAGATGTGTGGCAAACTGCTTATTGACTTTTGATAATTAGCACCCACAGACATGGACAACACCTCTGTGCAAATTTGTGGAATCTTATACATGCTGTTTTCCGGTGCAAGACAGCCATGCACATATCGCATATCCGATTTCATGGTCACTACGTGTTCTGTCTGGTCTGTGTGTGCTATACCAATGCAGGCGGCTAGCACAGCTCCATACACGGGAACAGTACCCACTACGGCACCGTACACCGGCACGGGCGCACCACCAGCAGCCACAACTGAATTCAACGGTAAGCGGCAATACAGGTGACACCTGTCTCAAAGACCACCTACTCCAAAGGTCACCTGGCTCAAAGGCCACCTGGTCCAAAGACCACCAGGTCCAAGGACCACCTGGTCCAAAGACAACCTGGTCCAAAGACCACCTGGTCCAAAGACCACCTGGTTCATAGGCCACCTGTCCAAAGCCCTACTTGTCCAAAGGTCACCTGGGTCCAAAAGCCATCTGGTCCAAAGACCAATTAATATTCGTATTCAATTTGTTTAGTCCATTTTGTTTTGCTTGTTTTTGGGAACACAGCCCCATGCTGTGTGATCAGTTGTGTTGAGTGTAAGACCACGTGGTCGGGCCTAAGTCCACCTAGTCTCCAGTCCACCTGGTCTCCAGTCCACCTGGTCTCCAGTTCCCGGCGATATTCACCACAGTTAGTGTTCTGCAAGACCATTCCTTGACATCAAATATGCAGAATTTGCAATGCTCACCCTGGCCGCAAGTTAAGAGTCCTGATGCATTAAAAAACTGCGGCAGGTTGGTCCCATCGGTGGTCACGGAAAACAGTTTCCGCATGTGTTAGTACTTAGTCGACAATACAGCGCACTGCCATGTAGCTTGAACCAGTATGACGATACTTGTGTTGGAGCGACATTATGGACCTGAATTTTCCCCGACTGTATCCATTGTGCCTAGCAAACCCAGTGAGGCAATGCCGTGTCAGTAGCAAGTCCATGCCTAGCCGATACTGCTGCTGCCGCATGACTTGGCAAATAAGTGTCTGCCTGCCGTGCACTGTGAGTGACGGTGTTACCAGGATCCAGCCATTGAAAGCTGTATGGTGATATAGACTGCTCCATGGACACGGCGGCAGTTGCTGGTGAGACGGAGTACATACCGCTCTATCTTGCAACGGCACAGGTTGAAATTTTTTTTTTTTAAAGAATGGTATAGAGCTGTTCAGTGCATCTATCACATGTCCATACAGGGCAGCCATATTCAACTCCAGTCAATACATGTACCTGAATCAATGGGTCACGTGATGTCAGCCATGTTGGTTCCACTGTCCACATGCCATGTGCACTTAAAGGGGAACTGTCACCACAAATTTTCTTTGTCTTATCTTGTAGTTCTTTGGCTCCTGATCACGATGGTGTTATTCGTTTTTCTCTGCAATGACTGGAAGTGGGTGAAAACTTGAAAAGAAGGTCCCCAAAATTGTCCCAAAGTACCGAGTGACGTCACGCCGGACTTGACCTCCACGCGTACATTCATCGTCAAAAACGAAGTCCAGCCCGTGTGCTGGTCGATCGAGCCAACTGTTCGATGTAGATCTCTTCCTACGATGCACGCTTGCCTTCTGAACTCGGACACTCGATGTGTACGTTGTACACAATGAGAACGCCAAAAAGGGACAAAATAAACAAAAGTCGACAGCAGTTTGTCGCACTGGTACTTCCTCCACGAAGCTCCAGCTCTTTGTTTTATTTGTGATTACGAAGGAGTGGAAGCTGTTAGTGTGACACACATACCTCGTGCTTGAAAATAATGTCGTTGTATCGAAGCCGAAGGTGGCGGTGTTGCCCACCCGGCTCTGAAATGAAAGACGTCGGAGTTTGTCATCTGCATCTTCAGCAACATCGCCAGATGAATCGCCTTCACGTACCTACATTGCGTTCCTTTGGGGCTCGGGTTGGTGGTGTTATCGCCGGCCGGAGGAGTACTGTTTTCTGCATACACACTCATCATCGTGTTGTTCCTCACGCGAAAAGTTCAAAACAACGACGTACTTCCGTGCTCACAAAATAAAACTTAGATCCTCGCGGAAGAAGTCAAAAAGGTGAAAGCTCAGCTGCTTTTTATTTTGATTTGGCTGTGTAGCTGCACGTGGGTCTCTGCCTCTTTGGCATTCTCCTTCTGTACGACGTACCCATCTGTATTACAGTTCAAAAGGCACACGTGCACCGTACATTGGAACAGCTAGCTCGATCGACCAGCACACGGGCTGGACTTCGTTTTTGACGACGAATGTACGCGTGGAGGTCAAGTCCGGCGTGCCGTCACTCGGTACTTCGGGACAATTTTGGGCACCTTCTTTTCAAGTTTTCACCCGCTTCCAGCCATCGCAGAGAAAAACGGATAACACCATCGTGATCAGGAGCCAAAGAACTACAAGATAAGACGAAGAAATTTTTTGGTGACAGTTCCCCTTTAATTAAAAATAAATAAAAAAAATGCAGTCCGCACACAGTGAAGACCTGAAACTACATGTACATGTACTCTATACCTGTGTTCTGTCCATGCTGACAGCTGGTAACTGCCCACCATTGGCCACGGCCACAACGGACGCTGAGCGCTATCGTGCCTACCTGTACTGCTGGAGCCAGCGCTTTGAGGAGTGGTATGCCGCTTACCAGAACTGGCTGTCGTCCGGCGGTCAAGGCTGTGCCCCTACCACTCCATCGTCTTGAGCTCATGTGCAGTGGTAGCTTGATGAGCCGGCTGCATGCCGCGGTTGAACGCTTCAACTTCTGTCCTTTTTAGCAACAGGGCAAAGTCTCTGCCAGCCATGCAACGTTCATGAGTCATAGGACAAATTGAACAAACACGGAAACTTGCAAGCGCCTCGAGCCTTTCAACCATTCCTTTATCTTCTGTTCTTCACCCACCTCTGCTTTTCTCTCTATCTCTATTATTGTCCTGCATGCATGCATGCCATTCTTTCTTCTTTCCTTCTTCTTTTTCCTTTTTTATTTTTTTTACAATGTACTCGTGCTTTTCTGTCTGCAAACTCCAACGCAGCCACTTACATACTGGAGTGTATAGCGTTAGCAGTTTGGAAAGCTTTAGACCCGTGCTGATATAGGCGTAGATCTACATGACATAATTGTACTGTAGGCTATTTTTGTAATGTTGGAATCACCCACTGATGATAGGTCTATTATGCCTACTGCATACCGTTATCTCCATGCCACAGCCCTTCCTCCTTTGTGATCGCGCAAGTGGTGTGACAAAGTTACAATCGACCATCAACGCAGTGTAGCATGGTGCAAATGTGGGTAGGTCGATCTAAGAACAGACTGAGTGATACAGTGCTGTTCAATGAACTTGATCCGATCGAGCTTGGACCCCCCCCCCCCCCCCATGTGAACTGGTGTAGGGTGCAGGGTGCAGGGTTCAAACTTGGCTCAGGCGATCAGATTTCATGGAGCATCAATGTTATGACCAGTTACCTTAGTCGAGTCGTTAGTAGCTAGGGAGTCGTAAATACCGGTATGTTGTGACTCCTTGCTAAATTTATTGGACAATAGGTGGACAGTTGTAGATGTAGAGTGACACTGACACCAGTGGCAGTTGACAGAACAAGAGAACCTGAGAAATGGGGACATCCAAGGACTCGGACGCTGTGACCCTGTTCGTTGACATGACATGTTACTCAAGGATCTCCAAAGGCAAAGAAAGAAATACAATCATGTACATGTAGATGCCTATCGAAGGGAGTTTCCGTTGGGACTGACGAGATACTAGTACAATAAAGTCAATAATCTCTATTTTTGTATGTCCTCTCATGATTCCAGCTACCGGTACTTCAGAAGTACATTGTGTATCTGTATTCTCAGGACCCACGTGTACGTGTGTCCTTTTTTCCCCGACTTTCTCTAACACACGTTTTACAATGCACTCGAAGTACAGTAGATCTAGCCGTACATATAAACGTTAGTGTCCTCCTTGGCACATACTAAGCATTGCTAAATCCTTGCAACGCCAACGGTGCTCGATACCACGAGCGCCCAAAGTGTTGTCGCTAGCGGCCGCGGCGGTGTGAGAAATGTCACTGAGATGTAACAAGTTACATTAGAACACAATCATGTACTACTGCTAGTACTGGATTATCTTCGGTCCAGCAGTGCCAACGCACCGACCCGTGCCAACAAGAGACAAGGGCAGACGCGGGAGAGCGGATGCAAAGGCGTATACACTGTATCTACGAAAGCGAATACTATATTACTTGTGCATAGCAGTAACCATGGTAACGTTGGCCCTCTGCCAGGCTGTGAGTCACGCCATGAAACCAAGCTGTACTGAAGAGCAATAACGTGGCGGCTTCAAACTCTTCCTTGAATGTCGTCCGTCCACCTGCGATCGTCCCTGATATACTCGCCCTCATCACCCACCAAGCTATTATTTTCTTGGCATTGCTTTTCAGTCAAGTTTTCATTCGCATTTCTGCCCCCCTCCTTTCTCTCATTCCCTCTGTCGTCCACATGTATAGGCGAAACCGCCTGTTTGTGGTGCGACGTTAATTTTTAAATACTAGTACACTTCTACAACAACATCTATAGACTGAATAGTTTTCTGCTTGTGATGATACACGACACCTTTCTGAACTTCTACGTACAACCCCGGGACAGGTAATTCTCAGCCAAAAGGTACGTGTACTGCGTACTGGTAGGTCTACACGCAATCAAGAGTAACGTTAGAGACCCTACTGTAGAGTGTAGGCCTAGGGCCTGGCAGGCACATCATCAGTATCACAATGATGACTTACATGATTGTATGTATGTACCGTCATCGGGATTGTACTTCCTGCGAAGTGTCTCGAATTGACCGAAGGGTGTCCTGCAAGGTTTCGTCTTATTAGAGCCGGCTTGAGGTAAGCCAAATTTTGAAACCTACATGCACTTATTTAATATTAACCTTACAAGCTGCCGGTATCGAACACACGGTCGAGTCAAGGGGACAAACTGTGACAAACCATGTGATGCCAACACTGCAACCGTGATGTCAACACGTACTTCTACCACCGGAAGGAAGACGCCAGGGTGAAGTCGCCGGTGACTCAACTACAACATTGTAACAATCGATGCCTTGCGGGTCTATTGAAAAATAATACTATTAATAGTAATAATAGCGATAACTACATGTAGATGTAGACTCTACATGCCTAGCGCCTGTACACTACAGTACATGCCTCGCACATTGTACGTGTGTGTCTACGTGGGAACAGTTGAGCCAGAGAGGGGCATTACAGTACTCAGTATCATCCTTCCTAAGACCTAACTCCATCTCACCTACATGACGTAGTTTTGTAACGGCTACTAGTAGATCTACTACCGGTACTATTGTGCTAGTATCCGTAATCACTTCTGTTCGCCTCCTTTCCTCTCGTCTAGCCGTGGCCGTGCGCACCGCATGAGATGCCCATATCATTATAATTATTATGATGGCCATATCAACCACTGGTGCTTTTGTGCATGATGTGTATTAGATTTTCTTTGTGGAGCACTCGCAAGTCTTAGCATCACTAACTTACTACTTCGCATAAAGCATAAAGCACAGCAGGGTATCATGATCAATCATGCATGAATCTGAAAGACGAAACCCCACTAGTGCACTGCTGCCACTAGTGCACTGCTGGTAGAGTCTACAAAGTACAATGTGCTAGTATGCAGACTGTCCAACCGTCCTGCTTTGACTAGTTTGAGCAGGACAGTCCTGCTTTGGAATGGTGGCAAGGTTGGACAGGCTGAGTATGTACCTAGTACTAGGAGATTAGATTCAGTAAAGTCAGCACAGGATGATCCAGACATGTCGACAGCGGAGATGTTATGTTTCCTGCCACAAACGTCTTGCCAAGTTGGCCGATTCGCACACAAGTACAATAATTGTACATTGTAAACGGGCAGGGTGGGAATGGGGAGGCTGCTGATAGCACTTCTCTACTGCAGTACGTACACTACGACAAAACTACCGCAGCCACACTATGCGACGAAGCTCGTCTGCAGAGTCATAGACGCAACCCTTCCGTCATACTACGTACCTTGTAAAAATGAAGAATGCACCTACATGATTGTATTTTAAATATTGTTGTTTCACAACCTCTCAAGCTATCAACTTGGCCCGCTATGCATACTAAACTGCTGGTAGCAAGCCAATGCATGCTCAAGCCAGGAGACGATCTCTCTCTCTCTCTCTCCTCTCCTCTCCTCTCCTCTCCTCTCCTCTCCTCTCCTCTCCCCTCCCCTCCCCTCCCTCCTCTCCCTCCTCTCCTCTCCTCTCCTCTCCTCTCCTCTCCTCTCCTCTCCTCTCCTCTCCTCTCCTCTCCTCTCCTCTCCTCTCCTCTCCTCTCCTCTCCTCTCCTCTCCTCTCCTCTCCTCTCCTCTCCTCTCCTCTCCTCTCCTCTCCTCTCCTCTCCTCTCCTCTCCTCTCTCTCTCTCTCTCTCTCTCTCTCTCTCTCTCTCTCTCTCTCTCTCTCTCTCTCTCTCTCTCTCTCTCTCTCTCTCTCTCTCTCTCTCTCTCTCTCTCTCTCTCACACTCTCTCTCTCTCTCTCTCTCTCTCTCTCTTTCTCTCTCTCTCCCTCTCTCTCTCTCTCTCTCTCTCTCTCTCTCTCTCTCTCTCTCTCTCTCTCTCTCTCTCTCTCTCTCTCTCTCTCTCTCTCTCTCTCTCTCTCTCTCTCTCTCTCTCTCTCTCTCTCCTCTCTCTCTCTCTCTCTCTCTCTCTCTCTCTCTCTCTCTCTCTCTCTCTCTCTCTCTCTCTCTCTCTCTCTCTCTCTCTCTCTTTCTCTCTCTTTGAGTCTCTGTTCTCTAGCAAAGAAACCCACCAGTTCTGCCTGTTCCAAGCATTGTTTGTTTGTCAGCATATTTTATTTGAATTCGCAAATCCAAACGAGCACTAATGCTCAATGACAAGGCAGCGAATATGTTATTGTGTTACAGGGAAGGAGCATCACAACTAGAATTGATTTCCACGAACCAGGGTCGCCAACATTCTCATCTAATGAATAGCAACCTGTTAAAAGAAAGAAAGGAGATGGCCATCTCGGGTTTCTCAATGATCGTCGTATCTCGAAAGACACCCTTCATTATACCGATATATGTGTAATCAAGAGTACACTCATGTACTGTTTTAGTCTTGGTGTAGCTGATTGCTGCGTCTCTTGCTTCTCTCAGTGTCAGTACTTGGCCGGTGGAATTCAGTCTCCTTGCCTCTGAACCTCCTCCCCCATGCTGGCTCATGACGACGCTGTACAGTTCCGGAACCACCCTGGACATGCCAAAGCCCTAGTATGGGAAATTCCTAAATACAATAGAAAAATTACAGCGCTGTGGAGCATGAGAGGCGAAGCAATATATTATTATGTCTATGGAGTCTAGTATGGTGCGAATATAAGTACCAGAGAGTCACTATAATAGTGAGAGACCTGCCCATTGCCCAACCTCTTCCACACTAGCTGACCATTGCCGATGATTCATTGTGATCCATTACTACGTCACAGTGTATGTAGTACTCACTGACCGACACGCACGGTAGCACTGCCACCAGCATCGTGTCGGGAACCTATTTCAGAGTTTTCAATGCCCTTTGTGAACCCCTCCAGGCCTCCACGCCCTTCAGCTTCAGCGAGACGGGCACAGGTATTTCGAGATGGCATCATTCTTTAGTTCCAGTATGTATTATTAATTTAAACAAGGGTATTCTTAGTCGCAGGACTTCCAGGCTTGCAGTCTATTTTTAAACGGAGACTTTCGTTTCGCCGAGCCAGTCTCTCCACTCCAATGTGATTGTCAATAATCACACATGACGGGCGCAGTATGTACGATGTATTATGCCATTATGTATTGTATTCGACTACAAGTACAATGTACTCGTATTATACCATTTTCGTCATGCCTCCCCTTGCAGTACTCTCTTTGTTTCTCTCCTTATTATTCAGTTCGCCGTGGTTGGCTACCACCCGACTTCTCATTATATATTGGCAGTCTTCTGACGAGCCAGGAGATGTTGAATTAATAATAATAACGAGAGAGCTTGGAAGCTCAGGGCCCTGCGCTATGCTTTGTTGCCTAGCTCATCGCGCATGTTGTTAGAACTGATGGAAATGCTTTTTCCTTTGATTAGCTACATCATTGTATTGCAAAAACGTTTCAATGAGATACTGAAGTACAAGTAACGTCTTCTGCATAGCTATGGGACCGGCGCTGACTCTGCCGATCACGGGCGTTCTGGAGTCGACGGGATGTCTGTCCTGACATTTTCTGGGACCGGTGCTGACTCTGCCGATCACGGGCGTTCTTCTCCTTCTTCTTCTTATTATACTGACGGCAACTAACATCCATTCTGATCGCATTTACTCGTCTCCCTACTTCGTATTTCTTTCCAGAAAATCTCCCCATACAGCAGGGAGTCGTTTACATAATATGACTCCCTGCTATACATCTACATGACTGTACGTTATAATTATTATGCTATCGGCCTACATGCGATTCCCGGGCTGGTCGACAGGCGGCCCAGCCAGCCTGCTAGTGGGATCTCGGCCTCGCACACAAATCCACACAAAATTTAATGGTACTGCACTGAATGCATTCCCCCCATACACTTCGCATATATACTCATTCTCTTGATGGTACCGTACTCTTGATGGTACGGGACAGGTACGGGATAGCGCCAGGCATGTCGATGGCACAAACAAACAAAAATATTGTGGCCAGCTAGCTGTCTTTGCTGGTACGGTACAGTACGGGACAGATACGGGATAGCGCCAGGCGTGACACAAACAAACAAACACACAAACAAACACCAAATTAAAGCTGTGTGGACCCTGGCTAGCGCCAGACGTTACTGAAGTAACGTCTTCTGCATAGCTACGGGAATAATAATAATATACGTCCACACGTAGTACAGTGTACCAACTGCCAAGACTCCACGGTCTCCGCCAGGGAGTCGTCAACTACCGGTATTTGACGACTCCCTGGTCTCCGCTATCCGGATCACAACACGCCAGGCTTGACTATCAATAATTATTATTATTATTATTTTCGAAAACAAGCCGTAGAGTAATTGAGGGGCTGCCGTGTAAGCTTTCTCATTTCATTTGCTACTAGTCTAGGTTATGGTCACTGTAGATCTACATCTACTGGTGTTGGTCTGGTTGACAGTTCTCTATAAAGATGTATCATGCTGTCTGATGAGGGTTTCTTCAACACGAAACAAGAAACCCTCATACTCTGAGTAACTCAGAGTTTCGTGCTGAAGAAACCCTCATCAGACAGCATGATAATTATACTAGTACATGTACATCTAAGTTCTTAGTATAGTCTTACTAACTCTTAGACAACTGTCAACCAGACCAACACCTAGATCTACATGCAGTGACAGGGTCATAACAACAAGCAACAATGCGCACGCGCGCGGATTGCGGTTCCTTTCCGCGATCTCCGGAATAAGTACATGTATGGCATGGATGAAGACCGTCTTGTTGGTGATTCCGGTCGCTGGACAATGCAATGATGATTATGATTGTACTAGTACTTGTATTTGAATCTGATGGGAAGCATCCTTGAAAGGCCTGTGCGTTCATATGTCCACTGGTTTGTGAACACTCAAGTTCAATACCGGTATCTGCACAGGTTAGAGCTAAGCCTAAACGAAGAGCCTGAATCGCTGCAAGTATCGCGTCGCGGCGTGCTTGAGCCAGTTGAGGGCCTAGGGTCTACATGCCAGGGTTATGTGCTCTTGGTACATGTCTGCATTGACAATGTTATGGCTAAAAGATGATGGGTACGGGTAGCACCGAGAGTACAATAACCTCTACTGCATGATTGTGTGCTGAGTGACTTACGCCAAGTTACGGTGCGGACACCGCCGGACAGTGCAACAATCAACACTTCTCTGTCTTTACTTTGCACTGTTGCGACAATGAAAGTGCTGTACATGTGGGGCTACTTTGCTAAGCTAACAACATACACCAAAATGTCAGTCTGGAGTCACGATGGCATTCCCGTTTCTGCTCGAGTGTAGATACACTTTCAACAATTCACGTCCAGCGACAAAACCATCGGGCAGTCAAGGAGCTCGACATGCTTTCTCGAGCGCTGTGCGCATGTCGTTGACTCGGGTCTCCGCCTGCGGCCCCATCACTCTCTCACTCTGCGCCCAAGGACACCACTGCAGGGCCGCGCGACGCCGCGACATGACTGCTGCAGCCGGCGGGCAGTGTGACCTGCATCAGTAACTAACACTTCCCGGCTTTCCCGAATCCGGATATCGGCTGACATACCTTTTCGCTGACGCTGACGACAGTGGCACACCGCTCCACATCCTCGGCTTGAGCTCAGTGCATACTGAAGAGTGGAGTGTGGTCTTTTGTTCACTGTTCAGCGCCAGATTTGCCCTAACTAAGATGGGCGAAAGTGACCATTGTGCATTAGCAGCCTGCTACGACCGTGCGAGACTGCCTCTTCGCTGAAGTGAATTTGCAGTGTCCAGTAATGATTGTTAGTGTGCATGCCAGTGCACTGCAGATGCGGTGGTAGAAGATCCACGGCCACGGCCACGAGAGTGCAGCAGACGAAACTAGTTCTTTTAGAAACTCTTCTTACCAACACTCGTTGTAGCATAGAGACGTGTTGGTGCGTGTGTTCGTGCCAGCTGCCTATTTCCCAACCCAACAAACAGGCGTGTTAGTCCTGAGTATGTCGATGTGTAAGCGACATCATCCGGCAGGGACACAAGAGTAAGTCAGTTCCAATTCTGAGGTAAACTTTCAACAACAGCGAACGCAGGCTATATTGGTGCAGTTAGCGCAGCAGCTTGCAGCTGAGATCGTTAGGAGGAAGACGAAGTCAAACTGTGACAGGCCGGCTTCCCCGCAGTGCGCAAGGTATTCGCAGCCGGAAAAGCGCCCGTCAAAGCGGATTATCCCCGCAGGTGACCGGACAGACGGCAAACAGGGTAAGCCGAGTAAGGTGTGTTTTGAGTTGTTTTTCTTCCCGCGTGGCAGTGCTGTGTAGAAAGGAGGCGTGGGGATTGCGTGCACCCTTTCCGTAACAACTGTGCGCGTACGCGTATCCGCCGCCTTTATCGTCCTCGAAATTCCTGTCATTTTTCGTGGTGGCGTCCAGCGTGCACTGCCTTGTGGACATAGTGGTGGGGAGTGGAGTGTTTGTCTCGGCAACCAGCATCGGCCTATCTATTGAGTATTGTAACTAACTAACTTTACTCTCTAGTCAAGAGGTCGATGCTATGATACCGGTACTGCGCCGGTAGTCAGTTCATAATTACAGTGCTGGCAACTGAAATCCGACCTCCTGAGCGGTGGGTTCACATTCTAGCGGTCCCTGTTTCGTAATTTTACCATCCCGTGCTGGGTCTTTGGGATGTGAGCGCACCGCTCAGGGGGTCGGATTTCAGTTGCCAGCACTGTACATGTATGTACTTTGGTTTCACAGGTAGACTCTATGTCACTATGTGTAGCTAGCCTAGTAGTGCTGTATTAGCTTATGAACGGTTTTGCAATGATGCACAAGAGCTTGATTGTCATCTGTCATCGAAATAAACTGGGTTCCGGCGACGAAGATGGATCGCGGAGTCAAGCCGTAGACTCCCTATTTGTTTGAGCCCCCCGGGTGCATTGTTCAGTTCCCAGCTGGGTAGATCTACTCTCTATAAATGCTGCGGTTCATTCTTGCCTGGACATGTGGATGACTTGAGCGGCAGGCCAACGAAGTCCAAAGTTGCATACGTGAATCAATTTCAGACCATCGGCGGTAGTTCCTTTGCTTCATGCCTGTTGACAGTACGTGTATTGTTCAAGGACGAATTACAGAGAGTGTGTGGGGGGGGGGGGGTAGGGAAACGTCGCGTGTCACCCACTCGGCCCTATATCTAGTAGCAAGGGCGTCGGAAGGTAATTTAGTGTGGTATGGTCAGCCATCTGAAGTACAATTTACTCGCGGGTGAGGGGTGGCTGAGCCGAAAATTTTGGAAATTTAGAGACCAAATCAGTGCATTGTATTACCCTAAAGATTCATGGGGTACTTGGGTCAAATAGTGGTACGGTCAATACCGTAGTGACCATACCATGTGCGACGTCCCTGAGTAGTCACATGATGGCTGTATGCCCCCCCCCCCCCCGTGTGGGTGCGAGCCATCGATGTCGGCTCCTTGAGGCAGTCGGTACCATGTAGACCTACCATGCAACTCACTGGTCGGCTTATACTGGTAGCAGCACTGCGGCAGGATATTCAATACTGAGTACAATGTCATGTACATCCCGGTCACTATCACTGCCTATCATGCACCGGTTTATCTTGAAAAAAATGTACACTGTCACCCGTACATGTACATGTGTGTCAACGATATGGATAGGAAGAACTCCCTTCTTGTGAACACTGAATACCACAGTCCACAGGTACCTTGGTCAGTTGGTCACTTGGTTTTCCTCCTAAACTAGCTGCCCGTTGGTGAAGCTGTGTGTCTAGTAGTGTCAAGCTGGATCAGTGGTAATAGTACTAGTATGGCCTGTAACGGTCCTCTTCATAATGAAGAGGACAAACACATTATTACTGGGAAGTGTAGCTCCCATATCTGTGGTGTGGTAAGTTAACTAACTATGTGCCATGTGCATAGCACATCTGTGGTGTGGTGACTATGCACCACAGGCAACCTATGTAGCTGCCATTTTACCCATTTTGACTATGTAGTACCTACAGCATGGCAGCCATTTGCAGTTGTGGTGACCGGACAACACTGACTGCACAGGAGCTGGCTATGCGCCTGATTACATGTACTGCAAGTGCAGGTACATGTAGGACGTCTCACTGTCACTGTCACTGTCACTGACCCAATGACTGTACATGTATCTCACTCCACACTAGCACTAGTGGCAGCAGTGAATCTGCACTGGACTTCAGCATGCATTGCTATAGTGGCAGCAGTGAATCTGCACTGGACTTCAGCATGCATTGCTATAGTGGCAGCAGTGAATCTGCACTGGACTTCAGCATGCATTGCTATAGTGGCAGCAGTGAATCTGCACTGGACTTCAGCATGCATTGCTATAGTGGCAGCAGTGAATCTGCACTGGACTTCAGCATGCATTGCTATAGTGGCAGCAGTGAATCTGCACTGGACTTCAGCATGCATTGCTATAGTGGCAGCAGTGAATCTGCACTGGACTTCAGCATGCATTGCTATAGTGGCAGCAGTGAATCTGCACTGGACTTCAGCATGCATTGCTATAGTGGCAGCAGTGAATCTGCACTGGACTTCAGCATGCATTGCTTCTCCATACATACCTTGAAAATGGTGGGACATGACAATCTTGAAGTTTTCCACAATACAATGTTGACATGTCAGTTGAAGAAAAGGGGTAGAGTTCAGGCACTCGTGTACTTCTGTAGATCTACTCCAAGAACTGTTACACGTCTCACCACATGGCCTTCTTAATTTAATTTTGCCACTAACTTGACACCGTGATGATGTGCAGGGACAAAATGTGAAAGAGGTGCATGCAGGGAGTGTGTCTATCGCCATCAGTGGAGTGTGTGTGTGTGTGTGTCTACATGTGTGTGTGTATGTGTGTGTGTGTGTACGCGCGCCTGTGTGTGTGTATGTGTGTGTGCATGCGTGTGTGTGCGCCTGTGCGTGCGTGTGCATTCGTGTGTATGTGCGTGCATGTGCGTATGTGTGTGTGTGTGTGTGTGTGTGTGTGTGTGTGTGTGTGTGTGTGTGTGTGTGTGTGTGTGCGTATGCGTGTGTGTTTGTGCGTGCCAGGGTGTAATGTGATTTGCGGTTGAGCAATGACTGGCGGTTTGCACATTGGTAACAACAATACTGGTAACAGTTCACTACATGTACAGCGACCCAACTGACCCCACGAGTCATTCACACCAGAATCCCAGTTCACTTTGGAATTTATTTATCCCATACCATCAAGTCACCACTAAAATGATACAGGATCCTTCACATCGACTGAGTTTACAAACCCATCCCAGCTCTGATGAAGGAACACTTGAATTGAAGTATGTTGAATTATGTTCCATGCAAGTAGTTGACTGGTCCTTGCATTGTTTGACTTACTAGCTACAAATCGACTAGCCTATTAGCCTACCTTAGTGTCTTGTATTAATTTAGGGGTGAAACGAACGAACGAAAGTTCGAATATTCGTTCGAAAAATTTGAAAACGAACGAACGAACTCGCAAGATTGATAA
Source organism: Sycon ciliatum (assembly GCF_964019385.1). Taxonomy (NCBI): domain Eukaryota; kingdom Metazoa; phylum Porifera; class Calcarea; order Leucosolenida; family Sycettidae; genus Sycon; species Sycon ciliatum. The sequence goes on from NC_088644.1 coordinate 4,720,638, forward strand.
ACGAACACAGCAAGCAAGCATAAAGATCGCTTGTGACTAGATCACGAAGGAGCCGCGGAGGTTGGGAGATCGCGAGCTTGCACGCTGATCGACTGCGTTTGCCTTGATGATCACTTGAAGCAAGTTGAAGGAGTTGAGTGTCGCGTCGGGACAAAGTTTCTTGAAATATTTCTGTGTGTCCGTTTGAGTTAGATTTGTACTCGTAGTGAAAGGATTCGAGTCGCTTGTGACATCTGTTCCCGAAAGCAAACGTTCACTCGTTGCAATCATGTCAAAACATTCGAGCCTTTCATCGCGATCCGGAGTTGGAGCGGAATTTGATAAAGTGGTTGGGAAAGACGAAGTCCTTTTCTCAATTTCAAAAAGGTTCTATCACACAGCAGAGCGACGACGAGCAATCTTCGTACCCACCTCAAGAAGTACCGTTCTCCTGCTCTGACGACCTGAGCTAGCGATGAGAAGAAAACTCTCGTCCGGACGATGGTGATGGACTTTGCAGCTAGCTGCAAAACCCTGTGATTCAGCTCAGGCGGACGCGATAAAAAAATATTTCTGTTCTGGCAGTGTATCGTACACCGTCAATACTGAACTGTGGCCAGCCAAGTACAGAGAACGCCTGTACTGACAGACGGCTGTATGGTCTTCAAAAAAATTCATCCATGAAATACATAATGGAGAATGTTCGTTCGAGTTCGTTCGTTAGTGTGACCGTTCGTTCGTATTCAAAATTCGATGTTCGTTTCACCCCTAGTATTAAAGCCTGTCATGTCTCATATAGAAGCCTGATTTTCAAGATACACTGTCGGCACATAAGCCTGGTTTTAGTGTTGACATACATAGAAATACCTGTCTTGTATAGAAGCCTGTCTCATATAGAAGCCTGCAAAATTTCCCCAAGAAAGTCATATCAGCCGTGGCTTTTATACACGACTTTAAGGTATTATAACTACTAGAAGTATTCAAACTTACAAAGAGCTGCACGAAATCTGGGACAGACAATACTGGTTGGCAGTCTCACACTGGCATGACACTTACCATGTGTATGTGTGTGTGTGTGTCCCATATGGTGCAGTGGTATGTGCAGCGATTTCCAATCGATAGGTTGCGGGTTCGATTCCCGACGATTATGGTCACACGTCTTTCTTCTCTTCCTCAGACTCTTCATGACTTTTCTTTCATTCTCCTGGGTGGTTACCAACAGCCAGTGCATGCCGGAGTATGTAGTGTGATGTGTGTGCGGGAAAAAGAAAAAAATGAAAAGACCAAAAATAGGGATTCACTGGCCAGAAAAAGTCACTTCAAATAGCTGTATGGTGTAGACCAGGCTGAATAGTGACGGTCAATCCTTCAGCCTTGCAAGCTGTTGAATGGTGCAATCCCAGCACAAGTTGCTATGGCTTCTGCCGTAGCATTGCTATCATCGCCTCCGGCGATGGGCGTCAAAAGGTCAAAGGTGTGCCTGTGTATGTGTGTGTGTGTGTGTGTGTGTGTCCCATATGGTGCAGTGCAGTCGATTTCCAATCGAGAGGTTGCGGGTTCAATTCCCGACGATTGTGGTCGCACACGTCCTTCTTCTCTTTCTCGGACTCTTCCTGACTTTTCTTTCATTCTCCTGGGTGGTTACCAACAGCCAGTGTATGCCGGAGTGTGTGGTGTGGTGTGTGTGTGTAGAAAAAAAATGGAAAAATGAAAAAATGAAAAAAAATAGGGATTCACTGGCCAGAAAAGTCACTTCAAACAGCTGTGTGGTGGATACCAGGCTAAAACTAGTGGCGGTCAATTCATCAGCCTTGCAAGCTGTTGAATGGTATAATCCCAGCACAAGTCGCTATGTCTAACATAGCTGTTCGCTATCATCGCTTCCGCGATGGGCATGTCTGAGGTCTGAGGTGTGTGTGTGTGTGTGTGTATGTGTATGTGTATGTGCATGTGTGTGTGTGTGTGTGTACATGTGTGTGTGTCTGTGTGTACTTGCATGCGTATTGCCAGATGCCGTCACGCTCACCGCACCGAAGCACTGTCCGTTGCCAACTAGCAGTAGCAGTACTGACGCTGTACCAGTGCTGTCTGCATGGTGTGCACTCCTACTCCACTGGTGCTCCAGCATTTGCTTGTGGTGCCATGCGACCAATGCATCAAATAGGTCCTATCCAATTTCAACCTGCGTCAGGAGATGGGACGAACAGCATTACGACGAACATTGGGCCAACTTATTTACCTTCAACTACCTATGCTGGTAAAGGTGGACTCTAGGCTTAATCATGAGAAACTGATCACACATGGCGGTATGCGTCTGTTGAATATGCCAACCTTCCCTGCAAACTGCAATGTGTACGTGGTTGTGCGTGTTGTGTCGGTACACCCTCTGAACGCGGTGGGAACACTTGGCGCCGCAATCATGCCAGCCTGGAAGGGGAGAACTACCGACCCCCCTACCAGTACAAGGTGGCTCAGAATTCATCTACCGGCTTCAGTATTTGTATAATATTTTTATATTAATGAATTGATGATGGGCATTATGCAGTTGCATTGGGTGAAATCCAACCAACAGTGCATATTAGACGCCCTCCATATGCACGGCGCTTGACGCCCATGCAGGAAGTGGCACAGATGCGGCCAGACGTACACATGTACGAATACAACGATGTTATCGAAAACTGGTCCAGGGCGCCAGTTTGGCACTTTGGGTGGGATTTCACCGAGCACCACTGTACTTGTGTACAGTAAGATCGGGCGCCGAAGAACGCAGGGGCTCGAGCGCAGCCTAGGAAAGTTCTTTAAATTTTTGATTCTAGCCAGACCGTTCTTATTCACACGCGCGCGGCGAGTCGAGTGACGTCATGACGTTTGTCATGTACATGTACATGTGGTGCAATGTAGTACTTCTTAAACTAGTGGGCGTCGTAAATGGGAGTGACTGTACATGTAGCAGTTACTGTTTGCACGTGTACATGACATGTACTCACCTCCCATACATGTACAATTTAGATCTACGTGTAAATTTTTAAAAGTGTTCTTAAATCTGATAATTCTAGCCTGGACTGTTCTTAAATTTTGCCGGTTTTCCAGCCTGGGTGTTCTTCGGCGAGGTGTTCTTCGGCGCCCGATCTTACTGTACTGTACCGTATTGATGTGGACAGGTTTCCTAATACGCTGTATAAGCTCGAACTTGTGCATGGCTGTGTTTGCAGTTACCGTGGTTTCAAGTATTGATGTGGATAGGTTTCCTAATAGTAATACGTTGTATATGCTCGAACCTGTGCATGGCTGTGTTTGCAGTTACCGTGGTTTCAAGCGGCCTGGCAATAAATGGTATATTCTGCCAAGTACGCAGTGCGGCAACACCTCGTGATGGCACCTCACCGCCGATTGGTTCTTTCACCACGTTCGGCAACACACAACTTGTGGACTGCACTGGACAAATACCAGGCACCACCAGTTCAGTAAGATGTTCATGTGCATATACCATGCAGTGTGAGTGAGCTTCGGTACACGTGCATGCAACATGCAGTGGGAGTGAGCTCCGGTACATGTGCATGCAACATGCAGTGGGTGTGAGCTCCGGTATATGTGCATACACCATGCAGTGGGAGTGAGCTCCGGTACATGTGCTGGCAAGTCCTGCACCGAAACACCTATTTGAGAGGCGTTGCATGAAGCACGATACTGCCGACATTGAGTGCGGCACAGGGTGAGCACTAGTACTGAGGCAAGATGCCTGGCAACAGATGAGATAGCACACAAACCCTGCATGAACAAATCCTACACCGGGGGATTGTACTTCCCTGGGCATGCATGGTATAAATATACTCGGGGAGAGTTGTGGTTGACGGTGAAACCCACAGTTACAGCAAAAACACTTTGATTCCTTTTTTCAAGTGTGTATGGTATAATATATAGCTTGTCCGTACCTGACTTGTATGGGGGCTATCGTTATCTCTTATCTGTGTTCATTCACTTCATTGTGACAATGTCAGTCTGCAGGCATAACGCACACGCAGCGTCTTGCCACGCAGTCCTTGACCATACCGTGGACATCCCCTGCTGAACCAGCCGGAGACCTGCTTGTTAGGTACGTGTGGCACAGCCAGAATCTACCTCCCAACTGACAGGTTCCTCCAGGACTTATAACATGGCATCTGCACAAGGAGGTGACTGTATAATCGCAGCAGCAACAGCAACAGAGATTTCCAAGTCATCTACATCGTAGACGTTGCTGTGTGGGACCTTTAGTCAGCCGGCCGGTAAACACGAATATGTCCCAGCTACCAGTGAGGGGTACAGGATACCCAAGACTACATGCAAGGTCACGCATGAGCTCGAGCACACAGTTATGATTAGAACTATAGCAGGCAAAGGCCATAATCTGCCGGCTTTGTAGCTCTTCTGGACGCTGGGTTTGTGTGTGTGTGGGAGGGGGGGGGGGGTAGTTCTTCCAAGCCAGGGGGGGGGGGGGGGGGGGACAAGGAGGTCCACTACCGCCCAGTAATTCTCCCAGAAACATTACCATGTTCTGATTGGTGTAGCAGATTCTTCTCGCATTTCTACCCTGATGTCCTGTGATCTACAGATGTACAGTGGTTCACACAGTACCCATGTTCCATACTCAGATTCCGTCGGCTGTTTTCTCGCCGGTAAGCTGGTGATGTTGTGTCGCACCTAGCCATGCAACGCTCTTGACGCTTCAGTGATGTGTGTGGGGTCTAATAGAATACTTCGCAGACAAGATGGAGGAATCATCCACGTGTTGTCCTTACTACTACAATATATAGGCCTGTATTACACGATACTTGAATACTTCTGGTTCATACATCGTCGATTCGACCAGCTTGACGAATACTGTCACTGAGTGTGTGCGTGCTGGAACAAGTCTATACAACTACTGCCTCCAGAAACAAAACAATTTTGTGACTTCGATCAACCTATCAGTCCTTGTGAATTGAGCTCTGAGGAATCGAGCAATGGTGACTCTGAGTGTGCCGAGCGCTGGTCTCTTTTGTATGATAGTGCAGTCAAAACCTGGTGAGATGTACCCACAAGGGAACCTGGAAAAATGCTTCCTAGACAAAGCACTTGCTGCACCCGCACTGCAATCAAGTGTTCCAATGTTTCGTCAACTGCAAAAAGTATTGTACTGCACGATAGTACGTCTTACACCCTATATGTCCTAGGCGGTCTTGACTTGATACATATTTAAAACAAGTCCATTGCATATCCACTCATTGTCTTGAAGTGTTTTTCTTCAACTGAATCAAATTTCTTGTCCAAATTAACTCACGAAGCTTCTGTTTCCAGAGGAAGAATTGAGTATAAAATCAAGTTCTTGTTTTTACCTTGTACATGTAGATGTATGTAACAGTTAGTAGATGGAGGGGTGGGTATGTCTTTAGGTCTCAAGGCTTCAATTTTAGGTCTCCACGGAATTTCCATTGCCGAGTGAAATTCAATTTCCGTGGTACCAGTATATTGATAGGAATCTTTAAACGGGAAGTATACCCTAAAATCAAATGTTCACCAGTTGTAGTCTTCGGGGTGCTGGGTCGAATGGTCTTTGTCCGAGGAAGCTAAGACGCTCCCTTCCTCCTTTATTCCCAATTGAACTCGTGCACTTCCACCGAAACTGGGTGACTGCGCCCTACTAGATGGGGATTTGTATGTAAAATGTAGTGTTGAAACGAATAATCGAATAATTTAGAATATTTGTGGGGTGAACGAATAATAGAATAGTCGTAGGAATTGTCAGAAATCGAAAAAAAAAAAAAAAAAAAAAAGCGATCTATGCTCAGTGCTGACCCTGCTGATATTTGCACGGCGTAGATCTGCTCGTAGTATTTCTTCTCAATCTCCTCTCCTCCAAGTTTTAATCTCCTATCGGTATCTAGTAATACTTCTGTTCTTTCCATAAGAGGGAAACATGGATGTAGTGAATGTGATTTTCGGTCTTTGACCACTTTGTGGTGGGTCTGATCTACTCACCTCCCACCGCTTGGCCTATTTAGGAGCTGCATCTGCGCCTTGATCCAAGAGGGTGGTGGCTTTCCTGCAGATGCGGAAAACTCGGCTTCTAGCCGAGTCTCACACGATCTGTGAACGTTTTTCTCCATACTGTGCTCTTCTGTCATGTCTGCACCCTGTACTTGCCAGTGCACATACTGGTAGATCTACATGTACATGTACGTGCATGACATTGTGCTGTTATGCACCTCCACAATACAAAATCCGATAATCAGCGAAAAATTTCAAAAAAAAACTACTTAAAAAGTGCTGAAAAAGTGTTGAAAAATTCCATCATGTGTATGATAGAATATAGATTATTCGTTCGAAGAATCCGTGTTCGGTTTAAACACTAGTAAAATGTGACTAAAAGCGCCATTTCGTTCTTACAAATAGCACGGATGACCGTGATTGGCCCATGGTTGTAATCTTTTGAACGCTGAGTCGACTGGTTTTGGTCCGAAAAGGCTGCGATGTAGCGTTCGACCCTTATTCCCAATCGAACACGGTTGAGTAAGCGGTCACGTGCTCATGCGTACACCAGTCACCTGGTCATGCGTACACCAGTCACCTGGTCATGCGTACACCAGTCACCTGGTCATGCGTACACCAGTCACCTGCTCATGCGTACACCAGTCACCTGGTCACGTCATCGTACCTGCAGGCTACAAACTTCACACCAAGGCTCAATTCAAGGGTTCAAAGGTTCAACTCGAGTGACAGGAACGTGCTCAAGCAGGCTGTAAGTTGTAGCCTGTGGGTACGCATGAACAGGTGACTGGTGTACGCATGAGCAGGTGACTGGTGTACGCATGAGCAGGTGACTGGTGTACGCATGAGCAGGTGACTGGTGTACGCATGACCAGGTGACTGGTGAACGCATGACCAGGTGACTGGTGTACGCATGAGCACGTGACCGCTTACCCAACCGTGTTCGATTGGCAATCAGGGCTGAACGCTGCATCGCAGCTTTTCGAACCAAAACCAGTCGACTCAGTGTCCAAAGGATTACAACTTATGGGCCAATCGCGGTCATCCGTGCTTTTATAAGAACGAAATGGCACTTTTAGTCACATTTTGCATACAAATCCCCATCTATTAGGGCGCAGTCACCCAGTTTCGGTGGAAGTGGTGAGTTCGATTGGGAATAAAGGAGGAAGGGAGTGTCTCAGCGTCCTCGTACCATGACCATTCGACTCAGCACCCCGAAGACTTAGGGGCCGTCCGTAAATATCGATGTTTTTTTAGAGACGATATTGGTGCTTCCAGTCTCCCTTGACCCCCCCCCCCCCCCCTCCCCCAGAAGACGCACATGTACATCTAGATCATGGAATCAATATTTTTGGATGCTCATTTTTTTCCTTTTTTTGTCAATAATATGAACCCAAGATGGCAAGTTTGCAGTATTTATATGGTCTAATTGAGAAGGAGAGCATTATGACTTTTTTGGTCGCCCTCGAGAACACTTGTGGCCAGCAGCCTTCTTTTGCTGCATTAGCCCATAGTAGGTGGTGAAGGCTAATCCACAAGTAGAAGCACCATCCAAATACGAGCACACATGCTCCTTCTGCTGCCTGGATGTAGTGCCTTCACTGCTATGACTCAGGCGGTTGTGGCGAAGCTTATCAGCCGCTGACAAGAAGACATACTTGCAGTGCTCGCATCGCTCCGTTGTACCATTCTCAGCGTCTGTGCCAGCTTGGCGATGGATAAACTAGTCTGCCGGTGCAGCCTTTGCCAAGAGCAAATCCTTGTTCAGACAGTGAAGACTGGAAACTCTTGTGGAGTTCGTCCGTGTTTGTTCGCACTGCCTCTACGTCTTGAAAAAGGTCTCCTGCAGGCATCGTTCGGCCGATTTCCACAATCAATAGCTAGTTCTTTTGCTCTTGAAATTCGCCATGGGCGTACAGCTTCCAATTTTTGATTTTGTTCTTGTGTCGCGAGTTTTAGCTCCGCGAACGGAGGCTGGTTTCACATTTCTTGTATAGCCATTTAGACGTCCGCGTGCACATGGTGCAGGGATCGGCGAAACTTCAGATATTTACATCGATATTTTTCTGATGCTCGAAAAGACGCACATGGCTCAAACCCCTTCCCCCCCCCCAGACGCACCAATATCGTCTCTAAAAAAACATCGATATTTACGGACGGCCCCTTAATTAACTGGTGAACACTTGATTTTAGGGTATACTTCCCCTTTTAAAACGTACATTCATCAAGTTGGTTGCTCCAACGAGGAGCACACGCTTCTTGCCGAACTTGACAATTGAGTAGGCTGAGGAAGATTGTGCCTGAAAAGCGCAGTCTACTCCTCAGCCTACTCAAGCTCAACTGATGAGGGGTGAATTCCCCGAAACACTGTGTATTGAGCAGGGAGTGGTGCTTTCTTTCAGGTTTGCCGAGCGGAAGGTGCGACGTGCTCCTCATGTGCTCCGGATGGCAGTCGTGAGTCAGTCAAGTGTCAAGTTCGGCAAGAAGCGTGTGCTCCTCGTTGGAGCAACCAACTTCATGACTATTACCGCCGAAGTCGCAACTTCTAAGTTCGTACATTCATTAGTTGAGGAATTGAACCTTTAAAACGTGTTTGATTTCCTATGCACTTCTTTTCCTCTTGTAGGCCAGCAGCACTACAACAGAAACTACTACTACTCCATCAATGACCATGACACAAACAACTCCCCCAGTAATGACCATGACACAAACAACTCCCCCAGTAATGACTACGGCTGAAACAACTCCTCCATCAACGACCATGGCTGAAACACCTCCTCCATCAACGACCATGGCTGAAACACCTCCTCCATCAACGACCATGACACAAACAACCCAAGCTGAAACAACTGGCATAGGCCTGACTACCACTGCAGGCACACTACCAGCAACCACATCTCTGCCGCTCACGACGCCGGAATTGATGACTGTGGCAACCACGTCAACAACCAACGTGCCAATGCCCGCAACAACTGTACCTGCTGGAATGACTACAACGTTACCAGTTCCCACCTCACCGATCACCGTATCCCAAGCCACAGACTTACCGACAACTCCCACTCCAGGTCAGCAATTCACTAATGAAAGAGGAAGTGCATGTATTGCCTAAAATCAAGATTTCACTGCCTGTGCCTGTAGTCTCTTGGGCCGCGCTGAGTCGAATGCCATTAGTCTGAGGAAGCTGAGTTGCTCCCGTCGTCCTATATTCCCAATCAAACTCACGCACATCCCTCGAAATGCGACCAGTACGCCCTACTGAGTAGTACACCCTACGGAGTAGATAGGGACTTGTGTAGAAACCCGTAGATCGCACGTCCACCAATGGAAGCGACGGTCGGTAGAGTCACTTCGACGAGGGCACTCTTCTTCAGCTATGGATGGTGATCGTGGCCATCACTATGGTGATCATGGCCATCACTATGGTGATCATGGCCATCACTGCATACCAGTACTCACAAGTACACAGTCCACTGGTACAGGTACGGTGGCAGACTGGTGAACACCTCACTACGGGAACGCATTCGATTGGGAGTAGCGCCGACCGTTGGACGACTTCTCGGACTGAGGCCATTTGATTCAGGGTCCAGAAGACTACAGGTTTTAATAGTTTTTTTTCCCGTTCTTCTGTAAGAACGAAGCAGCGCTCTGAGTGAAATTTCCTGCAAAATCCCTATCTTTCATTGTGCACTCACCCGATTCAAGCTCAGGGGAAGTGTGTTAGTTGGATTGGGAATATAGGACGAAGGGAGGGTCTCAGCTTCCTCTGACCAAGACCATTCTACACAGCGCTCAGAAGACTACAGGTAGCGAAATGTTCATGAAATGCGATATATGGAAGTCAGTGAAACGATATGGTTTGAGTTTTCTCAGAGTGCAACTGGTCAGGGGTTTTCAACTCAATGGCATGTAGCTGGGTACTGTAAGCCTACAAATTTTCGGCACATTCAAATTTCGGCCTCCCAGGGCTAAAACTCATTTCGGCTGCAACACATTGTCGGCCTGTACTGCTGCTGCCTGCTTAATTGTCACGCTGAACCTTGCAAAACAAAATTTCGGCTGCAACAAATTTCAGCCAAGAGGCATAGCATTTCAGACAAAAAAAACGTGAGCAGAAGAGGTGTGAAGTGGTATTGCTCCATACGTGGTGTTGAGCACTCTGGGCAATCTAGGAATTCTCGCTTTTCTGTAGCATTTCAGACAAGTCACTGTTTCTACAGGCACCAAGACAGAAATGCAGAAATGCACAACCCTGAACTAGCGACTAGTCAACTAATAAAATTTGTACAGCAGTGCAGGCAAGTCAAATTTCCAAAAATGCTGTTCCGTCGAGGTTAGGCTGTTGTTGTTTGCTCTAACGGATTTGCTTGTGCATGCATCTTTGCAGGCACGCCGTGTCCCGAGTACACAGCAGCCACGGCGCCAGATGACCAGTATATCGCTCTGATGGGGTGCTACTCACGCCTAACTAGTGCATGGACAGTGGCATTCGAGAATTACGTCCGAACAGATGGCCAATGTGCCAGCAGCAGCAGCAGCAACGGCCTATGACTCCAATCCTAACTTCCTTAGAACGGCAAACAATCTACCAGCGACTTTCTCTCTTTGTGGGCGTGTATCTGCCATCACGATCATGGTGATGCTGTGCCATCACGATCATGGTGATGCTGTGCCCACTTGGGTCAGTGCGCTGCACACACACACTGCAATCTAGCAGAGAGATTTGCGCCCTTGAGGCCATGTGTACATACACCTACTAAGCTGTTTAGCACAGTTTGCACTGGATCTCTGGTATATTCTCTGCACCATGCATTGGGCTACATGCTGTCACAGTGTTGCTATTCATCAATTCAGAGCCCCAGGGTCCATGGGATTGGCACCAGTGACTATTAAAATCTAAAACTTATGTCACACAAGTTCTAAGTAAAGTCCCATGCTGCATTTATCTAGCACATTGATACTTCACACTTCATTGATACTTCACACTGAGTTCAGAAGTTCACACTGTGACAGTACAGTCAGAATCTAGTGACTGCAGCTAGGAACAAGACAGTACTGTATATTCAGTAAGTACTGTACTAGGATTCAACAGCCCATGTACAATGAAATGTGAATCTTTGCAAACACTGTTGCCAAGTACATGTAAAGTTGTAAACTGGAATACAGCTGTACTACTATTATTACAGTCTAGATCCAGATGCTTTTTTGCGAGTGATGGTGCACATTCTTTTAACCTGCCGTCGGTGGTGTGGTTGATCATCCATTGTCCAACGGTGGGTGGGAAACTGACAAAATGTGCAGAAAGAAGAAGCAGTGCGAGTCTCTCCCTCTCAATGTCAGCCTGGCTTCCCTAGCTCATGATCTTGTGTGCCATACAGGGGGGGGGGGGGGGGGGGGCATCATCTGGAAAGGTGTGAGAGTGCAGTGTTGATTTCTCAACAATCCACTTTTGTTTGTGCCAGTGCTAGTGCTACATGTCACTAACAGCGGTCCTTGTATCCATCTACAGTACTAATCAAATGATATGAGAAATCATTTCTGGATCCAGGCACCCTTTCATGGTTCCTACCCAGGCAGTTTTGATGCCATCCGTTACATTCAGTAATTACAGCAACACTAAGTACTGAAGTAGTAAGTACCCTTCCCACAGCCTGCATCCTTTACCAGACCTGAATCCCGGGCTCTGTTCCCAAGGCTGATTCCTCATTTCATTAGCTTACATCTCTCAGCGGCTCCAACGAACTACAGGCAGTGCTACTGTATTAGAGACGACTGAGCAGCCTCAGTACAGAACCAATACAGTGACATTGTATTGGTTCTGTACTGTGGCTGCTCATACATTGTATTACTAATGCAGGTTGCCTTTTTAAGTTTCAAATTTAGTTGGAACACACATACAAAACTTAGTTACGACGACTGGGATCAGCCATTAGTTGGTGGGGTCAACGCAAATAATTTAAAAGGAGGAAACACGGAGAATACGTAGCCAAGAGTGTGCAACTCCAATCTCTTGAGGTACATTGTACAATGGACTCACCCAGGTCGGACTATTTTGCGTCATGTTTGTGGTAGAAGTACATGCAGGAACAAATGTGTACACTGTGTATGTGCTGTATGTGCTGTATGTGCTGTATGTGCTGTATGTGCTGTATGTGCTTCTCGTGTAGATCGGTGTCAGTTGAGTTCATCAGGTTCAGGACGCATGGATAAACAGTCCGAACGTGCTGATTCGGCTACCGTGCGTCCGTAGCTGCAGCAATGTACAAATTCCTTGCACGTTTGATCTCTGGCTAGTGGGTGCGCATGATGGCATCAGCGAGCTGAATGGCTGGGAAAGACTGATGTCGTAAAAGATCCCACCGTGGGATGAGAGAGCTTCAAGTTGCACACTCTTTTTTGTCATGCTCTTGGAAATTGAAGATGACAAACTTCTTCGGCGCATAACTGAGCGTAACTCTACTGTGTACAACTTTGTGGTGGAAACTCATGCGAGCGTACACTTTATTATTACTCAATCTGCGGACGGAACTGTTTCGTCCTTTGTGGACTATCAGCGCAGCACAGAGAAAATGCGGCCGAACCAGATAGCAATGAAATATAAAATTTCTAAAGCCAGATTTAAATCAGGCCCGAACGTACCTTGCCTTTATCAGCCTTTTCGCGTTGACATCGCCAAGCAAGCCTGTACATTCCCATGGGTTAAGTAGTTACGCGGGGTTTTATGCAAAACTTCTCGAAAACGCGTACGAAAGCCAATCATCCTGAGTCTGTACGTGAGGCCGGTTCAGCAAGGTATGGGCCAGGGCCTAGGGTACCGTAGTACTCCCCGGTATAACACGTTATTTTCGGTGTAACGTTAAATTTAGATCATCGGGCACCTAAACTAAAGGGCACCAAGCTAGGTACACTGTGTGAGATCAGGGAACGCTGGTCACCTAATCCTCTACATTACTTGTATACATAATCCCTCGTCATTACACCTAGTACCTGAACAGTAATGCTCTTCAATTGCTCAAGTGACTACTTTTTGTTGTTGTTGTAATCAGGTACATGTACATCAAGAGTACATAACCCCCGTTACTATTATGTACTCTGGGACTTGGGTACGTGTGGCTACATGGACACCGTATTTCTACGACTCCCTGGTTGTACGATGTAACACCGGTACACGTACGTGTACTTGCAAGGCAGACTACATGCACATAGTCATTATTAGAGAGGTTAAGTTACACGTTTTTTGCCCTTTTTCAAAACGCGGTGCAAATCTCACGTTACGTGTAATTTTTAGAGGTTAAGTTATACGTGCGACGTGACGTGAAATTTTGCCTGGCAGGATTCGGGTTTAGTTCGCACAAATATCAAATCTTCCAACAAACTCGATAAATTTCCATAAAATTCCGGAAACTCACACAAATTCGGTCGGGATAACCAAGCGAAACGTCCAAAAACTCACGTCATGAACTTACGTGCGGGACAGTCAACTCACCTAAAACACGTCAAATTTTACGTGAGTTTTTTCACTTTTTGACGTAAAAGTTCACGGACGTAAGACTTTTACGTGAAACTTAACCTCTCTATTTATACAGATCAACCCCTACATAGCTAGGTCGTCCAACTCTGTGTAACTAAATAATTAATTTTACCTACTTGGCACAAGTCAGCAAGTCAATGGATCCCGATCCCGATCCTACGCAACAGTTCACCACGGACGTCGGCAGGAGACCGTGGCCTCTTTCTGTGGTACATGCTGGGCACCTACACCTACATTGGTCAGTGCAGTATCAGATCTGCCGAACAACAAAAACAGCCAAATATTTAAATATCGCTCTCAATCTCTTCTTTCCACGTGTCGTCACGATACGATCGGTACGACAAGCAGCAAGTCACAAAAACGTCAAAAACGTGCTTTTGCAGGCTCTTCAACGGGCGGGGGAGATCCCCTTGTCACCTCACACGTTCCGCTTGCACGTGAAGCGAGCACAACTTTTGTACGCCTTCATGCATACAGCTTGCCGCGAATAGATTGCTGTCTTCATTCACCAATGACATGACTGTTTGTCACTGAAGTCTAGTACAGCTGTAGTAGTGAACTGAGTTTGACTTCAGTCTTCAGAGTTCATTCAGGCTCCGTCAGCCAGCTTGCTTCCGCAACTCTGGTGCCCGCGTGCTCTTCCATCGCAGCTAGCTCTGTTTGGAATGCCTTCTTAGCGTTGTTCGGAGCGTGGCGAAGGTGTCTTCCAGCACTGCCTTCCCGTCATTTCTCGACCTAAGAACCGTAAGCTGCTTTGTTCGCCTTATAGCCACTCTGACCAAACTTTGTTGGCTTCCATCACATGGCCATGGCCAGGGTGATTCATCTAGGTTGTTCTGTGTAGGATGAACAACAGCACTCGGTAGTTAGTTTCTGTCAAACCAAGGTAGATCCTATTGTTTCTTCACTGTTTGGGCAGTGCATGGATTTCGAGTATTCGCCATGAAGCCTGAGCCGAAGAAATCGTGAGCTGCGCAGGCTGACCCCCTGTGGCATTTTTCTTTGGACTCACTTTGAGAGATGTCTTGTTTTGAATCATTCCACAGAGTACCATCGTCTTCTGACTGTGTAAGCATGCCACGCGAAGAGGAAGAGGAGCAGGAGGATGCCAATGATTACTGCAAGGGTGAGAGCTAATTTTCAACACGACTTAGTTGTGTTTAAAAAAGTTTATTGGGTCAGTGGAATCGTGTCGTGTGGTGTCCGAGCATTAGGTCATCGGACCAGCTGTCAGTGTCACCAATTGAATGGTCCTTGCTTGGCTTTTTCCTTCTTTGTGTTTGTGTCCGTGTGTGTGACTCGGCTCAGGTGGATACCACGCAGTTCGAATTGGTGACTTGTATAACGACAGATACATCATTATTCGCAAGCTTGGCTGGGGTCATTTCTCGACAGTTTGGTTGGCTTGGGATGTCAAGTAAGAATTAGGATGAATTCAGGTAGTGTCTGTGCTTCAATTAAATACCATACATTTGCACACCTACAAACTGCTGTAGGAATGTTGTGGCCTTAACCCACTGGCCTTCTGGCTTCGTGTTCCTCCCTTCAAGTGTGCAAATACAACCAAAAAATATCACCACATGCAATTTATTAGTGTTCAATGACGTAGTGTAGAAAACATCACCGCATATGCAGTGCATAGCATGAGTGTGCAATGACCCCTAGCACGGGTTGAGAAAACTTGTGCTTTCTCAAAAAAACAACAGACCTTCATTACTGCCACATTACACGCTTGGCTAACCCAAACAACTTGCATAGACCACAACCATGATAGTGAGAAAACTTCCTTTGACGATACTGATAGTTATTGCCAGCCTACAGTCAGCTGTTCCCCTCCTTCAGAGCTCTCCAGTGGAGGTTGAGCAGGTGTTCAATGAGTGCTCTGCCCAGAACATCTAAAAAAAAGTGCAAGTTTCTCACGTAACCCACATGGTGTTATACGTTGTATTCATCTCTGGCTCTACACAGTGTTTTCAGACTTGTTCATGACAACACCTACTTACTTCAAGCTCCTGCTGGGGTGTTGAGTTTAGTGTTGTTTGCAGAGCTACTTCACACTCCCAGTCAGCATAGGAACCTGGTTATACAGTGAGCGTTGTGCATAGCGACCACCTCATGGTCGTGGTGCAAAGAAAGCAGTCTTTTTTTGAACGGAGGGCCTGCAATCGCAGGTTTTCATGGGTGTGTTGTGAAGCATGGCCTGGTGTGTGGGACGACTGGCCTCATACGGCAGTTGGTCCCGAATTGTGCTGGTTGTTTGATGCAAGTTTGCTGTAGGCTGTGGGTACTAAGCTAAGACGTGGAGGTCTTGCTTTGGCCGTGATTGTTATGATGCTGTTACATAACTGTATAGATGTAACAGTATTAACGCATCTGTCGGTAAACGAGAAATTCGGTAAACGAGAAATGTATACACATACGTGTACACATTCTCTCCAATCTTTTAGGCCAAGTAAAATAAAATCCCAGTTTATCGTCCTTTTTTTCACAAAAATCGGGGAGGGAGGGCGGATTTTATTTTTATTTTTTATTTTTTGATGTGCTACAGACTAGTATAGTTCTTGGTAAACAATGACACAAAATGTCCGAGAGAGTTGAAGACGCAGAGACAACACAGCCATACCAGGACTTCAGAACTTTCAACCCGCGACGGATTTGCAGCAAAACAAACGGCATGTCGCTTCTCAACAAAGTCGCAACTACGGAAAGAACGGAAAACTGTCGAGGTCTCGACAGGATGAAGACGGACTTTCGGCAGAAAGACGAAGCTGTGTTTTCAAGCCTTAGCCGACGTAAAAAATCAAGCTTTTTGGCAAAATTCTAGATTTAAAAAATAAAAATAAATTCCGGGCGGCCTCGAAAAATGGGGCGGGCGGGGACGATAAACTAGGATTTTTTTTACTTGGCCTTATAGCAGGAAAAACTGGATACACATATTAATGCAAAGACACGATATGACTTGCATTCTTGGTTTGATGTACATGCTACTGCTGCTGTTACTGGTGCTGCCGCTGCTGTTACTGCTGCTGCCGCTACTGTTGCTGCTGCTGCCGCTGCTGTTCCTGCTGCTGCTTCTGTAGGTGTAAGCGTCATGTAGCACTGAAGGTAGTAAAGAGCTCCAGGCACTACACTGAGACGGCCCTTGATGAGATCAAACTGTTAGAAAAGGTTGGTGCTCCCCGTACTTACGTGTACTCAAGCATGCATGTGGTGCAACTGTCACATTGCCTTGACATTCGGCTGACCAAAGCCTGAATGATGTGGCTCTGGTATGTGTGCTTGCTTTTGCAATGCCTGTTCACTGCCGCCTTTGCATGTACATCGCCCTGTATGAGGTACTGCGGTCTTGTCTGGCTGCAGCCTGTCTCCACAGAATACCGCGGACAATTCCTAGAAATATGCGTATAATTATGCGGCAATTATGCGAGAATTATGCCATGTAATGCAGTTATTGGTCAAGGGTTGTGTGCCATTGGTACAACTTTAGTGTACAGTCTCACACACTTATACAACCTTGTCGTACTAACTCATGGGAACGTACAATTTTGTAGTACATGTACATGTACAATGTTTATACCATCATGTACTAATTTCTTGTACATTCCCATGGATTACGCGGGTTTATGCAAAAACATTACGTGTCCTCGCAATCACGTTATCCTGCGGGGACCTTGCAGTGTTGTGCAGCAGGGTCACGAGTGGACACATTGCTATCTTGCCATGCATGCTAGTACCGGTCTACTGGTGGTGTGTGTACAGGCTGCTGCTGCTGCTGCTGCTGCTACAGTGATTCACAGTATTGCGCCCACTAGATGCCCATTTCTAACTAGCAATAGACCTTGGTCTACACTGCAATGCACTTGAAGGACTTAGTAGATGACATTCTACAGTCCATTCATCGGAAACAGTCCCGCTGGCTTTTGAAAGTCCGATTTGGGCTGAATTGAGGATCAAAAACCCACTTTAAATCTGAAAAATCTGGGTTTGGGATACCCCGTGCCGACCCGTACATCTGCTCGGCATGCAATAGCCATGCATGTGCAGTCAGTCTACTTCTCCATACATTTTGCCATGGCATACCTGTCCTAATTTTGTAAAACCTGGCTGAATTTCTATTTCCCTGTTCTTGGACTTTTCTGGCCTCAAATGTGGCAAGGAGTAATTGCACGGGTCACACAATGCAGGGTATATTGTTGTTTTCACGATATCTACAACTATGTGCGGGAGACACCAAAAAGTTAGGGTGCCAGTTTCCAATGAATGGACTGTAGTCAACATGTGACCTTTGCTGAGTAGAAGATACAGTACAGGTATGCATAGGAGAGTTGTAGAGCTGTGCACACCTTTTCTTTTGTTCTCTTTTTTCCGTACAGGTTTAGTAGGCGTGTGATCAGATTTCTGGTGACAGTATTTGCATAACTGCCGGGGCCCACATGTCTAGTCCTAATGCCAGTACATGTATTCATTTCTCTCCTGTACTATCTACTTTTCTGGGCTGTGTGTACTGCAGGTGTCGAAGTGTGAGTCTGGCAATGAAGGAAAGAACTATGTGCTGCAGATATATGATCACTTCAACATCCCTGGCCCCAATGGCCTTCGTATCTACACCTCTGCGCCGTTTCCTCATTTGTGCATGTGGTGTGTGTGTGTGTGGGGGGGGGGGGGGGGGGAGGAGGAGGCAGGGAGAGATGGAAGGTTGTTAATTAGTTTCCTTGACTATGAGCTGACTCCTGCTTTCAGATGTCTGCATGGTGTTTGAAGTTCTTGGGCATAATCTACTCAAGTTGATTGTGCGTAACAATTATGAAGGTATCAATCTGGTGTGTGTCAAGCGCATCATCAAGCAGGTGAGTAGTTAGTGCACTTACTCCAGTACTCTCCAGTACTCAGGTTCATGCATGTCATGTCATGTGCTTTGTTTTCCTCCGCGTGTGTACTGTACCTACACTGCTGCTGCTGCCGCCGCCACTGCTGTTGTTGCTGTTGCTGCTGCTTCTGTTTCGATTTTGAATTGAATTCTTTATTCTCACGATGGCACCATCGCCACTAAGAGTTGTTGTTGTTGTTGTTGTTGTTGTTGTTGTTGTTGTTGTTGTTGTTGTTGTTGCTGCCGTCTCTTTTTCATCCAACCCCATCATCACTTGCAGCTCTGTGTGTGTGTGTATGTGTGTGGGCGTATGTGTGTATGTGTGTGGGTGTATGTGTGTGCGTGTGGGTGTGTTGCTTTACTCCATCTGCAGGTTCTGCTGGGTTTGGACTGTCTGCATCGCCAGTGCCAGATCATCCACACTGACATCAAGCCGGAAAATGTTCTTGTCTGCGTCAACGATGAGCATGTGCGACGACTAGCTGCCTTGCCAACGGATAGCTGTGGTGCTGGTATGTTGTCTGTGTGTGTGTGTGGGGGGGGGGGAGGTTGTTCGGGAATGTGTGTGTGTTTGGCAATGTTTAGACATGTGTGTACGTTTGTACGGGGGTGGGTGGGGTGTATGCGCCTGTCCCGGGGCAAACTTCACGTGTACTAGGTTTGACATTTTCTCAATGACACCAGCAAGGCCGTAACAGCCGGGGCCGCCCCACTTTTTCGGCCATTTTTTTGGAGCACACTGCAACAAAGCGCGATGATCGCAGCTCAGCGCAAACGTGGCCGAGAATGTGATGAAGAATCCTTGTTCCCGAGGCCGATCGTGGTTGCCAAATCAAAAAAGTTTTTCATTGCAGTTACACTGAAATGGCACCAAATGCCCGGAAATGCTTGCAATTGCTTCAATTTGTGAAAAACATTTCCTTGGGAGGACCCCCAGATCCCCTTCCATGGCCGCCCCACCTCCAAAGTCAGTGCGACGGGCCTGACCAGTTGGCCGATTCACAATACAACTCAAATACAACTTTCTGCGACGCGATTTGCGACAGTTGCGACAAGAAACTGCCTGTCGCAAGGCACCTGTCGCAGAAGTCGAAGACATGTCGACAGTTCAACTTTTGAGACATGCGACACGCAGCATACACAAATGGAGTACAGTTCCGACCCTGGGTGCACGTGCATAGTACTACTATACTGTACTATACTACAATACTCGTAGTGCATGAGGATGTCGCAAACATGAAAAACAGTGTGAACCGTGTGTCGCTGCCGCAGCTCGTCACAGGTGTCGCAAGTCGCATGTCGCGTTGCAAGAATTTGTATAGGGCTTGAAAGTGCTACGTCACAGCATAGCAACAATTTCAAAAATTCAAGCACATTTCAAGCGGTCTTACTCACAGCAAGGTGATGTAGCCAATGAAACTGACTGATTTGGCTACTGGGGGCGGGGTGACAACTGGTGGCGAAGTAAAAGTCACACCTCCATGCGACATGAGTAAGGTTGCTCTGCATCCACATACTGAGGCAATAGCAAAGTCACACCTTAGTGGATCCAAAATACAAATCTGATGTCAACTTACTACTCCCTGGCCATTTTGACGTCATCATTTTCAAGCCCTATTGTGAATCGGCCTTTAGCTTCACGATATCAGCTGTCAATAGACCGATTGCCATTTGTACAGATCCACGAAATCCCGTAGACCCGGTAGGGTGTTCATTGTGTGCTATGCATGCGCATTTGACCTTTTTAGCGTCATAATTCAATGACCAGCAATCGCCTTTCCAGCTTCTTCACTTTGGTTAGAACTAATGACTAGCTAGATCTTTGTCAGAAAAAGGTTTTCGTATGAAATGCCTTCAGGCCCCATTTCTTAGTGGAAATAGCAGAAAACACAATAGGGTCCTGCACATTCAACACCCTACTGGGTCTACGGGATTTCGTGGATCTGTACAAATGGCAATCGGTCCATAGAACCGGCTGCACAAT
This sequence comes from Sycon ciliatum, assembly GCF_964019385.1. Lineage (NCBI taxonomy): Eukaryota > Metazoa > Porifera > Calcarea > Leucosolenida > Sycettidae > Sycon > Sycon ciliatum. The sequence continues at coordinate 4,741,002 of NC_088644.1, forward strand.
AGTTCCCACTTTATTGCAGTGTGCCGGCTGGGATAATGTATTGTTTTGTTACACAGCGTGGATCACTTTGCAATGTTATGGGGTATTCACACGACAGGCAAATCCACGTGCACCGGAAAGTTGCTATGGTATTTTACCTGTGAACGAGAAAAGTGGCTGAAAAGTGCAAGCAAGCTGGGGGCCCACTTTCACGATAATCGTGGCGTGCACGAGTACATTTACACCAAAAAGCGCGAAACAAGACTTGATTTTTTACGCGGCTCTTTAGAACATGATAAATATTGTACGCAAGAGCTACTACGCTCTGCCCATTCCGGGCATTTGAGCACTATTGCAGGTTAAGGCGCACACCCTCTGTGATAATTATTGTATGCGTGTTTTGAAAATTTGAAATACCCATGGCTACTGGTCAGTGAAGCATTCAAAAATGCAAACGTGCCTGTCGTCAAGTGCAGCTGTGTGAATCCACACAGTCACTTTTCTCGTGTGTCACTCCCTTCAACTTTCCGGTGCACGTGGATTTGCCTGTCGTGTGAATACCCCATTACACCTCCACCACTTGGTGACGAGCCCGTATTGTGTCCTCTCTTGTTACACTTTGTTGCAGTGAGTACCGTTACTTATTTGGACATGAAGCGAACAGTAAGCATGTATTATATCGTTGTGTTGTGTTGTCGAATACATTGTATGCTGGCGGTGGTGGTGGTGATGGGGGTGGTGTTGCTGGGTGGATGCATCAAACAAGATGAAAGCATTACAGCTGAGAAACACTGCCGACCTAGTGCAGTTCTGCTAAATGTGACGGGAACGCAATGTGAAGACTTTGAGCACCCGTGTGTGTTTAGGTTTCTCTTGATGTAAAGACATGTTTTGGTGTACGTTGACGCAAAGAAATCACGTGCAATGTGCAGTAAGAATTTCCCGTTCCAAATTTGGTAGTTTACCTGTACCCTACCCCAGATTATTGCGCAGCAGATCCGTCGTCGCAAGAGGAACACACTGAGCAGTGAGCACACACTTGCCACCACGAATGGCAAAATACCAGCGATACAGCCCAGCGTCTTAGTTGCAACGCCAGTATTCCGACAAAGTCCTCTTGTGTCAGCCATTTTGCTCTCCCTGCTCGTATCAACTTCGAATTTTTTCAAACTGCCACGAGTCTTTTTGCCGTTTTGAACGCGCTTCCACGTCACTGCATCCCCAGAAAGATGGGAAATCCCTCATTCCAATCTGCGCACGCGGCTGCCGAGCAACATTTGCCATGTCTCAATTTTCGAGCTTCGTAACTCTGGAACCGCACATCAGAGCACTTCCGCGATTGTTTCAATGGACGGCTGGTAGTTTTCTCTTCGACCTACATCTTTTAGGTTGGGGAAATACGTTCAAATAACCCAGAAATGACTGAGTTATGATCGATTGAAAGTTAGAAAAGTTTCGAGTGCCTGGATTCTCATGTTTTTCCCAATCCAGTGCTTTTGGGGCAAGACCCTGCCGAAATCCTGTTCTTGTTGTGGCTTGCTTTTTGGAGAAATAGACTTCAGAAACATAATTGGAAGAGCTTTTCAAAGGGGATGCAAAATTTTATTTTTGGAGAAACTCAAAGTTTGACCAGTTTGTGGCCAGAGTCGAGAATATCATCTTTTTTTTTACGAATGAAATGTAGAGATCCTCATCTCCAAGTAAAAATCTGAACCCCCAAAAGTAGAAACACGCGAAACGGAAGACTCGAACCCAGGTACCTGTTCTTATGCGATTTCGCTATGTTTGATATGCAGAACCTCTCCCTATTGGTGTTTTAACTGGCTCTTTTCTTGCATATGTGTTTGCCGTCCATCCGTGTCCCGTTTGATCACAGGCGCTGAAGAAACGGCACCCGAAGGTCCCTCCGCCGCAATCGCCGAAGAAGCAGCCGCAGTCTGTTATGGACACGAGAGACACGGCTGCACCGGGCTGTGCGGTGAGTGCTTTAAACTGTATGGTGAATTGCCACGCCAAGCAGTGCACACTGGCCATTGAGCACACAGAGTCTGTGGGACAGTTTGTGTTTCCAGTTTTCTACCGCCTTGCATTCCAACCTGTAGAGGAAGACCCCTGGCTAAGCACACATTTGACTGTTCCGGAGAAATTGGAAGTCAGGCCATGGGTTTGCCGGTGCTTGTGAAACCACACAGGACAGTGTGCTCTTGCGCTCGGCAAACAACCAAAGAAGTTGGCATGTTTTGCTGCTGGCCAGCTGGTATTCTCCGCCGCAGCTCACTGACAACTTTTGCTATTCTATTTTCTAACAACACATGCTGTGCCGCTAGATCAGGGTGCTAGCGAGGAATCTTTACTCTTGTGGGCGATTCAGACTACGAAAAAATCACGTGTGAACTTAAATTTCCATGGTGATGAAGTCGTGTTTCTAAATTTCATGCACAATCCCTGATCAAATACGTCTGAGGCGTGAAACGTGGTCACAGTTGGCCGTAGTCTGAATCGCCTATAAGCGGCACGGTAGACGTGGGCGTTTCACTACACTGTAATGATGCCACGTTTGGTGCTTGAGCCAACAGTGCTCTTGCCTGACCGAGAAGTGAATTATTCTTGACATGTGCCCAAGCCGTAAGGAAACTGTGCATTGTGCTCCACGGCACAGCGGTACGTGCTGGCTCCATAAGGCCGTTGGCTATCCTTTGTGTGGCATACAGTGCTTGGTGTTTAACATATCTTTTGCTCTTTCTCTTGCGATGCCTGTTGGTGGTGGTGATGATGGTGGTGATGGTGCTACTGGTGGTATTCAGATTCACCTGGTGCGGTTAGCACCAACGTCTGATCAGCTACGCCAGGTCGTGTGCCAGAACATTGCTGAACAGCGGCGCCTGCATCATCGCCTCTCAACGGGACAGCTGACAAAAGCAGAGGTAAGCTTGAATTTTGGTATCCACCGTGGGATGGACAAGATACAGAGCTTTGGGGGGGGGGGGGGGGGGGGGGGGGGGGCACATAGGTATCTCTTAGTCAGTTCTAACAATACTAGTAACTTCTGCTAACACCCTCAGAACATACTTCTTTGAAATATCTTCATGAAACAATCCCCTCCTGCTCTCTCTCTCTCTCTCTCTCTCTCTCTCTCTCTCTCTCTCTCTCTCTCTCCTGTGCATTTTGCTGTACTTCTCTCGCTTCTTTCCTCATGAGGCTTTAGAACTGTGTTTCTAGCCAGGTGGGGGGGGGGGGGGGGGGGGAGCGACTCTGATGCGGCACCCTACTCATTTTTTGAAAACGCGGCTACAAAGCGATTTTTGTTTTTTGGTACAAAACGATCACTGCGGGTGCTCGCTGCACCTGTGCGTTGCATTTTGTGTGACGGCAGTACTGGATGGAGGTGAGGTCTCCACGTTTGAGTACCCTGATGGTAGGGCGTTTATATTGAGACTTGTGTTTTGCTTGCTATTCCCTGTATGTTGTTATTGCTGCCGGTATATTCAGGTATCCGATGTCTCTGACGAGCTGGTGCGCTTGCAACTGCAGCAGACTGACCTGGAAACACGCCTGCAGGGCATGGGCTCGCCGAGTGGCAAGGCGTTGTCGGTGTCGGAAGAAATCAGCGAGGCAGTGACCATCGCTGCTGACAGCGCTGCGCATTGTGGTGTTGCGGCTCAAACCTCGCCGTCTGATCCCAGCAGATCATCTGCGAGTGTTGCGTCCCCCCGCAATGGCAGTGCGTCGGCGGCAGTGACACGGCAAAGGGAAGCATTGCCAGTTCTTGCCGCTGTTGCCACTCCAGTCTCGTCGTCTGAACACACTAGCCGTCTAATGAGTGTGGGAGAGTGCTCCTCTCAAGTCTCCTCCACGTCTAGTTATGGTTGCACTATGGATATGTGCAGCGATTGTAAGTTTTCCGTGTGTGTGCTTGCTAGTAACTAGGGTCACGCAGCGTAAGGTGGCTCACTGCACGAGCACCGCATGTCTCAGACCCAATCTGGTGTTCTTCTGCATTACGTCTTGCAATTTGTTTTGTAAGTTGTTTGAGTTCGTTACCAGCACCGGTATTCTGATTGCCCATAGGCTACATCATCATCAGCAGCAGCAACACCTGCACCGCTCTTGTCTTGTCCAATTTGCGAGTGTTACAGTGCTTGCCAAGACTACATGAAGCCAAGAGTGTGCAGATTCTGACTTTTCTGCATGGCTGTCTATTATGGTGAAATTCTGCCATTGTATCATGTTGATGCAGGTAATTTAAAAGAGGCAAAGTGCATACCGTATTTTTCCGGTTGTAAGTCGACCTTTTACAACTAAAAATAGAAGGAGAAAGAGTGGGGGTCGACTTACAACCGGGATTCGACTTATAACTGGGAACTATCAGTACCATACAGAAAACGACCGCCACTGCATGCACGAGTGCACCATGTGTACACATTTTTGCCAGTTTATTGGCCTTTTTCATGGATTGGGACGTTATACCCTCCACTAAGGAATGCTTACATGATTTGTTGTTGTGTTAGTAGCAGGGAGTGGTGCTTCGTTGGGTGAAAACTTTAAAACGCAGAATTGAGACCTCCGGATACGGGGTCAACCTATAACCGGGGTCGACTTACAACCGGTAAAATACGGTATATATCACTCGGGTGCAGTTTTGCAGCGGAGACCTGCCTGTACGTACCACTTCGTTAATCTGATGTAATCCAGGAATTTCAATGTGACAGAAAACCATTTGAGGTGCATTCTCCTGGTAGCATGTGCTCCTGTGCTTTCCTCCTGACTCAGTTCACTTACTGTTCTGCTTTGTGGTGTGTGTATTTGTGTGTGTGCGTGTGTGTGTGGATGGGTGTATGTCTGGGTGGGTGTCTGGGTGCGTATGTGTATATGTGTCTCGGTGCGTGTCTGTGTGCGTGTCTCGGTGCGTATATGTATAATTATGATTGTGTGCGTGTGTCTGTGTATGTGTATACGTGTGTATAGCTGTCGATGACAGCTTTCATTCGACTGTGGAGAGTCTTCCAGCGGATAATGAGGATTTGTGTGCGTCACCCTTTCTACTGTCGAACAATTGTCCGATCGGTTCGAGCGGCAGCTGTAGCAGTGGATATAGCTCTAGCCTGTCACATGCCAATGGTAAGCTGGGGATGATGACATCATGCTACTGCAGCTAGTCAACATAGTGAAGCGAAGATACCCTGCAGTGCACACACTGTTTTCTTTGGGTGCTTGCTTTTTGTGCAATTGTAAGGAGATGGGCAGGAGTAGGGTCAGGATTGCCCATCTCACTTTCTTTGAGGGAGGGGGGGGGGGGGGGTAGTGCCCAATATTGTCATGTGTAAGCCTGAGCTGAGTTCCGCTCACTACCCAGACAAAGTGCACAGGGTTGAACACAGCAGCAGCAGCACGGCAGCCTACTGCACAGCTGGCCAGTGCACCCTGATGGGATCGGGACTCCTTTCGTATTGGATATTTTATTCTATTTTCGCTATGCTACGTGCTGCATGTCGTTTTCTCTGGTTTCTCGGCAGATATTGCATCTCCGTTTGGTGTGAGGGTGACTGCCTCAACTGGCGATGCCTCCTCGCCGCCGCTAGGAAAGGCCAATGGCACTGACGGTAACAATAGAAGCAGCAGCGCAACACCAAAACCCAGCTCCGGTGAGGGATAGCTCCTGTTCTGTTGTTGTTGTTCAGTTTCTAGTTTCTCCACTGGTTTCATTGGTCTGCTGGTAGGTGGCTCCTGTAAGGTTTGAAATCAGAAAGTTGATTTTAATTTGGCCAATGCTCGCTAGACTTAAACATCAGTGGCATAGAATTAGTGCAGGTAGAGTGGTTTAGCAACTTATATATTCGAGTGCAGAACGAGTACATCACAAGTCGACTCCAGATGAACTCGTCGAAGGCATTGTAGCCTCGGTCATCTGGGTCGAACTCGAGATGTGATAACGAGCCAGCAAATCCTTCTCTATCCACCTTCCAAGCTACGGTTTTGGCGAGCGAAATCTGACACTTGGCATCGGAGACTGCGCCATGCAGTGTGCAGCTCTGCGTATGTAATATATGTGCTACGTACACCTTTGATCTGTCTCTGACAGAACTCGTACTCATCGCGGTCAAGGTTTACCTGAAAGATTCAAAGGTGCTCACAAAATATGAATGGGCACTGGATGCCAATACTCCTTATGTGGACGTAATCTGTGAACTGTGTGTATCCACGCTGTGACCTTTCGACTCTTTGGGACGCGAACATGTACAGCTCTGATGTACAAATTAGATACAGTGCATTACATCATTGATGTCCATTTATGGCGCTGTCCCCTATGGCAAGTGTGAGATTTTGCTTGCCACAACTTTTCTGGATCTCTCTATTGAGTTGACATGCCGTGCAAGACTTGTAGATCAGCCAAGAGCACGTAATGTGGTGAAGTGAGCCGGTGTTGTGTAGTGTCTTTGTCTGTTGCGGCTCTTCCTCGTTCTCACATTGTGTTTTGACTTGTATGTACATGTGCGCGAACGCTAATGGGTACTCTTTTCGTGCAGCTGCAATGGAGTCGTACCTTGACAACTTTGATAACCTAACGGTGAAGATTGCGGATTTGGGGAATGCGTGCTGGGTGGTAAGTTGAATGATTTGTGAGTTTTATCGGCACGGTATCATTCCATACTCGTTGTCAGCCTGTGGCGCGCTGCCTGTGCTATATTGTTTGTTCTGACATTGCACTGCCCGTAGGCATGCTGAAGCTGCGGCAGCGCTAGGTCCCTCAGTTTGTCTACAGTGTATGTACTGTCTACAGTGTATGCACTGTCTACAGTGTATGCACTGTCTACAGTGTATGCACTGTCTGCAGTGTATGTACTGTCTGCAGTGTATGTACTGTCTGCAGTGTATGTACTGTCTACAGTGTATGCACTGTCTACAGTGTATGTACTGTCTACAGTGTATGCACTGTCTGCAGTGTATGTACTGTCTGCAGTGTATGTACTGTCTACAGTGTATGTACTGTCTGCAGTGTATGTACTGTCTACAGTGTATGTACTGTCTACAGTGTATGTACTGTCTGCAGTGTATGTACTGTCTACAGTGTATGTACTGTCTGCAGTGTATGCACTGTCTACAGTGTATGTACGGTCTACAGTGTATGTACTGTCTGCATTGTATTTAGTAAGTAAGTATTTACTCAACTCTTACACTGACAAAAAGTGACTTCTCTCTCTCCGTTGCCAGTAGTTGCTGCTCTGTTTGTCCAAGTAGATTTGAAGTACAATGTTGACAAATGAAATCCGACAGGCCTGTGTTAGAATTGTTCCGACTGCTATGCTCTTCACGTGTATCTGTGTATGTTTGGCTGCAGCATGAGCACTTCAGCGATGGCATTCAGACGAGACAGTACCGATGTCCCGAGGTCTTGCTCGGCACTGGCTATGGCACAACCGCAGACGTGTGGAGTGTGGCTTGCATGGTGAGTACACACACCTGGTCTCAATCACACGTTATGACATACTCGGGTGCACTGGAAGAGGTTTGCCAGACGTGGCATTGTACGGAGAGACATTTTCTCTAGCCAGTATGCTACGTTCTTGCCGCTTATTTTAAGTGATAGAATATGTCCAGGTGATACATATATCTCCCCTTGTATCATGTATCTCCCCATGAACTCTGTGGCATTATCTACTTGCACAGTTATAAGTTATATCTAATCCTGTGTCTATCTGTGTGTGCATATCTCGTTGGCCGTGGGCGTTCATGTGGGCGTCTATGTCTATGTGGATGGGTGCTCTGTGGGTGTGTGCTGTGTGGGCGGGTGCTGTGTTGGTGTGTGCTTCAAGACGTTTGAACTGGCCACTGGCGACTACCTGTTTGAGCCGCATTCCAGCGAGACTTACAGCCGCGATGAAGGTACATTTTGCGGGCTACAGGCTGTAATGTATTTCTGTGTTGTCCTTGCAAGTGGCGTTTAGCTCGCCATAAGGCTTAGAATCACCGTACCCCCATCACCTTGTCCCAACTCATGGAATGTAGGCATGAATCAGCCCTATCCCATGGGCTACACCGTTCCGTGCTCCACCGTCACGTGTTTTCTCCCTTTGCGCTACGACACTCTGACATCATCATGATGTACACTGAATCCTTGCCGGCACATTAGCGTAATACGCTAGGATTTGTCTGTCCACCGGAAGAAGAGCTATGGAAAGTAGCTACATCTGGCATGCACACTGTAGAGGCCGGCGTCTAAGCCCATGCCTGCACATAATGCCTACGTACAGGGCAGGTACACACACTAGGCGTGCACGCCCATGAGGCTCACTTCAATGTTTTTAGTTCATTTCCTTCTTTGTTGGCTGAAATTGCAGATGTATTAGAGAGGTTCCGCACTACGTAAAGTTGAGCAACTTTACGTTAGTGGGCGGGAAAAACCCGTGAATTCGCGAGTTTGCACTCCACTTACGGAAAGTTGTCTACGGAGAGTACGTAGATAGGGCTCTGATAACGTAGCTGGTCCGTAAGTGGATTGGGGTACAAATTTATGACTCTCTCCCCAGGTCGATCTGGTCTTACACTGCCGCGTTCGGAGTTGCCAAGGGCAGCTGCGTGATTTGAAAACTCCGTATGGCAGAACCCAGATGCGTATGCAGTTTACCTGGTTTACGTAAGACTTTCCGTAGATCGACTACGTATTTTACTAACGTAATTACGTTATGCGGAACCTCTCTATTAACAGCACTCGCTGTGTCTTTCTTGGTGTATAACTGTGTGCATGTATCTCTATGAGCGTACAGTCGTCCCTCTCTAGTCCGGCACCTTTTGCTACGGCGTTTTCTGCTGGATTAACGAGGGTGCTGGATTAAGAAATCCTGCCCTCTGACCCGGCCCTACCCAATTGCATGCATGTATCATATGTACGTCAAAACGCAGGGTTTTTCGTGTCGAGTCACCCAAGTATTTGGTGCACGGCTTTATATTCTCAATTGTTCTCCGGGAATATACACAGTGATAAAGTGATAAAGTAAAACAGAGAACATGTTCACATGTACTCTTGCACACACACACACACACACACCTGAAAATTGGCAGGACACTACTCCTTGCTAAATAAAAATAAGAAAGTATGGTTGACTGCCGTTGTCTCCTGGACAAGCCTAGCGGTATAGCCTGGCAAGGAGTGCACCTGTACGGTACGCGATTTACGACTGCCGGATTATGAAATCAAACTACGTGCAGTTTAAGCGATTCGTTTCAAAAAGTCACTGCCGGAGGTGGAATTCAAGTGCCGGATTAGGATGTAGGAATTGAACGAAAAAATCGGTTTTGTCAGAAAGTGCGCCGGTTGGCAAGGGTTGCGGATAAACAAGTGCCGGATTAGAGAGGGACGACTGTACAAGCCCCCGGCCATATAAGCCCATGCCTGCGTACAGCCCCGTCCGATGGCCCTTTGAATCAGACAAGGCCATGGGCTTATAATATCCTGGAGCTTGTATGATGTCAAGAGTGCATAGACTAGAGTGTGCAGCTCCGCATCTATGCTGCGTAAAGCCACGCCTGCGGCGTAGTTTTGTTTAGGTCATTGTGAATCATAGATAACCCGCCATACCATAGGTTCAATGCTCCGGTGATAATGTGAAATTGAGTGCGTCTTTCACCACTTGTACGACAAGCAGCAATGCGCAGCAGGAACTACCTTGGTGATACGGTAAAGTGACAGTGTAAACCGGTATGCGATGCAGCAAATGTGAGTCACTATGATCCGAACAAATACTTCGCCGTGGGGTGTTTTTTCCCGGAGCTGCGCACTCTGGTTTATGTACAAGTGCTCTTGACACTTCAGGTGCAACGGTGGTAGACAACTGAGAAAAGGGTACTCAGCACCATTTCCTGCTTTGCCAAAAAAAACTCTTCTTCTGTGTGTTTCCCAGATCACATTGCGAATATCATTGAACTTCTCGGCGATCCGGCCAAGAGGCATCTAGCGGAGATGTCCAAGACCGGCCAGTACGCTGCTGACATCTTTGACGGCTCAGGTAAGAGCTGATGGCAACACACCCATTGCGCAATGACGTAATTTGCACCATCAACACTCCACACAGCCACCTGGGCATGGTCGTCTGGGGGTGTTGAACTGTGCATTGCAGATCCCAGCGTACTCACATGCATTACTCATACCTTCCGTATTTGGCAATGCGCAATGGGCTTACTGCGGCTGTGCTGGCCCTACTGTACTGTGAACCAGCAAATGTTAGACATGATTATATCCACACACGCATACCGATTAAACCAGATAATGAACAGTCGGAGAGTGCGACAATTGGGCGCAAATTGACCAGGAGTACATGTACTGTGGCATTCAACGACGTGATGCCTAGCCCGAACACCTCTCCAACCCTTCCTACTTGGAAGGCTGAAGAGAAGGAAAACTTCCGGGGGAGAGAGAGAGAGAGAGAGAGAGAGAGAGAGAGAGAGAGAGAGAGAGAGAGAGAGAGAGAGGCGTGATGTGATGTGATGTGACGGAGACAAGTACAAGCCAAGTCTCACACAACACCAAAGAATGGCGGATAATGATGATACGAGTATAACCATTGTACAGAATAAGCAAACTATAATTCAAAGCAGCCGCTCCGCTGCGATTGAAGAATCTTGTCTGCCCCCCCATGGCATAGAACATTAGGAACTCATAATGTCACGCCCTAGCAAGTCTGGACTCAGATGGAAAGCCAAGGATAAATTATAGAAAAGAAAATGACCAAGGAACTACAAGTTACGCCATAATTTTATAATGTTACTTCAAGTAGATGTAGAACGTCAGTACCGTCGGTCAGTGTCGTGCAATGTTATCACATGAGCTGATTGTTCAGTAACCGGGTGTTAGTGGACAGTATAGCGTAACTTGCAGTTCCTTGGTCCTTTTCTTTCCTAGCAAGTCTATTCCACTTTTAAACTTGTAACTGGATTGGCCAATCTATCAACTTGAATGCCAGAAAGCTGTCATTTCGCACGATTGAGAGGGTTGACAGAGTGAAAAGGAAATTTACAGCATGTTATATTGAGGATATTGTGCACTTCAGTCAGGCTTGAGTACTCTATGGTGCTATGAAGTTTCAATGCTGCGGTCTCTTGTCATGTTTTACTTGTACTTGTCCGTTTCTGATTTGCTCAGGTCATCTTCGACACATCCGCGAAGCAGACCTCCGGTACTGGTTAGTTCTGTTTATGGGTTTTGCCCACATAGTGTTGCCGTCATCAGTTAATTGGGAGCCCGTGGCCTGGCATGAGGGAAACATGGATGCGGCAACTGGGATTTTCGGTCTCTGACCACTTTGCTGGCGGGCTGATCTACTCACCTCCCATCGCTTTAGGAGCTGCATCTGCGCCTTTGGTCTTTGCAGGGTTTTGGTGTTGCTACGGATGCTGAAAACTCAGTCAAACTGAGTCTCAAGCGAATCGTGAATTGTTTTGCCATGATCATCTCAGTTTGTGTACCCCGAGTTGGTGGGTTGCTTTGTGGGTTTTGATCAGTGCCTGACTGAATGACTGAATGCTGCATTATGTGTAGTCAGGACGCAGCCTACTCTAGGGTCATAACATTAAATACATGTAACCAAGAGTATAATTATAACTTATATAAGCTCCCAAGAGTGTGCACCTCCTGATACCCTTTCTATGGTTTCGCCGGTGGCGAAAACTCACATCATGTAGTGTAGTTTTCCAGTTGTACGTTCCAGCCCGTTTTTAGCCAGCAACGGAGTAATAAAAAAAAGCACTCCCTGGCAGAAACTCATTGCGCGTGTGCAACTCGCCAGCGTGACCATGGCAGATATTCGGATTTGCGCGCACGCTATCCTTCGTTTATACGTAGTACAAAGCATACCTGAGACACGTGATGTGAGTTTTCGCCGCCGGAGACCCCATAAGCAGAGTTGCACACTCTTGGGAGCTTATTCGCTCTTGATGTAACATTACCTCAATGCTGGAGTTAACGATTATCTTAGTCAATCGTCGAGGAGACAGTAAGCGCAAAATGGCAATGAATAAAACAAATTGTGCTGTCATAGCAATGTAAAAGATAAATGTACCAATTTTTCAAAGCGTTTTCGCGTGACACTCGTCAGTGGAAAGTCGTCACTAAATTAGGAATAAACCAAAACAATCAATGTATAGCCAAAATGTTTAGTGAGTTTTTACACTAAGAGTGACAATTATAGCAAAACTCATAGCGTAAAAAAACCGGCATCAAGTCACAGCCAACCAATAGCAATTATTTTAGTGTTGTGCTTATGTGCTTACGCTGTGTTGCTATGCAGGCCAATTGATGACGTACTTGTGAGAAAATATAGCTGGAACGCGTCCGATGCGCGGAAGATGAAGGACTTCCTCATGCCTATGCTGGATGTGCGGCCAGAGCACCGTGTGTCAGCTGCTGAAGCTGCGCGCCACGAATGGCTCAACGTGTAAACAGCACCTTGCTGTTGCTGCTGCTGCTGCTGCTGCTGAAATGACTGGTCAGGGTTGCCTCCGCAGACTTTCCTCCCAGCACACCCTGATACGTCCGTCCTCCTAGGACCTAGCTCAGCCCTAGCGTGTCTCTGTGCTACGCATGCAGAGTGGTCCACCTTCACGCAGCGTCACACACCCTTTCTCTCCAGTTTGTCCCTACAAACACGTTTTTCTTCCAGGGTGCGACACGTTTTACGGTAGAAGTATTAGTAGTAGCATTGTTAATAGTACCGGCAATAGAACTACTGATAGCGGTAGTTTCAGCGCTGCCATTCGAATCAGTAGCTCGAGATGATGGACAACAGCAATGTTTCCAATGTGATGTGTAGTGGGACACAGTGGATAGAGCATACCTGCTGGTTACAAGTTGGATTTCCTTCTTCTTCCTTTTTTAAGTACTGGTGCATCAGAATCGTGGCTTCCCTGGTGCCTTTTTCACTATTCCGAATAGAATGCATGGGGCGTGGGCAGAGTAGTGCGGTGGTTACCCCGTGCCTCGTCACTTGTATGTGCTGATGGCGATGATGTCAATGATGCCGTGCTTCGTCCACTTCCTCTCTTGACTTGGCCGTGTCAGATATATCTTCACGCTAGTGAACTGTTCATGTGTTTGTCGTACTCGCAGACCTATTTTTAATCCCCAGTCTTAAAAACTTATTCCACCCGTGTTCTATTTCAACATTCCTGAGGGAAATGCCCTGCATTTGTTGCAAGAGGATCTGTGAACCATCGTGGCTATTTTTTTTAATGAACTTGGCTAAGAAAAGAGCAATGAGCAGATTTCGAGTTTATTTTATCCCCACTTGTGCACGTTTTTTTAATGAAATTCCTTTTCTTTCCGTTGATAACCCTTGTTCGTGTATCTACGTGTGTGTGTGTGTGTGTGTGTATTTGTGTGTGTGTGTGTCACCAGCTTAGTTTTGCGTGTCCCATTCATCTTCGTAGTAGTTATTGCCTATCTGCGTAGGCAGGGTTTGCGCTGACCTACTCTGCCATATCAGCTCATCCCTCTTTCTTGTTCCTAGCTTTACCATTATGTTTGAAACTACAGTGTTGTTGTCTGTAGTGAATGTTCAGGTATCTACATGTAGTTAGTACAGTCCTGTATCCCCGTTGCTCTGCCTGATCACGAACCTTGCCTCCATCCGCTGGCATGTTGATACCAGCGCTTGCTGTGGACGAGAACCGCTATCTTGATGACCTATCTGCGCGTGTGTGTGTGTGTGTGTGTGTGTGTGTGTGTGTGTGTGTTTGTTCCCTTTCGCCTCATGCTGTTATTTATGCTCCAAGCTCATCTCTGCGGTAATGTTGTTCACTATGGACCTCAGGCTATTATGTCACCCCTGCCCACGTTCAGCTCAGTAGCGCTTATGGTTTTGTCACTGACACTTGCAGTTCTATCCTGTTCGACCCTCTCTCAAAGTGTGTGTGTGTGTGTTTCACAGCCAATGTGTTGTGTTCTAACTGTTATGCTATGCTGTACTACTGGAAGTGTGCAGAAACTTCTTCCATTTTATCTGAATGTGAACTGAGTGTGAGCAGGGAGTACTAAAAAAAACCCTGTTTTTGTACTCCCTTGATGTGTATCCTGAGCTCGGTGCATTTCTTGATGTGTATCCTGAGCTCGGTGCATTTCGATTATTTTGCCTGTACGCCGTAGTGCCTTGCTGTGTCTGCGAAGACATCCCAGCAACCAAGAGTCAATATTACTAGTATGCTCCCAGTGAGCTCTCATGTATTGGCTCCTGTTTCTTTTTTTGCTTCTTCCCATGCACTCCACTCTACTGTAGAGTGGAGTGCATGGGAAGAAGCAAAAAAACATACATGTATACAATGTACTGTAAATATACAAAATTTCGGCGCTGCAAACTTTCGGCACTTCACGATTTTTGACATTTGGGCGGCGATTTATTTTCGGTGTGGGGTAGAGGGCATGGTATAGTGCGACAGATGCTGTGAAAAATTTCATCTTTGGGTCGGTGCCGAATATAGCCGAAATTAAATAGCTGCCGAAAATTTGTATATTTACAGTACAGGGAATAGCAAAGTACAGTATTTGCCAAAAGTTTGTTTGTCTTTTTGCTTTCAACCGAGTTCTTACTTCATGGTTTCATGCAATTGGCTTTGTGAACTTGAAAGTACTAAGGGACCATCGCAAAAGTTTGCAGAAGCCCCCGAAACGAAGACCGTGAGTTTCGGGCCTGACCCCCTCAAACCCCCTCCTCCCTCCCCCCTCAAACGAAACGACATTCACAATATGGGCTTCATTATTTCACTTGGATGCTGCACACATAATAATTATTATAATAATTATACTACACAGCAGGGGTTCATAAACCCTATCATAATCATATCATTGGCCTATGAACCCCTGCTACTACTAGTACTGGCAAGAGTCCATAAACCACGCGTTTTATGGACTCTTGGTACTAGACTACACACAGTGTACAGGCAGCCAGCTACGCGACACGCGCATGACTACGCCGTACGCGTCCTGACAAGCGATCTACGCCGGCTGTGATGGCATGCTAATCTATATCAGCTCCTACATGTCGTCAATACTTTTTTGAATTGAAGCCCGGTTTGCGATTTTCGACACGACTCCCTCCCCCCCCCAAACGTATGCTCTTCGTTTCAGGGGCTTCTGCGAACTTTTGCGATGGTCCCTAAACCGGCCATTCTACGCGATTGGTGTTGTGAATGTGAGTAAACTTGTTCTCACTGAGTACCAAGACAGGAGTCAAGTCCGTGAGAATGATGTAACTTTGTTGTCAAAGTAACATACCCCTTACCAGGCAGGAGTACACTGATCAAGACTACAAGTACAAGGACAAGAGACTGACAAGAGGAATCAAGACAGTAGACTGCCTTGCATTCTGGTCCAATCTGGATATCATCAAAATTAATGATCAAGAGACTGGGTGTGGATCGAAAATATAAAAGGACACGTCTCTAATAATAGTACATGCCGGAATGATGTGATGGGCATTAGTGGGGTACAGATACCAGGGTCCACCTTACTTCGTTTTTCTTACCCGTTCATCATATTTGTGTCTTTGTACACTGATTCTTACCATGGTTGGGTGTATTTACAGCCTTATAATAGCTTACAGCATCATTATCACGAGTTGTTTGCCACCCAACCCAGGCAATCAATCTTCCCAGAAACAATAAAAGTACACGTCTCCAATACTAGTACATGTACAGTCTTATAGTAGTACAGGTCTACATTCGCATTCGTGATCCAAATCTTTGTAAACAAAAACGAAAATGTCACCGCACTTTTAGGGACCATCGCAAAAGTTCGCAGAAGCCCCCGAAACGAAGACCGTGAGTTTCGGGCCTGACCCCCCTCCCTCCCCCCTCAAACGAAACGACAGTCACAATATGGGCTTCATTTTTTCACTTCGATGCTCACACATAATAATTATTATAATATACTACACAAGCATTGTTGTATCAGTGTGTAACAATGTACAGCACTTTATAAATGCAACGATGATATCACCTTGCAGTGGGTGATCTAAGAACGAGAACAGCTAGAGCTATGCAGTTGTATCCTTTGAGCATTACAATGAACGTTGATTGGTGTATATTGCTTTCACATTCAAGCGACCTACGCCGGCTGTGATGGCATGCTAATCCTACAGGCTACAGCTCCTATAATTATGTCGTCAATACTTTTTTGAATTGAAGCCTGGTTTGCGATTTTCGCACCGACTCCCTCTCCCCCAAACGTATGCTCTTCGTTTCAGGGGCTTCTGCGAACTTTTGCGATGGTCCCTTACGCTCTTCCTGTAAATTCGCACTCACGCACACTTGCACAGGCATGTCCATTGTCACACTGCACTTGCTGAATTTCCTATCATTTCTCACCTCACCTATAGTTTATTACCTGTGCAAATTGTTCCTAGGTTTGTGCTATTTTTCTTACTATGCTTGTATCCTCGCTGTTTCACTCCAAGTGTATAAATCCTATTGTAGTTTCATCATTCTCTTTAGTCACGAATTCCATTGATAATTGTAGCAAGAAAACGTTCTGGAATACATTATTCGTCCCCATGGTTGTGATATGAGTGCGCATTTAGTTATATTCATTGCATTATTCAAATAATTGGTGTGTCATTTTTTTAACAAATTTGTAAAATGGCATCACAAACTAGGATATTCGGTCATCAATGTTCTGAAGTTTATGGATATCACTTCAAGGATTGCTAGTGGATGAAAAATTAATCTGTCAACTGCATTGTGTGCTGCGAAAGCCGTGTTTTCGTATTTGTAACTAGTGGCTGTGTCATACGGTAGAATTGGATAGGTAGCATCGCATTGCAGCCATGTTTTCGTTCTCTCAGAGTGTATTCCTTTTTCTTTTTTTCTTTTTTTTTTCCTCCTGCAGTCTAGGTACTGAGTATCATTGTTATCTTGTGTGTGTGTGTGTATGTGTGTATGCGTGAGTCAACAGCTTTTTTTTTTTTTTTTTTTTACCTACTGTTCTTCATTATTGTCTTTAGTGATGGCAAGACGGCCTGACGTCGTCCAAAGGCTCTGCGGAAGCAATTCACTGCCCTCCTCGTCCATTCAGGGGCTTATTTTACACATTTTACACCAAATGGCAAAGCACCCACCACTAGCTATACCGACGTGGCAGGGAGAATTAAATTATATGCACCAAATTTAATGTTCTTGTCAATGTTGATCTACGATAAACTGGCTGAGGCTGGCTCTCATTTGCCACCACCCATGTTTCGATAGAGCAGAGAAACAGCCAGAAGAAAATAATTTTTTTTTTAAGAAAATTATTTTTTTATAATCCACCTCGCGCATGCGCATAGCTCGATCGATCGTACTGAAAAAATAATAATGATTGATGATAATTATGTGGACGCGCGGCGCCGGCGCCGCGCGGCGATAGGCGCACTACGTAGCCACTTTTTCGACACATTTGGTGTCACTGACTTACATGTAGGTGTCAGTTGGTGACCAGGCGGCGTTGACGCTGAGAACTGGCGCTGGATGTGCACGAGCTTTGCTGATACATCCGATTCTCTGTGCGACTCACTAGCTCTGTGTGCACGTCGCCTAGCAACGACATTCGTTGATCCGAATGCCCTAGAGGCCTACCTAGCCTCGAGGCTAATCCCTCTCGACAAACACCCGGGCGTGAGGCCGATCGGCGTAGGCGAGGTGCTTCGTCGTGTAGTGGGGAAGGCGATTCTTCACGTCATCAGCGCAGACATCCAGGAAGCTGCTGGTGGTTTGCAGCTGTGTGCCGGGCAGGATTTCGGTATTGAGGCCGCAATTCACGCTATGCATGATGTGTACGACCAGGAGGACACCCAGGGCATCATCATGGCTGATGCAACTAATGCGTTCAACAACATCAATCGCGCCGCCTGCCTACGGAATGTGCAGCACCTATGCCCCTCGTTTGCCACGGTTGTAATCAACACCTACCGTCAGCCCAGCAATCTCTACGTGGAGTGTGAATGTATTCATTCCAATGAGGGCACAACACAGGGCGACCCCATTGCGATGCCGTTATATGCGATCGGCGTAGTCCCTCTCATCCGGGAGATCGTAACACCCGGCGCCTGCCAGCTATGGTATGCGGACGATTCGTCCGCAGGTGGCCGACTCGTTCCTCTCCGAACCTGGTGGGACAAACTGCACGACAGAGGGCCTGATTTCGGATACTTCCTCAACCCAGCAAAGTCCGTGCTCGTGGTGAAGCCTGACGACTACGATGAAGCTGTCCAGCTGTTCGACGGCACAGGAATCCACATCACCGCCACAGGCAACCGCTACCTGGGTTCAGCCATAGGCACACCTGCGTTTGTCGAAGACTACGTACACGAGAAAGCCCGGGACTGGTGTGGGCAGGTCGAATCACTGACATCAACCGCCCTGCCTCAGCCACAAGCAGCCTATTCTGCTTTCACCCGAGGCCTCTCAAGCCGCTGGTCTTTCCTCTGCCGGGTACTCGAAAGTGCGTCTGCTGGCCTTGCTTCACTGGAGCGGGTCATTGCCACGAAGCTCCTCCCAGCTCTCACAGGCCAGGAAATCAGCTCTGAGCTCCGCACCCTTTTCTCCTTCCCCTGCCGGAACGGTGCGGTCTAGGAATATTGGATCCCACCTCTCTGTCGGCCCAATACCAATCCTCACGTGCCATCACTGCTCCTATGGTTGCCAACATCCTCACCCAGAGTTTCAACCTGGGCGACTCTTTGGCAGAGGTCGCCAGCCTGAAGGCCTCTAACCGCAAGGATGTGAAGGCAGCTGCCACGGAAGCCCTTCGCCAATTCACCGCCCGAGCCTCCTCTGCCCTCCAGCACTCCATCAACCTTGGCAGTGAGGCGGGTGCGTCCAGCTGGCTCACGTGTCGCGGCGGGACGCCCCCTCAGTCGGCATGGGTTCAGCTTGTCAAAATGTGAATTTCGCGATGGTCTGGCATTGCGGTATGGCTGGCACCCTGCACGGCTCCCTTCTACTTGTGTCTGTGGTGCCACCTTCTCTGTTGAGCATGCTCTCTCTTGCCCCACTGGTGGTTTCCCGACGCTTCGCCACAATGAGGTACGGGACATCATCGCTGGCCAACTGAAGAAGGTGGCACACAGCGTAGAAGTAGAGCCTCATCTCCAACCCTTCACCGGCGAGCTTTTCCGCTACCGGACGGCGTCCACCGAGGATCAAGCCCGTCTGGATGTGGCGGCGAGTGGCGTGTGGGGAGGACGGTTTGAACGCGTTTATCTTGATGTACGGGTGTTTAACCCTTTCGCTCCTTCAAACCGTTCCTCTTCTCTCGCTGCTCGCTACCAGAGCCATGAGCGAGAGAAGCGTCGCAGGTATGGTCAGAGGGTGCAAGAAGTTGAGCGAGCCTCCTTCGTACCTGTCGTATTCTCAGCCACAGGTGGAGCCGGTCGAGCTGCTTCCGCTCTTCTCAAGCGAATTGCTGCTCTGTCTGCAGAGAAATCCGGAGAGCCATACGCAATGGTGATGGCGTTGCTGCGTTGTCGTCTTGGTTTTGGTCTCCTGCGTGCCAGTGTTGCCTGCCTTCGTGGTGCCCGGCGGATGCGCCGCGTCCGTGATCAGTCTGCTGTCCTCGCAAACGCGGAGGCTGCATTGATTTAAGGGGGGACTATGGTTTCGCGGGGGCTGAGCCGACAGGGCCCATCTAATTTGGTCATAACTTTGGAATGGTGCAAGATTTCTACACCAAATTTTCTGTGCAGCTTCCTGGAATGAGTAGACACGGGAAACAGCATCATTGGTCATTCTAATCCATTTCAAAGTGAAATAAATGAGAATCCAGTTTCAGGGACCGTGGGCGATAGAAATGACAAAATAGTGCGCAATATTGTGCACTCCAGATGAGTGTTCATGAGCTGAAATGCATTGGAATATACTCAGTATATATGCCTCCAGTGCACCTGCCTAAGGATTTTACCCTTGTATGTACAAAAAGCCTGCAAACAACAACAAAAACACGGCAATGCGCACAAACGGTAATTTTTTACAAATTTCAGGAGGGCTAAGGGTCACCAGTCTAACAAAGGGACTCTAAAAGTAGGCATATGCACTGCAGCTTGACATGCAGAATCAGAAAATCCACACTTTCATATATCAAATACGAAAGACCTGACCAGGAAATTGCGCGGAAAGTGGAAAAATAGCTAAAAACAGACAAAATAGGCACTCCAAATATGTACCTTTCATGAAGTGGCAAGAGTTTATGTCGTGTGCCCACCCTCTTCTCAACATGGCCAACACATTCTTCTTTTGCAATTGGTACACCACCATACGAGTCTTCCTTATACACTCTGTTATAACCCTTGGTGTCTCCATCTCCAATGTAGGTGGTGTACACAAGGCTGCGCTTCTCCACTGAGCGCTTCCATACACCACTCGCAGCTTCACATTCCATGCCAGGTGCAGATGCCTTGGTGTTAGCCTTGCAGTAGTGTTGCTCCTTCCATTCCTGAAATTCCTGTGCTGTAACAACTCCACGCTCTTCCTCGTCATTCCACAGGGCACACTCGTGGCAATACCGACTCTTCACTTGCACGTCTAGAACTCGACCGGTGCGCCATGAAATGCAAGCAAATACACCGAAGAGGGAGGAGTAGCCGCGTCGCATCCAGGTTCCGGCGAATGTGACGGCAATTTTGTCGGTGTTGTCCAGTTGCTTCAGCTCAACAGCACATTGGAGCATGTCCTTCTCAGCAACATTGGAAACAGCGGCAGTCATCAACTGCTTGTGGTGCGTGTTGTAAACTGATTCTGTCACTGGTGGTGGCAAATTCATTATTCCACAAAATTTTCTTAGCGCATTCCATCCTCTGCCAATGCGGCGCATACCCAAGACAGACCGCTTGTTCACCTCAAAACTTCTGCCAGCCTTCTTACTGAGTGGCGCATTGCCTAAATATCCACAGGCATTGCACTCAAGCGTCAGCACAGTACCAAGGCCTCGTTTCTTTGAGTCTGCGAGCCGAAGAGTTCCACTTGAACATTTACGACAAATTGCGAAATTGTCCAGAAATTCTTGCAGGGAGCTAAGGTCAACAATGCGATTGCCGTTCACTCCACAACAATCAGCAGCGTCATCGTCGTCGTCATCCTGCTCTTCATCAATCTCACTCTCGCTGTCTGACTCGGTGAGAAAACCTTGTTCAATATCTCCTTCAAGCAGCCAGAATGGCACATTTTTCAATTTTCGTGCAGACGCACTCTCTGGAACGCCAGCCTCCAACACGGCCTCATCATCGGGTCTAGGTTCCTCAGAAGACTTCTTTGGGCCAAAATACTTCCTCTTCGCCCTACGAACTCTCCGGCCTCCACTGCTGGAGCTCTGGCGAGGGTTTCCTATGATCCACCTAAAATGTCCTTGCACAATTATTTTGTCTTACAATTATTTGAATTTTTATATACGGTACCTATACCTACATGTAGATGACATCGCTCAAGGACCTGTCAAGCGCATGCTGCTGTGCATACTTCGCGTTCAACGCGTCCATGATAGTTTTGTGTCACCATAGAAACGATTTTGACAGTGAAATCAGCCAGAGTTGGGAGAACTAGCCGCATTCCATCTGAATTGCAATTAGCAAATTTGAACATCTAATTGAAATTCTGTTGCAATTAATTATTTTGTGCAACTTTAGATGCGTATATCTGTGCAATGCATCAACGGAACTTGCTCAAATTTTTTTCTCCAGCCCTTGAAAGCAGGTGGAACCGTTAGCAAGCACAAAAAGTTAGAATTTCGAAACTTCATTTTTGACCCCACGAAACCATAGTCCCCCCTTAACTTTCTTTGCAACTCCTGCAGTCTAGGTACTGAGTATCATTGTTATCTTGTGTGTATGTGTGTATGCGTGAGTCAACAGCTTTGATAAAGTTATTGTGTTTACCCCTCTTGTTTTCTCATCATTGTGTTGCTTTTAATTTTTAATCTTGCCCGTAAAAGAGGCTGTTGTAAGCTGCAAAAAAAAAAAAAAAAAAGTTGGTGACCAGGCGACGTCACCATGGTCACTGACGTGGGCACGCGCGTACGTGCACGGCCCGGAGAATGGGGCTGTTAAGTGATGACGTCACAGTTCCTTCGATACGCATAGCAACCATCCCACTGGGGACAAACAAAAGTAGCGTCGTCTCCACCGAACCAGTTGTCAGTGGCAACATATAGGAATCCTGTACATTTCTTCGTTTCTTCTTTGAAGTTTTCAGTGAGTGTTTTGTTTTCTCTTTGTTCTTGATCTCGACGGTGTTGTCCTGCTCATTACCTTACTGAGACGTCTCTTGTGACTGTAGCTAGTGTCACGGAGAATTTTATTGGCGTGACAAGGTAGATCGCCGAGATCGAGCGTGAAAAACGCTCTGCATTAGTAGCTCCTGTAGAATGTTTTCTGGGATGGCGTATCGATGGTCAACAAAGCTAAGGTGCAAGACAGCATGAGAGATCGTGTAAACGATGTGAACTCCAAAAGGTAAGCTCCTGAACAAGTGGAAAGATATGTGTATTCACAAACTCTCTCATGATCGATTTCCGCTATGCATTGCATTTTGTCTTCACAGATAATCTGGGCAAATATATTGTAACTGGAGAGTGCAATCGTGCTCGGGGCCCATCCCAATGTCATCACATGGCTGTGGTGACTAGTGTATACCTGGGAGATTTTTTCCTCAACTGATACGGATCAATCGATCGGAGGAGGATCGATTATGACTGAGAAATACGAAGATGTGAAGTAAGTTGTGTCGAAGAAATGTGTAATAAAATAAAATTTTCTTTACACTCAAATATACACTGTACATGTACATGTAACATCATGATATTGATTCCATCTTCATTGCCCCGCAACTGGTATGCCATACGCACCGAATACATGGTGTGCGTGCGTGTTCACGCGCGCTCTTCAGTGTCTGCTCCAGCGCCGGGTGACCCGGGTAATCCACCCGGTTGGGCGGCGCTTGGACCCGGTTGAAAATATAGTACCGGGTCACCTGTGACCCAGTTGGTACTTTACACGTTCGAACTTTGAAAGGACTGACTACATGGCTTGTATGTGTGACAGATCATGCAGAGGCGCGCGTCGAATACATGTGTACCCGGCTCCGACCCGGTTGAAATGGTAGTTGCGCCAGGTACACGTGTACCCAGCTGTCCTACAATCCTAGAGCAGGCGCTGCGCTTGTGTGCGCACGTACATGCACACACTCTCATGCGTGGCCGAGTCGGCCAGATGAACAGACCATTCACTTGCACGAGGTGTCCGTCATGTCATTGGAATGCTGTACTTTATGACTTTATTCCAAAAGAGTATGTCTTGCCCCTGTCGAATGGAGTTTGTGTCTCAGTGTGCTCAGCGGGTATCGGACTACGACGCCACACTGCAGTCAGCGCTGCAATTAAAAGAGCACTGCATGGATTATTTTGACTAACTTCCTTTGCGTTAACTTGGTTGAGCCCGTGGTTTCATTTCTGTGTTCTGTCATGATTGGCCTCTGGAAATAATCAGAGTGGATGTCATTTTGCCATATGTGTGTGTCTTGTGCGACAGGTTCATGGCTAGATGCACTTCACATTCGGCGTGCAATCTCAGCGTCTAGGACCTGATCAAGTCTTGGTTGGATGAGTAACATAATCAAGGATGATACTACTCGGCACACCAATGTACATGTCAATGTAATTTTTTACTTTCTCAGAGCTGCACTATTTACGTGTTGATGCTTACTTTGGTGTTAGCGTGTTTTCCCCGGTTTGTTTCTATCATCATGCGTGTTCTTGGGCTGAGCGAGCACATGCACAAGTGTGCAGCTATAACGCTGTGTATCTTTGGTTACACTTTGTTCTGCAACGCATGTACCTTGTAACATTATGTGCTAGCACTGCTTTGTCTGGCCTGCGTATTCCAGGACTATTCAGTGCATTAGACCCAGGTTGGTTTGGTTGCCGGATGATCTCTTGTTGCGTCGCTCTGTATTTTGTATTCATCAATTTTTGGGCTTGAAAATTGAGCTGTTGTGTGGTTCCCAATATGAAAACATCATGCTGGTGCTCTGTGTTTCGATTATCGACTGTCCGAGCAGTCATGCATTAATTTAGTAGAGCGTTCAATACTGCAGTCTATTCACGTGTTTGTCTTTTTGTGTTTTCGCCGGGGGAATTAGCGGTGACGTTGTACACAGAACGGCAGTGTGGCATCACTGCACGACCCTGCCTCTGCATCTGACTTCATTTCCCCAGGATCTGGTGCAGATACACCAGACAGTCACTTCCTGTAAACACGCAAACAGCAAAAGAAGAGATGCCGCAAATCAGGAAAAACCATTGCGGAAAATATCGAGTAGATCATACACCATTCAATAATCTGGAGTAATTACAGTGAGACAAACACTTCAAACAGTGCTCTCTCTCTCTCTCCATCCTTCCAAAATACCCTGTAACAATTCCCTAGAATTATTTTATTTTATATCATGCAGTCTACGGGAGGTGCGGGCTGTCATGGATATAGAAGCTGATATTGTGCCAGCGTGAGGGCAGAGACAGAAAGAAGACACTGATTTCTTGAACAACTCACCTACATATAATCGAATCCACGGGGAGCGCTCGTACTTTGATCCATCAGGACGCGAAGAATCTTCAAAGCACTCTCAAACACGGAGTTTTACAGTGGGCAGCCAATTTCACAGCCATTATGAAGGCCCTCGACGACTACAGGAGATTTGTAGTGGAAAGAACAAAGAGTAAAGAGCGACAACAATCGCTTGAAGAAAAAGCAAACAAAAACTGCTCTCTCTCCAGTCATTTAGATGCTGTTGCCTTTGACAACTGGTTCCATCCAGAGGACGCGACTTTTGTTTGTCCCCAGTGCTCTCCGTTGCTATGCGTATCGAAGGGGCCGTGACGTCACACTTAACAGCAGGTTTCAAAAAAGTGCTGGCATTTGGCAAGAGATTTTATTTTTTGCAAGTACAAAGCTAAAAGACCATGAAGACGAACGTCAGCAGCATTTCTTGCTTCTGCAGTTTGAAATGAACTCTTATAAGTTACTAGTATAGTGCTCGAGTGCAAGAACTTCTCCTCGCAGAAGTGTTCTGGTCTGAGAAGCCCTGCTGAACGCGAAGCGCATTCAGCCCAAGACACCGTGCACTCTGAGCTCACCTCTTTCCTCAGTTTTACATTGTGCTGCTCCTAAGAACTCCTAAGATTCCTAAGACAGGCGACACAGTTTGTTTGTGAGCTCCTCACTCCCTTCCTTCCCCGGAACAGCTGTAACAATTCTTGACAGTCGGCCATGGATTCTGTGTTTTCCTCGGTGTTGGTAAGTTATTTTTGTATGCATTGCCTTGTATTAGTACATTTTACCTCTACATGACATTGTACTATTTGTTGAGTATTTCGCTCCTGCTCTGGTAGAAGTTGAGTACACTCGTGTGGGGTGGTGCCTTTGCTGTTTGCGTTTTGCAGAGCTCACTGACTTGTCAGTTTGAGCACTCTGGCAAGGTACCTTCGAAGCTTCGGGCCTGGTTTAAATCTGGCTTTTGGAAAATTTATTTTTCATTGCTATCAGGTTTGGCCTCATTTCCTCTGTGCTGCGCTGATGAGTCAGTCCACAAAGGACGAAACAGTTCTGTCCGCAGATTGAGTACCTGTACTATTAAAAATTATGTTAACACAAGCCTTATCTGCATGCCACACTCACACAATAAGCAAGCAGTTTGGGGAATAGGAGGGTTTGTCAATTGCTTTTCCAGGCTCCGAGTGAATGTGTATGTATGGCAGCTAGGAGGGCCCTGCTGCGGAGGCTGAGCAAGCCATGTTGAGAGGCTGAGTGAGCCGTATTTGAGAGGCTGAGTGAGCCGAGGCTCAGTGTAAGAGGCTGAATGAGCCGTATGAGGAGCCTGGCAAGCAAGGTTGATTCCTCTCCATGTATTTGTGGCAAAGTTTTGCTGTAGACGACATTTGTATGGTCACTGTAGGCCAGTATGATAGTGAATACCGACAGGAGAGCTCGTATGGCAGCTGAGCAGGGCCCTGCTGCGGAGGCTGAGTGAGCCATATTGAGGGGCTGAGTGAGCCGTCTGAGGAGCCTGGAGTTACCCTTGCCGTTGGCGCAGATGAAGAAGAGCTGTCGTAGGAGTGACATCACATTCGGGCAGCGGCTGGTGCCAGACTTGAGAACGGCTGCAACAGCTTTGTTGTCGGTATGACAACGTGAATTGTGAATCCTTTCACTGGCCAGAGCTAGAGGGCGAACAAGGAGCAGCACACGGACATGCGACATGCTCACGTTTTACAACACTGGTGAAGTGGAATTCCCCTCCTATGTGCGAGCAAGGATACTCCATACACCCATGGCACACCCTCCACGCAGACAGCAGCGGTTGCCGACGTGCGCATCGTCAACAAAGCCCACCGGAAACCAGGAGAATAAAACCTAGCGTCTATTCAGCACTTGCCTAAACAAAGTATTTGCTAGCATGGCTAATAGCATGGTGGCAACAGCACGGGGTGAGAGTACCACTGGAGTTGGTGAGCAGCGGATCGAAGTGCCGAGAGCACTCGCAGAGGATGGCCTGACACCACGGCGCGGCACTAAGTCCACGGTGACATCCTGGTATGGTCAGTTACGATAAAAAAAAACTCAGCCATAGTGGTGAATAAGCCGCGGGCTTCATGGCGTCCTCACCTGCAGTGGTTTTTGACGCCATATTCTGGCTGCACACGGCACCACTTGCCTCCACTGCAACCTTCGCAGCTTACCGAGATTTTTGCTGTACCCATGGGTCTTGCCAATCGCTGCAACGGGGAGCTGGCAGCATGCCTGTTGTGTTCGACGATGCTAACGCTGGACACAGCCCTGTAAGACCCTATTACAGCAGCACAGGGATAGCGTAGCCGGACAACACGTCTGTGCTGAAGACCATTCAAAACCCATTCCAGCAACCGATCGTCTGCCTGCCTCCTGGAAACGCTTCATAGCGTGCCGTACCTGCAAGCGTAGGCTCATAGTCTTCATTGCGGCCTTCAGCTTCACAAGTGTTTGTTTGATGTCCATGAAACCCACCCAAGAATGTTCTACATCTGGCGGATTTGCTGGCCAGTATGCTGGTCGAGCACTGGGAATCCATTCCTCAGAGCATGGAGTGCTGGATTTTCAAGACATGCAGCTAACGCCGCGGAAGCTGATACTAGTACCAGGGTGTGGCGTCATGCATTGTGCTATCAGAAATGTGTCGTATATTCCCCGGACACCGATACCTACCACGTGCGGATACCATTTGATAACACGAGGTTGGAAGTGTTCGGACAGATCGATCCTCCAGTCAGTGGTCGACCGCGCTACTCGAAGCTGAGGGCCCCGGCGCTACTCGAACCTGAGGGCCCCGGCGCTACTCGAAGCTGAGGGCCCCGGCGCTACTCGAAGCTGAGGGCCCCGGCGCCCGCCCCGCAGCACAGTAGCATGTTTGATCCCGGCCTAGAGCAGCTCCCAAGAGAGAACTCGCTGCAGATCATACCGACTTTATTTGTAGTGTCAGGGTGCGACTATGTCTCGTTCTTCGGTGGCCTGGGGGGAAAAACACGTTCTTCAAGGCCTTCTTTGCTACTGCAAAGTTCACCTGTGGTGGCCAGAGGTCTATTCCTGGTACTTGTACACTGGCCGACAACACGTGTGACACGATGGAGATGGGCTTTCTATCATTCCTGCGCCTGCAAAGCATGCAGCCGCATTCGATGCATTGGGCACGCTTGCAGTGGTGACATTGCTGGGAGAGGCGGATGCAGTGGTAGAGCTTGGAGACGTTGCGTGTGGCATCATACAGTCGGCGCATGAATGTACGGCCCGGCGTGATGCCGCGGCTGGCAAAGTTCAGCTTGCCCAACAGCTGTTCAAGCTCCCGTAGACGACAGGTCTGGCGTTGGCGAAAGGCTACTGGTCTGGAGCAGATACCATCGACCTTGTCCTATGGGAGACGGACCACTTTCTGCACAGAGTCCAGTTCGATGCCCAGGAAGGTGAGACAGGTCGGGCCGACCGTCTTTTCGTCGGCAATGGGAACGCCCAGGTAGCAGCATACAGAGAGGACTACGTTCAGATGCCGCGTACATATCAGTGAGTTTGCAGGGCCACAAAGCTAGAAGTCATCCAGAAGGTGGAGGTGGCTGGGGAACCTGGAACAGATATTTCTGATAGTTTGAACCTCAAACTGACCATGTCCAGTTAATTAGAAGTCCCACGGAATCCATTTACATAGAAAATGTGTGGGATTTGTGCTGATAATTCGAAGTTAGCAAAGCATACCCATGTAATTCGAAGTTCACTATTCATTCTACAGGTCAGTTCAGTTCGCATGAGCAGGCAAGTTAGTGACCACGAAATCTGTGTCCAAGGTGCATAGGCCAACTCTGCGTGACAATGCGAGCATTTTGATGTTCGCATGAGCAGGCAGTTTAGTGACCGCGAAATCTGTGTCCAAGGTGCATAGACCAACTCTGCGTGAGAATGCGAGCATTTTGACGTTCGCATGAGCAGGCAGTTCAGTAACCACGAAATCTGTGTCCAAGGTGCATAGCGCAACTATGGGTGACAATGCCAGCATTTTGACGTACATGTACATAAGTTAATAAATTATTTGTTGTGGGTACGTGTTTGGATAATTGGAATGTCCTGATAACTAGAAGTTTTTTCCCCTGGCATTTCGGGGTTCGAATTATCATGACTTCACCTGTTTTACATGCACATGTAAGGTATATATAGAAGCCTTGCTTGATAGTTTAACATGTTTTTCGATTTTGACAACTGCGGCGGCAACACGACGCCGTCCACAACAACATCACCACCACCACCAACGACAACAACACAACATCAAAAAAGATGAAATTCTACATTCTACCAACCCCTCGAGTAAAGAGGGTCCGAAGCGGGGTTTTCTCAATACGGTTCAAATGGTCGCAAGACCGGGACTCTGCCAACCGGGTTATGGTTGTAGTCAGGAGCACTACGCGTCCTCGCCTTGTAACATGCTGTCAAAATCGAAAAACACGCACATGTAGGTAACGTCATGTGTCAACACAAGATCAGTTCACTAGTGTGCGTAGGCAACATGTTCATGTAAAGTTTCAACTCGAGAAGTGATAATTAATAATTAATTTGGAGCTTCTTGGCCATGCATGATCTTGTGTGCGTGTGCGTGTGTGTATGCGTGTATGTGTGTTTGTATGGGCGTTTGCGCGCACGTGTGTGTGTATGCGTGTATGTGTGTTTGTATGGGCGTTTGCGCGCACGTAGTAGTAGTAGTAGTAGTAGTAGTAGTAGTAGTAGTATTTATTGTGTGTATATACACGTGTTTGTATGTGTGCAAATGTGTGCACGTGCATTGTTTTCGCATGTGTGTGTATTTACAGTCCTCATTCAATACCGCAGTTACACCAGATCGTGACTGCTTGTCTTTAATTGTGCGTTATCTGGCAAACGCCGAAGACCATCCGGGAGAGGAGAAGTATCGACAGATTCGGAAAGGTAATGTTCGCTACAGAAACATCTCGTTTGGTATTTCTAAGCCTATGTTCATTGCCACACTGTCGTTTGCTACTGGTTGGCCACTGGCTTGTGTTTGACTTTTCTCTTTCGAAAATACTAAGCACAAGTATGCTTCAGGTCCTCAAAGCATACCGTAATTCCGCGCATATAAGCCCACGGGCGTATATCCGGATATACGCCCACCTCCGTTTATAAGCCCATGGGCTAATAAACAGACACAAATGCAACTCGTGTGTCAAGTAGAATTTTTCACAAAATGGACTCTTCCTACTATTGTACAGCAGGTCAGTGCAGTTTACCAGTAGAGTATGGTAAACTCACCATGAGCACGGACTTGTACTTTTTCGTGAACCTTCAAAATTCGAATATTGGCCCATGGGCTAAAAAACGAACATGTTTTACTGGATATTATATCCCCAAACTGCATTGTTTCACATATAAGCCCATGGGCTTATATGCGCGGAACTACGTTATGTAGTGTTTGTGTGTGCATGTGTGTATGTGTGTGTCACTGTCCCCTTTCACCTCAATTACTCTCCTTATTTCTTTTCCTTTCTCGCTGTTGTCTCCCGCTTCTGGGAGCGACGTGGCCATTTTGTGGCAGTTGTACATAGTAGTAGGAGTAGTGTGTGTGTATGTGCATGTGTATGTGTGTGTGTGTATGTGTGTGCGCGCGCGCGTGTGTCTTCTGTTGTTATTTGTTCCCAGGTAATGCACGCTTCAATTCTGTTGTATGGAGTCGCGAGGAAGGCAGAAGTTTGATGCTACTGGCTGGGTTTGAGGAAGTATGTGTCCGTGCCATGTCGTTGATTTCTATCCTTTACGATCACAAGGAGTGGAAATGGCGGCCAGCATTGTTTTACTCTTAGCAAAGCCGTTGAGCATGAGCAAAGCTGTTGACTCAGATATTCTACTGTTTCACTTCGACACAAATATGCAAACATGCATAAGAATTGTGCAACAGTGTACTTATGGCCTGCAAACTTCTCTCCCGGTCCGTTGTCAATGGTGATGTTCTTTGAGTATGTTCTTAGGTGCAGTCTTGCACCGCTTTAGGAGCTGTATCTGCTCCGTGATAGTCCTTGAGGCTGGTCGTTCTTATGGGTACGCAATATCCAGTCTGGCTGAGTCTCATGCGAACCGTGAAACTGTCTCGATTTTAAGTGCAATGTCTTGTGCTTGTGTGGCCTTTGGTGTCTGGTGTTGATGTTGCTGTTGCAGGAAGGTGATTTTGTCAAGCTCCCACTTTCAGCCAGTTGTGCTGTGGGCCTGGAAAGCGTGCGTGCAGCATTGGGATCGACTGCTACCAGTGGCGGCAGCGCTACATCCGCTGCTGCTGTTGCTGCCGCTTCGGCCAGCACAGGCATTGCCGGTAGCGGTGCACCTGCAGCCGCCACTGCACGGCCAACACCAGCGGGAACACTGCGTCTGTCAAAAGGTCAGTGTGTTTGCCGCGCGAGTTGCACTCATCGGTCTTGAAATGCTTGCCCGTGTGTTACCTCCCAAGATCCTATCAAGTCAATGACCTGTTGTTTTCCATGCTCTATCTAAGCCTTTAGTATCCTGTAGGACGCATCACTTTTATCTAAGTCTTGTCACATGTACTGCTTGGTCAAGTGACTGCTTTGACTACGGTCCTCTGGCATAATATAACATCTATTTTCTTGTATGCATTGTTTTGTACTCTCTCTCTTTCTCTTTCTCTATCTCTCTCTCTCTCTCTCTCTCTCTCTCTCTCTCTCTCTCTCTCTCTCTCTCTCTCTCTCTCTCTCTCTCTCTCTCTTTTGACCCTTCTCTTTGAATGTGCTTGTAGACGTCTTGCACCAGCAGGGATCATCTGGTTTCGTCCCGCCAAACATGGAGCTGCTTCAAACGCTGACTCAGTGTGGTATGTATGTCTTTCGGCAGTGCACTATCATGGAGTTTCTAGTCGAAATATGGACAGTAGTTAAAAACACGAGTTATTGATGTTGGTTGGGTATGCATGTGTGTGTGTGTGTGTGTGTGTGTGTGTGTGTGTGTGTGTGTGTGTGTGTGTGTGTGTGTGTGTGTGTGTGCGTGTGTGTGCGTGCGTGCATGTGCATGTGCGTAATTATGTGTGTATGCGTCTGCAGGTGTACGGTGGGCAGGCGGTCTGGTGCTTGCGCGCATGCGGGTATGCGGGCGCTTTGGTTG
>NC_088644.1:4777671-4962671 GCF_964019385.1 Sycon ciliatum
AGTTTCGATTTTTGCTGTGTACTCTTGAAAATATCACAAGTGAAGCCCCTGCAAATTTGAGCAAATCAGCGCGACGAAAATCTCAAATTCTCAATACTCAAGTCGCACTGCGCGCTTTTGAAATTGCCGAGATTGCGGCTCAACTTACGAATCATTTATCTCACGATACATTGCTCGCAGCGCTTCGCATATTGTTTCAACCGACAGCTGAGAGTTTTCTATTCGACCTGGATATTTGGATCGTTGGATTGGAGCGAGATTTGACTGAGTTACGATCTTTTGAAGGTTTGCATTCTTGCCAGATCGATCATGCGCCCTACCAAAATATGCCCAAAAACGTTGCTCGTTTGGAACATTTGGGGGGGGGGGTTCCGGGCAACGGGACCCCCCCCCCCTGCGTACGCGCCTGCCTGTTCAACTGTATTGCTGGTGACCTTCATAGCCCTCTCATACCTGAGCATAACTCCTCTGCCATACCACAGCACAAACTCCTCTGCCATACCACAGCACAAACTCCTCTGCTATACCAACGCACAATTCCTCTCCCATACATAAGCACAACTCCTCTCCCATACATAAGTTAAGCACAACTCTTCTCCCATACCAGAGTTCAAATGCCAAATACTCCGCATTTATCCCTATCAGCCTAACCTAACTAGGGCCTACACACATGGCATTTTCACCAGCTACACGTAAGAGGCCTGTATCTAGTGCTGTGCGTGGAGTGCTGTGTGTGGAGCGTGCTGTGTGTGGAGAGTGCTGTGTGTGGAGAGTGCTGTGTGTGGAGTGCAGTACGTTGCTTCCTTCTTGCTAATGTGCTTGTTGAACTTCTCTCTTCCCCTCCACAGAGTGAAATGTTGCGGCTCACCGCCGAGGATACGGTTGGCTGTGTATATGAGTGAGTTCTGTCCTGATACGCAATGCTACAAAGTAGTAGTGATTATGCCTGGCTGTGGGGCTATACTATCTTGATGGTGCTTGACTTGAAGTAGTGTTGGCTAGTACAGTCAGCCCTCGCTTATCAGGTCCTCTTTTATCCGAATCCCTCGCCATCCGGAAGAAAATCATTGGTTAACGATTTACAGCACATGTCATGCATACATACAGTATGTGTGTTCGATTATCCGGCTCCCTCGCCTATCCGGATATTTTGTGGGAAACGGATGTGTGCGGTTAAGCGAGGTCTAACTGTGTGTGAATACCAACTTTCTTTTTGTTCCACTTGTTTTACTTTTATAGTGTGTGTGTGTGTGTGTGTGTGTGTGCGTGCGTGTGTGCGTGCGTGTGTGTGCGCGCGCGCGCGCGTGTGTGTGTGTGTGTGTGTGTGTGTGTGTGTGTGTGTGTGTGTGCTGCCCACAGAGAGTTCCTTAATTTGACGCAGCAGCTCATCTTCACCCTGTCCTGCAGCTTTGAGGTGCTGCCTCGCCATTGTAAACTCTGTGTGTGTGTGTGTGTGTGTGTGTGTGTGTGTGTGTGTGTGTGTGTGTGTGTGTGTGTGGAAAAATGAAAAATAGGGATTCACTGGCCAGAAAAAGTCACTTCAAACAGCTGTGTGGTGGATACCAGGCTAAAAATAGTGGCGGTCAATTCATCAGCCTTGCAGGCTGTTGAATGGTGTAATCCCAGCACAAGTTGCTATGTCTAACATAGCTGTTCGCTATCATCGCTTCCGCGATGGGCACGTCTGAGGTCTTGAGGTGTGTGTGCTGCATTGCAGGCATGCAAGCACGAAGCTTGGTATGCCAGCGACGTCACTGCTTCTCGTGGCACTGCACAATCGCTCCAAGCTTGAAGATCATGCTGCTACTCTTGTCTCAGCAGGTAACTGTGGCTATGTGCATCTGCTATCAGCATACTCTATTTAATACACGCGCATGCATGCACTCACACACACACGCACACACACGCACATACACACACATGCACGCGCACGCACGCGCGCGGACACACACCCATACACACACACACACACACACACACACACACACACACACACACACACACACACACACACACACACTGTCCAGTGTGCTTGATGAGGAGATTCTGATTTTACCTATGTTAAGCTTCTAGTTGATATTTGCATATAGTGTCAGCATAATCTTTAGTAGGCGTGGTGGCGACTGGGGAATGTGAATACGATCTCTTATGATGATTTAGTGTGCTTGCCAGTCCTCGCCCGGTCCTGACCTACTGCACTAGCTTATTGAGTCAGATGTACTGCATTGTACTGCTGTTTGAAATACTCCTATCCGGAGCCAATACGGGTACGAGTTCTTGCTTATGATAGGCTTGGCTGCAAAGGAGAAATCGACGCGTTTGCCTTGGTGGATGAATTTTTTGGGTGTGTGTGTGTGTGTGTATGTGCATGCGTGTGTGTGGTGTGTGTGTGTGTGTGTGTGTGTGTGTGTGTGTGTGTGTGTGTGCGTGTGTGCATATGTGTGCATGCGTGTGTGTGCGTGTGTGTATGCGTGCATTTGTGTATGTGTGCGTGCGTGTGCATGTGTGCATCAGGGCTCACACCACAGGGAGTTATCACGGTGAGCTCGGCCGGGGCTGGCCAAATGAAGCAAGGCGGTGGGAAAGGTAACAGGGGTTCATACACTGTCTGTGATACACAATGCTGATGTTGCACATGCACTGCTGTCCATTTACCCAGCACACAGGTACGATGTTCCAAGCCTGAGGACTTTCTTGTCCGCCGATTGCTTCCAAGTTCAAACACGAGGTCGCGCCTCGTCAGCTTTGACTGCGTTTCGCCAGCTCTGAGGCAGAAGTGGAGAGTTAGCTGGTACCAAACGTAGAACGCCAGCTTGACTGCGTCAGTCATTTGCACGACATCCTCGAAGTATCCTGCACAGCTTTTCGAGAGCGTTCCTTACATAGCGGTTCTTTGTGCGTAACAGAGAGATCTACGTACTAAGTATTGTGTAGTTCCGTCGATCCTGGAAAAGGCTTCATTGCTTAAGATGTTGACTTCCCCTAGAGAAGACAGATGACGCCGAATAGCCCTTGCTGTTGCTGCCAGGAGACTGTTGGCATCGACATAGAACGAGGCAAGTAGGGCCGAGAGTTCAGGAGTAGTGATTGAGGGGAAGTCCGAAGTCCAAGCCTTTCGGCCTTTGCAGCAATCAGTGGAGAGCCTCACCCCAATACTGGGTTGCTGATTGCGTGCTCTTTTGGCACAGTGTCAGAGATGATCTCTTACTGCTCCTCCTTCGTTGACGCTCCGGAAACTCTTTTCTTGGTTGGATCTTCAGACTGATCTTTAACCATAGTGAAATCAGTGTTACCACAACTGACAAACTGGAGGAAATGGCAGAAATCGTGTGCCCGAGTTGCTTATGCTACAGTTGCGCTCACTATCTATCAGCTGGGTCAGCTGATAGTCTCTGCTCGCACGCAAGAGCTTCTATTCTCTTGTTCACGTAACTCAGCAATTGTGGCTTAATCAAAGATTCTTGATCAAGAGGATCCGGGACCTGATCTATTGCATACTGAATCTCAGTGACAGTTGGAAGTTTCCAATTTCTGAAATGGAAATCTTCCTTTTCTTGGGAAGGAACATGGGGATGAGAGGCATAGACAACATAGACGTATGTGACATTGCA
The DNA here is from genome assembly GCF_964019385.1 of Sycon ciliatum. Classification (NCBI taxonomy): domain Eukaryota; kingdom Metazoa; phylum Porifera; class Calcarea; order Leucosolenida; family Sycettidae; genus Sycon; species Sycon ciliatum. The sequence goes on from NC_088644.1 coordinate 4,781,283, forward strand.
GCCAACGCACCGTTTTTGGCCACCAACACCCTTTCTAAATGCTACAAAGAATCAGGGGCAACATTATCTACTTCGTTTGAGGCTGAGGAAGTATTTAGATGGGACTGGCTGAAAACAGGGGGGAAAGGAAGCATCTACACCATCGCAGGAGCTTGCCTCTGGGAGAGGAACATCATCGCTAGTGTTGAGTATTTCACAACGGACGACGGGACAGTAGACATCTACCATGTCTACAGAGTCCCCACAGTTAGCGCCCCTCGGAGGCTCGTACAGAGGGTGGTTGGTGATTAAATCCTTCGAGTCAGCCAGTCGTCCGCAGCTCCTACAAATTGCAGACACGTCTCATCCAGAGAGCGCTGACAACACCGCCAGGATACATTTGCGGACCCGAGCATCCTTCGAGCTATGCTGCGGCGATTCCCACTCATCGTGGAAGGGATTCTTGCACATAAACTGGTATTGAGAACCTCCAGACTTTCTCTTCTTCCTCGACATCTTGCAAAATGACCATGATGACAAAATGTTGACAATGGTTTTCTTCTCGTCGCTTCTCTCTCTAAAAAAAGACGTGGCAGAGTTAAACATTTTCGGGCAAAACTTCCTTAAACCCTTTCAGGACAGGGTAAAACACTGTACAACCTCCGCCATTTTGGAGTTATCTCCACCAAGTTACCAAAAGAGGGACTGATATTTCAAGGCAAATCGAAATTATGCCATATCGCTTTCAATGAGGACAGAAGCCCTTCGAAGCGTTCTCATCTTCTGCACCCCCCCTTGGCTATAACCCTGGCTTAGCTCCTATAAGCGTAGGTGGCGCATAAAAGCGGGGGTTCCGCCTGTTCACCACCATGCGCCATGACATGACATGCAAAATCGCACAAGCGTGCTCAATCTTCGCCGAAGTCTTTTAAAATGCAGTGTAGAACGGTAATAGAAAAACCGGCTTGTATGTTCTCCGCAGTTGAATGGAGATTTATTTTGTATAAAGTCTGATACAAGTATAAATAATACTGCGGACTACTCATAGGTTTATCCATGGGATATATGAATTATCACACGAACCTCGGCTTCGCCTCGGTTTATATTCCATCATTTGAATTCATTTCCATATGCAGTCAACTTCGCTTATAACGACACTCGGCGGGGCATCAAAAAGGTGTCCTTATTCGCAAAGTGTCATTATACCCGAAGTCTCATTATATATATTACAGTGGGATGGGACTTTGCTCTGGGCATGGGGATTCTGTCGTTATATCCGCAGTCGTTATATCCGCAGCAGTCGGTATTAGCCAAGTTGACTGTATAAACCTAAGCTTACAAAATAAATAATAATAATAATAATCTTCACTAGTTTGAGGGAAAGAGACATAATAATAATATTAATAGTTTGTATTACATGTACTTCGAAGCTTATAGCAGTTACATGAAATTAGTTCCCGAGTTCTTTACCCGTTTTGTATTGTGTTTATTTTACCCATGAAGACATGAAGAGGCTTCCATTTTCTATTGTTGTGTCTAGATGAGATGGTGATGCTTCAGTGGTTGTTTCTTTCTTTGTGCACGCATATGTGTGTATGTGTGTACGTGTGTGTGTGTACGTGTGTGTGTGTACGTGTGTGTGTGTGTACGTGTGTGTGTATACGTGTGTGTGTGTGCGTGTGTGTGTGCACGTGTGTGTGTGCGCGTGTGTGTGTGTACATGTGTGTGTGTGTACGTGTGTGTGTACGTGCATGTGTGTGTGTGTGCGTGTGTGTGTGTGTGCGCGTGTGTGTGTGTACATGTGTGTACATGTGTGTGTGTGTACATGTGTGTGTGTGTGTGTGTGTGTGTGTGTGTGTGTGTGTGTGTGTGTGTGTGTGTGTGTGTGTGTGTGTGTGTGTGTGTGTGTGTGTGCATGTGTGCGTGTGTGCATGATATGTGTGTACGTGTGTGTGTGTGTGTGTGTGTGTGTATCTGTTCAGTGGTGAGCCTTCATGCCGTCACATCCCTGGCTGAGTGGGGCACACTAGTAGGACAGCATGTACTGTACATTGTACTATTCCACAGGCGGGGGTAAGACGTGTACCTTCCTGTTTCCGTGGGATACCAACCACCCAGCTGAACGTCTGATTCGGCTGCTTGAAACGGCGGGGGAGGATAGATCGGATTAACAACCAGAGGCCAAAGGCCGAAATCCCATTTGCCTCAGTGAGGAGAACTCCACATGGGGTTTAGTTGGGTGTGCCTGCATGGTAAGATGTGTGTGTGTGGGTGTGCCTGCATGGTAAGATGTGTGTGTGTGGGTGTGCCTGCATGGTAAGATGTGGGTGTGCCTGCATGGTAAGATGTGGGTGTGCCTGCATGGTAAGATGTGTGTGTGTGGGTGTGCCTGCATGGTAAGATGTGTGTGTGTGGGTGTGCCTGCATGGTAAGATGTGTGTGTGTGGGTGTGCCTGCATGGTAAGATGTGTGGGTGTGCCTGCATGGTAGGATGTGTGTGTGTGGGTGTGCCTGCATGGTAAGATGTGTGTGTGTGGGTGTGCCTGCATGGTAAGATGTGTGGGTGTGCCTGCATGGTAAGATGTGTGTGTGTGGGTGTGCCTGCATGGTAAGATGTGTGTGTGTGGGTGTGCCTGCATGGTAAGATGTGTGTGTGCCAAGTATACCATGCCGCTACCGGACCTCACCGTACCGTGGTATTTTAACATCAAGGGAAACGGCACTTGCGAGTGGAATGCAACACTATGTTGGATTCACTGCTGGTCTACCCGTTCCACTCACCCATAGTGCAGTGCAGATTTATTCACGCGCTCGCACATTGAATGGCTGGTCTCTGTCACGTTGGGGTCGGCAGGTCAAGGTCGCGATGTCAAGTAACGTTGCATAGATCATGAACCACGCCGAAGCTGCTAGTCCCGGGCCTAAATGTACATGTATATCGTTTCTGGTACTTTTGTCTCCTGCTCTCTCACTACCGGTACATGCTGCGACTCCCTGGGCCTCCTGTAACCGCACACGCTTGCTTTCCATGAGATTATTCGGAAAGGCGGGGAACTCCCTGATATCCGAAAGCGTTTGACGTTGTACTTCATTGCGTTCAGTGTAAATTGCTCCGTACAATTTTCCACTGGTCGGCGTGGAAACGGGATTCAAGATGACCGGATAAGCAGAGTCCGAGAATATAACCAGTGACATACTTTATTTTACTTCACCAGAATTACAGGCAGTAGAATGCCTTCTCACTAGACCAGGTCTAGTTCTCACAAATGATGAAGAGTTGCGCTCGCTGGAATCCGGCCCAAGGTGCAAAACTAGCGCCCTGGACCAGTTACGATTGCATCGCTTTACTTGTACATCTACACGTCCAGCCGCATTCAAACCAATTCCAGGGTGCCAAGGGCCGTGCGAGTTCAGGGCGCAGAATATGCACTTTGGGTCTGATTTCACCGAGCGCAACTGTACTTTTACTGGCAATGCCTCTGAACTAGGCCAGGTGATGACGATGCAGTGCACGGAGTACCTGTACGTGTGTCGTGTTGTACCCTGTTCAGTGTTGCATACCACAATCAAGGTCAGTGTCTGGTTCTGCAGTTACTTCTGCTGTATGCGCAGTCCGAGTAGCCGTGTCAACAGAATTGCTGTTGAAAGAGATGCATTTGTTACAGTTTGAGTGGCTGATTTCGGTACATGTTTGGCTTGTTGCTTATCATTGTTGTGTGTGTGTGTGTACGTGTGTGTGTGTGTTTGTGTGTGCGTGTATGCTTGCGTGTATGTCTATGTGTGTGTATGTGTGCCTGTGTGTGTCTGTGTATGTATGTATGTATGTATGTGTTTGTGTGTATGTGTGTATGTGTGTGCATGCACATGCATGGCTACTTGTCCAGTGATGCTTACTCAGAGCGTGCACTGCAAGACGTGCAGGAGGTGTGTGCGGAGATGATGCAAGAAGGCTCTCTGTTCAGCCAGGCCACCCATCCCACGCCGAAATTCCTCTCCGTCGACTTTGATGATCTCCGCGTAAGTGACTGAATTGTCCTGCCCAGATTCAACACACTGCAGGGGACTTGTCAAAGGAGGGGGAAGAATCGTAGGGGAGGGGAGGGTTGAGGGGAATGGCGGGGAGGGTGGGCGAGGGGATGTGTGTGTGTGTGTGGGGGGGGGGGGGCATTGAATAAGGCAAACACCTGTCCAAGAGGACCACTAAAGCCAAGCCAGAGGAGTATCTTTCCAGGCTGGCTTACTGTTGATGAGGTGAGGTACGTTTGCATATACGCATAGTCTTTGCGAGGAGCATGTTTTTCAGGTGGTTTAAAGCAGTGGCAAGCTATAACAGGTTTACTGTACAAATGATCTATGATCGTCAGGGGTGTTGGTCACGGTACTGTCAGTGCGCTATTGACCGTACCACTATTTGCTCCAAGTACCCCGTAAATCAATAAAATGCACTGATTTGGGCTCTAAATTTCCGAAATGCTCGGCTAGGCCACCCCTCCCCCACGTGTAAATTGTAGTTGAGATGGCTGACTGACCGTACCACACTAAATTACCTTCCGACGCACCATCCGTCTGGGTTTTTTTGTCATTGCGGGGGGGGGGGGGGGGTACATGCACGGCTACACTATGTCGCATTGGCTAAAGCTGTCGGTTTGGGTACACTGGAAGCATGTGAAGCATGTACTGACGGCTTGTGTTCAGCAAAGCACTTTGCAGCTGAGTTGTGTATGTGTGTGTGTGTGTATGTGTGTATGTGTGTATGTATGTGTGTGTGTTTACTGTGTATGTGTGTATGTGTGTGTATGTGTCCTGTACAGGTAATAGCCCAGAAATACAATGTAGTACAGGTGCCGGTCATACTGCCTATCGTAGTGCGTGTAAGTTGCACTATTACTCAACTATTACTAAATTACAGCAAACCAGTTCAGTACAAACTAACATTACAGTATTAGTGCTGGAATTAGAGCCGGTCTTTTTATTACTGCCTGTCTGAAGTAAGCAACTAGTCATTTCAGGGCTTCTGTGTGGATTTTTTTCAAATTGGGTGAATTTTTAGCTCGCAAACTGCGAAGCGCCTCGGCCAGTATTGCCGAAAACGCCATACTACAGTTGCGCTCGGTGAAATCCGGCCCAAAGTGCATAACTGACGTCCAGTACTGATGCGGCCCTTGACGCCCTCAAAGTTGTACAAGTGCTAGTGTGCACGTGTACCGTATGAACTGTACCAAAGTGTAAAAAACCGCGCCAAACAAAGACAAGTGTAACATTCATTTCAGTTCAGCACAAGTAAAGAAGACGGAGATCGTTTCGAAGCAGTTTATTTCATACACAGAGCAGCAGGGCTTCAATATTTTGTGTGGCCACCGTCTGCCTCGATTAGCGCTTCAACACGACGTGGCATTGACTCCACGTATGGCGGGGAAACCGTGTCAGGAGCCTACGAGTCTCACTCCAGGTGTAGTGCCTGCACCAGCTGGTCAGCATTCTCGCAGCGATGTGGAATTATTCTCTTCTTGAGAGGAGCCCACACATTGGGAATGGCCATGTCCTTCTTCTCTATCTCTTCTTGATCTTGAGCTGTACTTCGTGAGGTGAATGAAAGACATTTCGAAATGTTTTTATTTTTTTTACACGTGCACTCCGAACTTTTACACGAGGTGCGTACAGTTGAGTTCGTACACACAAATCGCTAGTGATGCAATGGGAGCTGGCTTCGCGGCGCCAGCTTTGCACTTCAGGCCGGATTTCACCGAGCGCAACTGTAGTACCTGGCTTGGGTATTGCATACTTGTTTGTATTCTCTTGCAGAGGAGAATGTAGTGTACTTTCTCGAGGACCCTGTGTTTCTTTTCCAGTTATTTGACCTTGGAAATGGAGGGAGAGAGAGAGAGAGAGAGAGAGAGAGAGAGAGAGAGAGAGAGAGAGAGAGAGAGAGAGAGAGAGTGAGTGAGTGAGAGAGAGAGAGTGAGAGAGAGAGAGAGAGAGAGTTATGAGAACATCGGCTATACATGTAATGTGTTGATTGTCAATTTGTTATGCTCATTTGAGGTACGCTACACATTGTACTTAAGTTCAAATGTATAATTTATGGTTGACTTAGCTTCCCCTCCGATTGATCTTCCAATCTTTAGAGCCACACAAGTTGTGTGGTATGTTGCTATGCGTACTTGAATTGTGCTTTGACCGTATTGTCCTATGGTCTTGCCAGTATCGTCTTCGACATACATGTACATCCACCAACGTCCTTCAGAGCTGAGACTTTCAGCTCGTGCTTATCTTGGTTGCGCGCACCTTCCCGCCCTATATTACTGCTACAACGTTGAACCTTCCAAGTTGGAAGGCTGTTGGAGTGCGCATCCAAGACGTGCCAGAGTTTATTGGCAGTTAGTTGTAGAACGCCAGTACCGTTGGTCAGTGTCGTGCAATGTTATCGCATGAGCTGATTGTCAAGTAAGTTTTGAAGTAACTGCTGGTCTTAGTGTGGTAGTGGACACTATAGCCTAACTTGTACTTGTAGTTCCTTGGTCCTTTTTCTTCCTTTAAAGTTCCTCTTTTAATTTTTATTTCTCTCTGTCTCTCTCTGTCTATGCGGTGTGTGTGTGTCTCTCCTCTGCTCTCTCTCTCTCTCTCTCTCTCTCTCTCTCTCTCTCTCTCTCTCTCTCTCTCTCTCTTCCTCCTCTTCCTCCTCCTTCGCAGAGAGTAAGGCGTAGAGGTATTTCTGGCGGACCTGATGTTAATATGAAGGAAAAGCTCTTGACGCAGATGCGAGATTGGACGGCTGGTCTCCGTCATCAGCAGCATGCTCCACAACACCATGATGATGATGATGAGGAGGATGATGATGACGACACTGACAGCGACAATGGTGAAGATAATGAGGCGGTCATGGATGTGGAGGACGAGGAGGGCGACAGCAGCAGCAGTGGTGCTGAGGACTCTGAGAATGACGATGATGACAACGATGAGGACATGTAAGACCAGTTCTTCCCTCACTCATGCATTGCAATTATCACACCACCATCATGCCCACACTCAACTCATAGTCAACAGTAATCATCATCTTCTTTCTTTTAAAATGGGAAAAGAACATAACATTTACATGAGCACCATGCTAAATCATCTGATCTGACCCTGCTGTGATTACCAATCTACATCACTTGCATCTGCATGCTTTCTTTTGATGTTAAAAAAACTCTCTAAAAAGGAAAGGAATAGAATAGGTGGGGTGAGAATATCACCGAAACGGTTCGGAGAAGAACTGTTTTCTGTTTATGCAATGCCGGTTCTGTCTGCTGTAGTTTTTCTTCCAAGTTTCTTTTCTATACTTACTGTGTCTATTGAGTGCTTTTCTCACTGGGTTGCTATCTCGTATTAGCTGCTAGCAGCACTTAGCCCGACGTACATATTTATCCTGAAGCAAAGATCAAGCGTGCGGACTATTATGCATTGAGGGAGGAGAGAGGCAAGCTCATAGCGTGTATGTCTGGGTATGCTTACAGCAGAGAGGGGGGAGTCTGGGAGGCAAGCTTGTGACTGATGGTTGTGAATGACTATAAATAACACACATCCGGTAGAAGTAAATGCCTTTACTCCAAAGTTCCATGTCACTCATCAGAAGTTCATAAAGCTGATACGCACGATATAAATATATTATGGCTTGGCAGCAATGCACCTCACTGATATGCTAGATGTGCAAATCTTGTAGGTAGAGAGCATTCGTTGGCTATGATGCGCTGATGCGATGTTGTTCATTGGCCGAGTTCATTACAACTGATTGCTTTGGCTGGATACTCTGTGTGCTCTCCTGGGCAGGCGGGACGAACACAGCCACTTGCTGCCCTGGCTGGATATTGAACATGCTTGTGAAAGGAACTACTGAAGTAACTGCTAGTACCAGTGCATGGAGGTCTTGTCTTTTCTTCTAGTTAGAACCTGTGTCTGAGAAGCAATTTGATGTAATACATGTATGTACTTCGAATGACTATTGTTCCACCGTGCCCAAGGTCACTCAGGCTGGTGTTCAGAATGACCACCTGTTGATGGATCCAAACATGGGTTTCTTGGAGTCGGTGGGTGGTGGAAGGTTGTAGTGCCTGCACGGATTTCTTGCGATTTATCTTTCGTTCCGCGATTTTGTAATTTTGTGCATTTCTCAAGCTTCTGCGCGGCAACATTTTATTTACAGGATGTAGCCTTTATCATGTTGTCATTGTCGGCTACGTAGAGTACCATGCTACGCATAACCCTCGGAACGTTGCGCAGATGTACCACTTCCTGCGATTATGGACCCTACCATATTTGTATACATGTGTATTGTTGTTGTTCCACCACGTATCCTTTACGAGGATCTAGCTCTTGCATTGAAAGTCGGCTCAGGCTTTCTTGTTCTTGCTTTTCCACTTCTGGACTTTTAGCAGTAGTTTGTGGTTTGTCTCTGCACGTAGAATTCTTCCCTCGTTGGACTGTCTCCTTGCCATTTCCTGTGTGCAATATACCGATTCTCGCTGACTCGATACTGGGAGTTAATTAGTTAAAAGAACATTGTCTGCTGTACGCGTGATTAGAGGCTTGTTTCCACAAGGTCGCCGAACCCTGGCTGCACAGCACAGCGTAGCCCCGGCAGTGGAGTTGCACTCCTTGCTGCTTTGCGAGGCCTGCCGTCCTCACTGCCGCTTGCTCCGTCAAGTGCGTCAGCCCCCTCCGCCGGTGCAGCGGGTAGCCAGAATGCCGTCAACTCAAACCCTATGATACTTGACATGGCTGTAGCTCCTGCTATGATGTATGCTAGTTGATAGTCACCTGTTGCATCTGTTATCCAGCCTGGATGAGGAGAGAGACGGAGGCAGCGACAGACAGACAGACGCAGAGAGAAAGACACACACACACACACACACACACACACACACACACACACACACACACACACACACACACACACACACTTGTACTTATTGCTCACTGCCAAAACTGGTCACGTGGGTCTCCCCGGGAGAGGGGGGAGAGATTCAAAAGGAATCTTGCCCGTAGGGGTGAAACGAGTGTCAAAATCGAGGACTAGAGTACTCGTTGAAAAAACGAGCGAGTACGAGTATTTTACTGACAACATAAACAATGCACTGCACACATTCTCACCACACCGGACGTAGTACACCCGATACATGAAGTCTTGCCAAGCACTTCTCACAACTTGTTACTAGAGAGGTTCCAGGGTACGATTTTCCGTGCCAAAATCCGTATGGGCGCTACGGATTTTTTCCAGGCGTGCTCCATACGATTTTTCGGCACGAGAATCCGTGTGGACTGGCTTTCATACGAACCATGTTTCGTATGGAGATTTTGCGTCATCGGGTGCAGAAAGATTTTTCGCGTACAAATTTGGTACGAGAAATATCGATTTTTCGCGGGAAGTTTTGATTTCGGTACAAATTTTCAAAATAAAAAGGCATAGCGCGGGAATGTGACGTGTTTGCGATCGTAACCTAGGCAATGACGGCAAACACATGAGTTCCGTACCCCGGAACTTTTCACTGCTCGAAAACGACGTACAAAAAATCCGTAGAGCCTCCACGGATTTTGGCACGAAAAATCGTACTCCGGAACCTCCCTATAATCAAAAGCACTGGACTTTCACAAGATTCAGATCTGGAGGTGCTAGGCCGCAGTAGGCGCACTTGCCTGGGCTGTAAGTACTGGCCAGAGCAACAGTAGGCGCACTTGCCTGGGCTGTAAGTACTGGTCAGAGCAACAGTAGTCACACTTGCCTGGGCTGTAAGTACTGGTCAGAGCAACAGTAGTCACACTTGCCTGGGCTGTAAGTACTGGTCAGAGCAACAGTAGTCACACTTGCCTGGGCTGTAAGTACTGGTCAGAATAACAGAAGTACTTGATGTACATGCATACAGTAGTGCCTAGTACGTTTCGAGTATTTTCGCGAAACGAGTACTCGCTCTTTTCAAATTTTCGAGCAAGTGCTCGAGTATTCAATATGTTTCACCCCTAAATCTTGGAAAGATGACTCGATTGGCTATTGTCGTATTGAACTACCCAACGACCGACACCCCCTGAAATCCCCAAAACTCTGGGTGGACTTCAAAATGATCCCACTTATGGGCTCGCCACACCTCAGTAAGTGGGTGAGGCCAAGGTGCAGAAAAAGGATTGACAGCATCAGAGTATCCGTCCCGGGATCCAACTGCAGTTACCCATGCCCCCAGGCCCAGTGAAGATAATACTTGGTACTAGTGTGGCTGGCTAAATCAGAGTGGATCTGATATAAGCTTCACTAGCACCATTGATTACACAAGAGTTAATCTAGCCAGAAGCAGTCCATGGTTTATAGCAGGTATGTATACTTCAAATAGAAAGTATATGAACCCTGAAACCAACAAAGGTGCCAGGTACAACATTACACCTTCAAGTAGCCGAGCCCGTTGGCAACAGACCCAACACAAGCAGGCATACGTGTACCCACCAACCGAACTAGCTGACACACACGCACACACACACACACACACACACACACACACACACACTGACGGAGAGAGAGAGAGAGAGAGAGAGAGAGAGAGAGAGAGAGAGAGAGAGAGAGAGAGAGAGAGAGAGAGAGAGATGGAGAGGGCCAAACAAATGGATTAAAACCAGGTCTGTGTGAGAACCATTCGCCAGGCTTTTCCGTCTTCGCGCGTCAGAGTACATCTACACATTTTTGCCTCGAAAGGCTCAACTTACATACAGCATGCAGGAACTTCACTGGGCACATTCTACTAGTATAACAAGCATGGTGACTGACAAAACCAGCGGGAATGGGATGGGAAAATGCAGCATGGTCGAACTGTGGGCAACATGTACATGTACTTTGAAGTACGCCGGGAGAGAAGTCCTCAACATTGTACTTCCAGGGAAGCTCTGCTATGGATCAGTCAGGGGCATCAGAAGGTATTTTAGGGTGATACGATCAGCCACCTGTGTAAAATTTACTCGGGGGGTTGAGGTGGCTCCAATTATAATTTTCAGAAGTTAGACCCCTGATCTGTGTTTTTTATTGATTCACAGGGTACTAGTACCCGGGACGGAGAGCGGTACGCGGTACGGTTAATACCGTAGTAACCGTAGAGTGTCCCTGAATCTATATTTCTTTGTAGAGGAGATATTCCTCAGCAAACTTCTAGTGCATGTTTGTTTTTGACTTACCAGCAATGGGAGGTCCGATTAGATCGGGTATGCCGCTAAATATACATGTACTGGCCCATGCACAGCTGAACCATTGCTCTGTTACGATATCCTGCGCAGTGACGGCCATTAGCATAATGCCACTGCGGCACAGACCTATGACCAGAGCGTAGACAACAAAGTGCCAGTACTCGCTGCCAAAGTGAACCAGGATGTTAGCCAGGCCGATGAAGAAGCCAAACGAGGCGAACAGGTGGAGGCGTCGGCGGCCAGTCTTGAGTACGTCCGACAGCCATCCGAACACGGGCAGGAACACCAGACCACTGCCAGCCGAGTAGCTGAGCAGGAGGGCTGCATCGCTGCTGCTGACGTTCTTGTCCTTTTCAACCATGTTGATCTGACCACACAGAGTACACACACGTGCATAGCGACGGGTTCACAGCACACAGATGCGCGTACATGAACATACGAATGAAAACACACACGCACACACACACACACACGCATACATAATGCGTTAAGAGCGGGAGATGCACATCAGAACTGATAGCCTTTGTAATTCTTCTTTGGAAGTACGTGTACATCTGTATGGTACTATCAAATCACTCACCAAGGTATGCTAAGATTGTATACGTGCATACAGAGAACATTGGTTTGTTTCAGAATGGATGCATGCCTAGATACCAGGGCAGGGTGGGTGCATGCCTCTCCGTCATTCTCCCTTTACACAGTGTACAACAGAGCTCAGATAGACTCACACCCCTCATCCCCCCCCCCCCCCCCCTACACCCCTCAGCCCCACACCCCTCATCCCCCCCCCCCCCCCTACACCCCTCAGCCCCACACCCCTCATCTCCACCCCCACACCCCTCAGCCCAAGACTAAGACTCACCAGATGTACAATAGGTGTGCTGTAGCAAGCAATCCACAGCGTACACGCCGCCAAGTAGACCAGGAACGGACCGTTGTACCAGAAGTGTCTGTTCAGCAGCACCCGGTCGACGAAGACGAGGAATGCACGCCATGGCGAGTACCGGTGTGTGCAGCTCTGCTCCTCGCTGCTCAGCTGCTCGTCGTCAGCAGGGACATCAGGCTGGCTGCTCTCACATTGATCCTGGCCACACTCCGGTGTTGCTTGAACCTCCTCACTTCTACTACGACTGCTTGCAATGCTTGCAATCGTCTTCTCGTGAGTAGCTGATGATCGTCGCCGTGCCGTCACAGCAGCTTCGGACATGCGCCGCTTCTCTCTCCGTTTGTCCTTGAGCTGAGCAGGTGTGTCCAATGGCGAGAAGGAGAGTGCACAGCCAACAGTACCGACCGCCTGCACGGCAGCCAGCCACCAGAGAGCACGGCGCCAACCCCACAGGTGGATGACGCGCTCGTAGCTCGGTGACAATCCCATCAGGCCGACGAGGCTGCCCGTGAGGATCAGGGAGAGGACGCGTGACCGTTGCGGCGGTGGAAAGTACCTGAACACATGCACATGCATGCGAATGCATACACACACACACACACACACACACACACACACACCACACACATACACACACACACACACACACATGCACGTACACCAAGATTTCATCATTCCTCCTAATTTCATATCTATGTCTTCCTTGCATCAGCCTGGGGACTTGTTAGCCGTATACACCTGCATGTACCATTAAGTACCGCGAGAGTGCCCGTCTCGCGAGAGCGACCGTCTCGCGAGAGCGGCCCACCTTGATTTTACAGCCAGGGGAAGGAAAATCGTATTGCAGAGTGCAACAAAGCTTGTACAGTGTGAGAACCTTAGTGTACTAAGGTCACGCTTAGCCTGTTTTTGTGTGGAGCTCAAAGGTAAACTGAGTACGGATTGACTGCACAGCATGTGATGTCACTGATGTGTGTACAATGTACGTGCCACATAACCTTCAGACAAGACACCACCTCCACAGCATGGCCGCAAAAGGACGAGTTGGTGGGACGCTCTCGCGGTACTATACGGTACACATACTGGCCTCTGAAGAATGTACTGCGGCACCAGAAGACACAGCAAAACAATACAATGCCAAATGGCCGGCTGCAGTGCGGCCATACCTGCTGGTGTAAATCACAACTGGCTGGTAGATGAAGGAGGAGCCGATTCCCAGACACAAGCCGTAGGTGAAGTAGAGCCAGTACAAACTGCCCGTCACGAGTGATGTGAACACAAGTGACGCTGGGCAGATCAACGAACCTAGCGCCAACACCACGGCTGGACCCCAGCGATCGCAGAGGACCGCTACCAGCCTCGAGGCAAACAGCATCACGCCAAACGCCAGAGATCCTATCCAAGCTGCACGCAGGAGAACACCAGGAGAAGAAGAAGAAGCGTTTTAGCTTGGCATGCAACTTATAACTTCATGTGCACTGACATGCATAGTGCTAGGGGTAATATAGTGCTAACTGTCACCTACTTACAGTGCCGCTTGCGTGAGTGTATCACAAGAACATCATGTACTGAGTTTAGCTGTGCAAGGTCTGAGCACCTCATTGGTATCGTTTGTGCAAGGTCTGAGCACCGCGTTGGTGTTAGAAGTGCAAGGTCGGAGCACTAAAATAACACTTATAGTGTACTCAGTGTGACGACTGTAGTACTGTCACAGTGTGCCGTGCACTATACTGCAGGCTCAGGGTCACCGCAGCTGTACTGTACTGATGGTGGTAACAACACACCTGAAGGAGTGATGTACCAGCCCACAATGTCACATACCACTAGCCATGTATCAACTTGGCTCCATGCGCGAATCGATGGTGGTGGTGGCGGTGGTGGTGGTGAGAAGGAGAGCTCTGTGGCAGATTATAATATAACTTTGCAGCTCAGATAGCGTATGCACTTTGCCAAGTGTGCTCTTACTACAATAGTCAGTGCTTTCGGAAACAACACAATCATTCTAGTGCATGCTAGTGCATGCTAGTGCTTGGAACTGTAGCGCCAAATACGTAGCAGAAACAGTGAAGGTCGCAGCCGGCATCATGTGATGCTGAGAGATGGCGAAGACCATGCCCTCCTGTCAATATGGAGAATTGGCAAACATCATCGGATTTGCGCTGACATGATGTCGACGGGTCGTTAGGTAGCCATAGTACAGACGACCGTTAGCTCAAGTACTTCAGTAGTATAATATACTAATTTCAGAAATTTTAGGTGCTCAATATTTTCGATATGAGGGCAAAAGACCAGGCTAGGTGAACAGAAATTTTAGGTACAGAGAAGCCATTTCGTATCGGACAGGGTGTGTGTTGTGTTCGTGTGGCTATTGAAATTTTAGGTATGAAAGAGATGCACTGAAAGAGATGCACTGAAAGAGATGCACTGAAAGAGATGCACTGAAAGAGATGCACTGAAAGAGATGCACTGAAAGAGATGCACTGAAAGAGATGCACTGAAAGAGATGCACTGAAAGTACCGAAAATAGAGGTACATGTACACCGACAATTTTGTGAAATTACAGTATTCCAGATCCTTAGAGCTAGCTGCGGTGCTCACACCGTACAGCCGACATAGCCAGGCTCTGAAATCCATGCAATGATCATGGGTCTAGTACTAGCGGAACAGTACTGGGTCTGCAGAGCATAGCAGCCCCGGCTTGCCGCTTGTACTATGTCCAGCCACGGAACTCCTACAGTAACTTCTCCCCTCCATTCCAGGAATCAACCACGCATGCACTATCGGGGTAAACACAAAGTAGCAAAACGTTACCATGGTTACACTGGACATACAGTAAAACCTGGTGTAAGCGATCTCTGGTTTTAGCGACCACCTGCTCTTAACGACCGTTGTTCCATGCACTGACAGTTCTCCACAGAAACTGCACCGGATACAGCGACCACCTGCCTTGCGCGACCAGCGACCGACTTTTAGTGTACCAAGTGCCATATTGGACCTGCACACAGCGACCAGAAACTAGCCAAAAGCTCCATCTCGGCTGGCAGGGTTGACTCAGTGCAACTGACTCACTTGAAGTGCACTCTGAAGCAAGTGCATGCAGTCAACAGAAGTGCCAAGTGACAGTGCAGGGTGCCCGTGGTGCATGCACTTGAGCGAGGTGTGCTTTGCCTGCACAAACATATTCTATGCTCCATACCTGTCAATATGAGTACACAAGGACCGCTTTTTCTTGCACCGTGGGCTTGTCGCTTAAACCAGGTTTTTACTGTATGCATACACCAATAGACCGTAAATAGTTGCATACCTGTTTCACCCTTGCTCGCCTTGCTAAATAGTTGCATACCTATTGCACCCTTGCTAGCCTTGCTTAATAGTTGCATACCTGTTGCACCCTTGCTAGCCTTGCTAAATAGTTGCATACCTGTTCACCCTTGCTAGCCTTGCTAAATAGTTGCATACCTGTTGCACCCTTGCTAGCCTTGCTAAATAGTTGCATACCTGTTGCACCCTTGCTAGCCTTGCTAAATAGTTGCATACCTGTTGCACCCTTGCTCGCCTTGCTAAATAGTTGCATACCTGTTGCACCCTTGCTAGCCTTGCTAAATAGTTGCATACCTGTTGCACCCTTGCTAGCCTTGCTAAATAGTTGCATACCTGTTGCACCCTTGCTAGCCTTGCTTAATAGTTGCATACCTGTTGCACCCTTGCTAGCCTTGCTAAATAGTTGCATACCTGTTCACCCTTGCTAGCCTTGCTAAATAGTTGCATACCTGTTGCACCCTTGCTCGCCTTGCTAAATAGTTGCATACCTATTGCACCCTTGCTAGCCTTGCTAAATAGTTGCATACCTGTTGCACCCTTGCTAGCCTTGCTAAATAGTTGCATACCTGTTGCACCCTTGCTAGCCTTGCTAAATAGTTGCATACCTGTTGCACCCTTGCTAGCCTTGCTAAATAGTTGCATACCTGTTTCACCCTTGCTAGCCTTGCTAAATAGTTGCATACCTGTTGCACCCTTGCTAGCCTTGCTAAATAGTTGCATACCTGTTGCACCCTTGCTAGCCTTGCTAAATAGTTGCATACCTGTTGCACCCTTGCTAGCCTTGCTAAATAGTTGCATACCTGTTGCACCCTTGCTAGCCTTGCTAAATAGTTGCATACCTGTTGCACCCTTGCTAGCCTTGCTAAATAGTTGCATACCTGTTTCACCCTTGCTAGCCTTGCTAAATAGTTGCATACCTGTTGCACCCTTGCTAGCCTTGCTAAATAGTTGCATACCTGTTGCACCCTTGCTAGCCTTGCTAAATAGTTGCATACCTGTTGCACCCTTGCTAGCCTTGCTAAATAGTTGCATACCTGTTTCACCCTTGCTAGCCTTGCTAAATAGTATAGTTGCATACCTGTTGCTCCCTTGCTAGCCTTGCTAAATAGTTGCATACCTGTTGCACCCTTGCTCGCCTTGCTAAATAGTTGCATACCTGTTGCACCCTTGCTAGCCTTGCTAAATAGTTGCATACCTGTTGCACCCTTGCTCGCCTTGCTAAATAGTTGCCATGATACCTGTTGCACCCTTGCTCGCCTTGCTAAATAGTTGCATACCTGTTGCACCCTTGCTAGCCTTGCTAAATAGTTGCATACCTGTTTCACCCTTGCTAGCCTTGCTAAATAGTTGCATACCTGTTGCACCCTTGCTAGCCTTGTTAAATAGTTGCATACCTGTTGCACCCTTGCTCGCCTTGCTAAATAGTTGCATACCTGTTGCACCCTTGCTCGCCTTGCTAAATAGTTGCATACCTGTTGCACCCTTGCTAGCCTTGCTAAATAGTTGCATACCTGTTGCACCCTTGCTAAATAGTTGCATACCTGTTGCACCCTTGCTCGCCTTGAACTCCGCCAGCAACTCCACATAGAGTATACCGAACATGAACATGTTGGAGTAGATGGCAAAGTTGCTCAGCCACGCGCAGATCAGTACGGCCGCACGCCGTTGCTTGGAGATGTGCCACGGCTGGACGGCATAGTCAATGTAGTCGGTGTCGTTGCCCCGTGGTGCCGATGACTCTTCTCCCGGGTAGCGCAGGAACACGTCATCATCGGTGTCCGTCTTTGCCGTGTCGATCACATAATCTGTCTCTTCGTTTTCGCCGCTGTGGAGCTGAGGTGCTGGTTCGGCACACACAGTATTCTGAGCGGAGTGCTGGTTGTCTTCTCCCTGTGCCATAGTAGATATAGTCGTGTGGGTCAGTGGCACTGCTGGCACATGAACTGATACGCTGGTTGAGAACCAATCCGATGTGGTGTGTAGCGATGCGTTCCTATGCTCAAATCACCAGTATGTCCATGTCACGCCGGGTCACCTCGGTTACACCTCTCTCTCTCTCTCATTCTCTTTCTCTCTTTCTCTCTCTCTCTCTCTCTCTCTCTCTCTCTCTCTCTCTCTCTCTCTCTCTCTCTCTCTCTCTATCAGTTTACTCCAGCATCATGAGTCCTGCAGAAGAGATCAGAAGACAACAGCATACACTCATGAACATTGTATCGTCATGGCACAACTGGGTATATGGTGCAATACTGGCTATGGCTGTGGGGTTTTCCAGTACAGTTTAGTCAACATGACGCAGGGCTCTAACAAAACATACACTCTGACCTGCAATTGAAAGCTGAACTGGACACATACTAGCCATCATCCCTATTCCATTGGCTCAGTATGTGCCAATTCCGGAATGCTTCAACCTCGCCACCAACAAGCAACTCTGGTTAACAATCATTGACAGATGCATGAATTGACCCCTGTATGATTTGTTTATGCGGGCAATACCGTAAAATTCCGTAAATAAGCCCACCCTAAATAACGCCCATGTCCGATAATAAGCCCAGTTTTAGGCGGTGTACACTTCAAGCCCGTTTTAGCGCCCATGCCCGAAATAAGCCCAGGGCGTAAAGTGGACAAGTAGTTTACCTATCAAATCTGTAATTTATCGCTACATTCTTGGTTACGACCAAATTTCCAGCTGTGGTTTGATGTACCTGTACCGCGCTCAGTGTGAATGGTGGTTCACTGAAACTAGTGGGTTGCTGATAGATTGATCTTCTGTAGATTGCGTCCGAAATAACGCCCATGCCCTAAAATAAGCCCATGCCCAAATATACGCCCGGTTTTTTACGCTCTGCAAAGTATACGCCCGGGGCTTATTAACGGAATTTTACGGTACGCGACCTGTTCATAATACTAATATTACTAAGTTAGGTGCCGTGCTGTACTATGAAACATAGATACTGATACACGGAAACGGGCTAGGGCTGTGGGGCTGTGAGGTTGCAATGCCCACGACTTTGAAGCCAAGTGCACCCATGCAATAACGTCACCGTTTTACTCAATTCATCAATCCACACGTTTTGGGGCAGTTTCCTTCACAGTTTATGGTCACGACACATCTGCCGGTATTGGCGCTCCGGAGCTCCGGGGTCCCACTGCTGGTGTAGGGAGCACTTATACCATCATGTAACATGAGATGCCTCCCCACCAGATAGTGTACCATTCCGTATGGTCAGAGTGGATCCGATTTCACACTGAACTCGTTTTCTATTTTTTTTATCGACATCTGACATCATCATATTGAAGCCCTATCAATGGCTTTCACATGTCTCTTTGGAGAGAAGGTGTACTGTAGGTCTACAAATTTCGGCCTCCCAGGGTTAAAACCCATTTCGGCCGCATCAAATTTTCGGCCTGTACTGCTGCCGCCTGTATACACTGTCACACTGGACCTTGCAAAACAAAATGTCGGCCAAACATGACCAGGTGCAGACCAGGTGCAGGCCGAAAATAGCCGAAAATAAATATGCGCCGAACGCTTGTTGACTTGCAGTGGATTGTATTTCCAGACTTGTGACTTGAACACATACACTTAGTAGGGCTTGAACGTGGTGACACCAGAAGTCAATATTGTACGACTTCTAGGTCGAAATAATTGTCTCAATCTGGTGGGTAAGCCCCTCGTGTCGCATGCTGATCTGACTCTCCCAGTATCAGCAGGCAGTCCTCGAGTGTGCAGTCAGTCCCGGAGTGTGCAGTCAGTCCCGGAGTGTGCAGTCAGTCCCGGAGTGTGCAGTCAGTCCCGGAGTGTCCCGGAGTGTGCAGTCAGTCTCGGAGTGTGCAGTCAGTCCCGGAGTGTGCAGTTAGTCCCGGAGTGTGCAGTTAGTCCCGGAGTGTGCAGTCAATCCCGGAGCGTGCAGTCAGTCCCGGAGTGTGCAGTCAGTCCCGGAGTGTGCAGTCAGTCCCGGAGTGTGCAGTCAGTCCCGGAGTGTGCAGTCAGTCCCGGAGTGTGCAGTCAGTCCCGGAGTGTGCAGTCAGTCCCGGAGTGTGCAGTCAGTCCCGGAGTGTGCAGTCAGTCCCGGAGTGTGCAGTCAATCCAGGAGTGTGCAGTCAGTCCCGGAGTGTGCAGTCAGTCCCGGAGGATACATGTATGTAAAGGAAACCACCCAAACACTTATAAAAGCGCTGAAATGGATCCAATTTCAAATTCGTACTAGTACGAGGTGAATTGCGATTTCTGGACATTGTACATTTCTGGACATTTCGAGTAAAATAATTTTTCGTCGCGTGTAGAGTCAAGTCAGTCAGGTTGATGAAGTTTTTTCTTGCCGTAGTTGACAGCTGGGCTGTTGTAGTTTCTCCTCGTGTCGATGCCTTGTTGATAGCCTTTTCTTGGGAGGCATTTCAACGAGTTTTGTGGTACTATGTCGCATGAGAATTTTGAATTTTGAGTAAAATAAGAAGTAATGGACGAATCGTTGGCTTCCCCATGTGCACTCCACTTCAGACGCTGTATAGTCTTGGACCTGTTGGCTGGAAGTGTGAAGAGGCCAACTGCAGTCCACCAATAGAAATAATAACAAAAATGGTGCAGTATAGGATGCCTATTGACGCTATTTTACTTTCATGTCCAGAATTCCATACACTGAAATTTAGGCCAAAAAATTGGCCTGTCGAAAACGTCCTGCTATCAAGTCTCTGGGATCACAGCATGAGCAATTGTCACATATTTGGAAAGATGAAAGATTAGGCCATACAATAGATACAAAAAGATATGAAAAATGTAAAACACACAGCCAGCGGAGCTCTATTTTATTTTCATGTCCAGAAATTGCTATTCACCTCGTACTAGGAAATTAGAGGCCACATGCCTCGTACTGCTCTTTTCTCTCCAAAACTCAACACTTGCAAGCCAGATACGAAAGAAAGAAAAAATCATAAGTCACGCCACCGGGACTCGAACCAGAGACCTTGCTATTCGTGAGCAATGCTCTAACCAACTGAGCTACAGTATGACTCTTATCCGCAGTGAAGGCAAATCTATCCTTCTTCGATCAATCAATATCTGGCTTGCATCATACTGGCAACTCACACCAATCAAGAGGGCCCTCGGTCATCCGCTTGATATCATGGCGAGCGCTCTTGATTGGTGCGAGTTGCCGGTATGGATAAATACAAATTAACCCTTTAACCGTCAGACCATACATTTGTGGGTCGAATTCGACCCATCATTTGAAATACTCGCACTGGAATGATTTTTTACCCACGATAGAAAATTTACTATCGATTCGGTCGCGAATTTTCCAGGCTTTCTGTTGCAGAAATCCGCGTTGAGCTACGATGTAGTCATGGTAGTGGAGCAGAGTTATCAAGCACTGAGTAGTGCACGCTTGTCACTTCCGCTGCGCTGGGCGCGCGGCTGACGTCGTCACGGGATTTCCCCGTTTCTTCACGCGCTCTGTGACTGTTGCTCGCGACCAACGTATTCCTCACGAAATGCTCGATCTCTCAAAAAAATTTTGAACACTCTACGATGAAGGAGACGGCCATGGCGGAGTTTTGAACTTGTCATTTGCATGCCTGGCGTTGAGACGACGTCGCTGCGTTCCAGCGCTGGTTTTGTGACTGCTGAGGCGAAGAATGTGGTATCATCGTGCTGGTCTCGTCCAGAGCTTTCCAACGAGCCCAAGATTATAAAAATCGAGTGAGTACAACTAAAGTTATGACCTGGCAAAGTTGAAATTTCGTTCGTTAAATCTGGATCCATGCAAAGTCTGGATTAGATAGTCATACTAAAATCTGGATCCGTACAAAATCTAAACCCATACAAAATCTGGATCCATACAAAAAATCCGCATCCAAAAGTCAGCGCTGTCATGCCTCCGACCTCGTCCAAGCCCGCATGGTTTTGGCAGTGGTTAGTAGAGCCACTTTTTATGTGACCACAATGCTTCAAAAACACTGTGTAATGAAGTGTAGTGAGGTGTTGCTTGGGTGCTTGAGGGGGGGGGGGGGGGGCAAGTGTTGGGCTTCAAGCGATGGTATACTTGCCCAAAACACTGCCACTTACCAGCAGCGGGAGACTCTTCTTTTCGCTAGCAATCACAGATTCACACTGTCACACCCTACTAACGCCCCCCTCATCCCTCCCCCCCCCCCCCCCTCATTTTGTGTACATGAAGCAGCTAAGCGAACTGGATTATTTCCACCTCCATTAGACCCCTATCTCAGTCCTGGGATTGAGTGCGTGGTTTGGACGATTGGCTCGGAACTGGCAAAGGTGACCAGACCCGGAGTAGAGATGAGCAGCGAGTTCATTCAAACATTAGCCACCCTGAGCCTCTCTAAGTCTAACCCCAGTCAGGCTACAGTACATGACCATGCCAACCAGTCACTCAGTGCAGTATGGGCTACTAGCAGTGCCAGTAGCGCCCTCACCGTCCTTGGCTTCACCTAGTGATACGGAGTGGCTACATTTGCCTTTCCAGTAGGATGGCCGCAATGGACCTACCTGATACAGTGCTGGGTAGTCGGTAGTCTCATCAGGCGATCTCCGCACTCGCTCTCCAGGCTCCTGCGTCCTGGACGGCAGAACTTCACTCTTCAGCCCGTCCACTGAACTTCGGACTGGCTGGACTTGGTTCAAGAAGGGTCCTCGCTGCCTTCACTGCACTATTTTGTGCTAGCGTCGCCTTTTAGTTATGGTACCATGGTACCAGCCTACAGCCTACAGGCAAGAAATTGAAGAAAATGCTAGCTTACTTCCAAACGTTTTGCAGTGTACTATCCACCATGCATGATCCACCAAACTCCGTGCCAACTGCAGTGAAGTTTGACACGGATTTTTCGTTGCGCCGGCGCCGGTTCTGCTGTGCGGAGCATGCTGGTAGCATGCTCGAACTCCCCGCCACATGCGCAGTAGACTACTCTGTCCGCTCAGTTTTCGCACGGAGACCAGTCCGTGAAGCTGGCTTCACATGCACACGGAATGAAAAAATCCGTAAATACCGTGTGTACTGCACTGATCTGTAGATCTGCTGTGCCTAGTTAGTCCTGGAGCCAGGTCCAGAAATCTGCCAGTGTCATTTGACACCTCGCCCAGGAAAGATTTGACTTCAAATTCGGAGAGGCGAACCAACTATAGGAATTTTGGAGAAAACCAAAAGTTCCCAATGTTGTCCGTTTGGAAGTTATGAGCTATTTCCAAATTGCTTAGGTTACTATGGTAACCTGTGTGCAATTAGCCGTTTCTGAGGCAAAGCCAGTATAATTGTGGAGAACAAAGTTACCTTGTTGGATGGCGAGCTCTTTCGAAGACTATGAAAACCTGAAGTTTATAGGACTGTCGGCTTCCTTGTTACAGGAATTTCTCCAATTTCTACGGTTACCACGGTAACGTGTATGCTTTTAGCCACTTCTAAGCCAAAATCTATGCATTTTCTCCCCTGTAGGCAGGTGAAAAGCAGAGAATAGTTCTAATAGTGTGGCTTACATGTCTATGGGGCTGTTTCAAGCCAGGTTTGTAGAGACTGGGCCCCTCTCCCCTCTAACAATGCCGGGATTGGGATTGATCTGGCACTTTTTTCCCCCTTCCTTCACATACATGTACTTGAAGTACTAGCCTACGGTACCCGGACAGCGGTGTACTACATGTACGTGTATGTTGACAGAATCAGTGACCATGATCTGCTTTCCACCCAATTCACATTAATTAATTATTTATGGAACAATTTCATGCAGGCTGTCCAATCTACATGTACATGTACATGTTTTTGTATAAGCTTTAGGCAGGCAGGCATAGTGGGATGGTCTAAGACCGTGATTGAGAAACAGAGGGTACCCGGTTCAAGTCCTGCTTGGAAGCGGAAGGAATTTTTCCAGCCGTGCTGCGACCCACAGTTAATTGGGAACTCGTGGCCTGGCACGAGGAAAACATGGATGCAGTGAATGGGATTTTCGGTCTTTGACCACTTGCTGGTGAGCTGATCTACTCACCTCCCACCACTTTAGGAGCTGCATCTGCGCCTTGATCCTTGAAGGGTGGTGGCGTTCCTACGGATGCGGAAAACCCAGCCGAGTCTCACGCGAACCGTGAACTTTTTTTTTAGGAAGCATAGTGCCCATGAAATAAATATATGTAGACCAGGGCGGGGGTATCCTACACGAAGACCTGGAAGGGCAATTTTGGTGAACGAATTGGCGAATAGACAAACAACTGTCCTAACCGCAACCTACAGCAAACTCCGCCCCATGTTCCGTGTTCACGTGTCATCCTTCAGCAACTCACAGCTAGCAGGCATTTACACAGAAAGGTCTGATCACATCCCTCTGATCAAGCAACAGTTTCAAAACAGTGACTAATCCCAGGCCAGGGGACAGTGACCTCTCCTGCTATCTAGCCGAGCCACTATGAAGTCTATCACACTCATTTACCTAGTACCTGTGGCATCATTTCCAGCACTCACAGATACGTGTGCAGCAGTGGTTCACGATCCAACTGGGCCACAAGCGATGCAACCTGAATACCTGATGCCACAGATTCTAGTGCATGTACATCGAACACCCTGAATGAATGAATGGTTTCACCTCTATACATGCACATGTAAATGTGGAGACAGTTTTAATCTGGACATATTGACAACTCTCAACTCCTACAAGTACAAGCCTGCATGCTTGGATGGCGTTCCTCCCTGCATATTTGGTCACGCAAAGCATCTACATTGTGCATTGTATTGCAGCCAAGACGGTGGTATGTACATGTACATGTACGTCCTCTCTTCAAATCCGTAGACAAACTATCAGCTACTGCCCATATCTCTTGCCAATTGCCAAGGTATTGGAGACAATCATTCATCGGCAGGTTTGGAGTTCTTTAAGTGACAATAGTGAGGTTTCTGCCCTGCCAAGGAGCAGTTTGCATACTCAGATCTCTCGAGTCTTCTAAGTCATCTCCAAGTGAAAAGGGAACTTGGTCTGTGCAAGATAAAGTCCGAGTATACTATGGATGTGAAAAAATACAGTACAGTCTGTATCGGCTATAGAGTGACCGGATATAAGAATATATCGGCTACAGTGATATTGGTACGAAATATCAAAAGCAAAACGTATTTTATCCAGTACAAATATCACTATAACCAATATTATCGGATGAATTGATATATCGGATATTATGATGGCAACAAAGAATCAAAACATGCATAACACACTGCATTATTATCGGCTATAGTGATAACTTTAAAATACATGTTGCAATAATATCAAAGGCCCTATTTTTCTTTCTTTCTTTCTTCACGTTCTTCACGTTGCTTATTTTGATAGTGACACATGTACATGTACTTAAGAGAATTTTTTTATGGAAATGCGGGCACTGTCAACTATGCAGCATGCTCATTTGTCAAAACGCCATGCTGGAAGTATTTCCCTGCCTTTCATGTGTTGATCGAAAAAAATCGATCGTATCGCATATAGTGATGCATCGGTTATAGTGATAAAATCACGGAAATCAAAAGGGTACGCTATAGCCGATACAGACTGTACTTGAAGTTGAACATTATACATGTGCAAAATGTAGTTGGGTTGCCAGCATGCTAATACACGCTAGGCGGAGTACGCACTGTGTTCGAAAACAGTGCTCTTTGCTCCTTATGACTTTGCAACAACCTCCACGGTTGGCAGAGCCCCAGTACCGCGGTCTTGCGACCACTTGAACTATTGGGCTAGTTCCGGTTCTGACCCTCATTATGCTAGGGAGTTGTTTGATTCTTCTTGTTTTTGTTTTGTACTGTCAGTTGTGTTTTCCTTGCTTGTTCTTGGATGTCAGCTCTGCGTAAATCCTCTTGATCCTTTTGTTTTCAACCTTTCAGCTTCGGTTCTATATTGTTTCTGTTATGTTTGTTCTTCTTTTCTTTTATACCCTTCTCTTCATTTCTCCAACTTCTACCCATGGCATCCTTCTCTCAGCTCGTCAGCTGACAACACCACGAGAAGGTGCTCGCTGTAGACGAGGTTGGTGATGTCCCGACCTGGCTGTGGGGCTAGCCCCATACCGTTCAAATGGTCGCAAGACATGTAGTGTAGGACTCGGTGTGGATCCCGGCACTAAATCAGGAGAGAGGGTCCCAGTCTCTACAAGTCAGGCTTGAAACAGCCCGATAGACCTGTAAGCCACATCTGCTTTCCACCTGCCTACAGGGCCGAAAATGCATTGATTTTGGCTTAGAAGTGGCTAAAAGCATACACGTTACCGTGGTAACCGTAGAAATTGGAGAAATTCCTGTAACAAGGAAGCCGACAGTCCTATAAACTTCTGGTTTTCAATAATAGTCTTCGAAAGAGTTCGCCATCCAACAAAGTATCTTTGTTCTCCACAATTGTACTGGCTTTGCCTCAGAAACGGCTAATTGCACACAGGTTTCCATAGTAACCTAAGCAATTTGGAAATAGCTCATAACTTCCAAACGGACAACATTGGGAACTTCTGGTTTTCTCCAAAATTCCTATAGTTGGTTCGCCTCTCCGAATTTGAAGTCAAATCTTTCCTGGACGAGGTGTCAAATGCAACTCCTCAATAAAGCGACTTTTTCGGACTTGGCCCCAGCACTAAGTCGGTGACTGCGTTATGGCAGGGCCTCGCGTCATTGACGCCGCTGCCGGGTAAAAATTAATAGCCTACCCGTACTCAAAATGGTACTCGCGCGATTAGTGCCCCTGGGGCACTATTTTTTCAATGTCCATCACAGATGGGGCCGTATTCAAGAGAGGGCATTATTCAAGAGAGGGCACTATTTTTTCATTGCTGGTACATTTGCATCATCCAGCATAAAACAAAGAAAAACAGAGCCTAAAGTGTACTGTAAACGCTCACGACTCCACAGAAACGGAAACAAGACCTGCGATTTTGTTCCTGAAAACACCAGTGCAAAGTGGCCAAGAACATTAGCAAAAGAACACCAAACTTGCACATGGGCTTGGTTACAAGACCGGGGGGGGGGGGCACTATTCAAGAGAGGGCTCTATTTTTCACTGGCTCTTGCCGTTTTGGAGACTAGGGCACTATTCAAGAGAGGGCTCTAATCGCGTGAGTACGGTATAATTTATATCATAATTATGCAGTCATCTACATGTACTTGGCGTGGTCGGTTGTAAGCCTGGTCACGGTGTGTGATAATGGTGTTGTTTCGTCTGAGTAAACGGATCGGATTATACAGTATCAGCGGTTGGTTTTTAAAATCTCTGAAAGCTTCTTTTTATCGCCTTGACGGGCACAGCTAGACGCGTGACAAAAGATTTTCGAGTTGGAGCACTGCAGTGTACATGAATTGACTACAGTCAACTTCGCTAATAACGACTGCGGATATAACGACAATTCGCGAATAACGGCAGAATTTCCATGCCCAGAGCCCCATCCAACTGTAATACTACAGTCGTCCCTCTCTAATCCGGCACTTTATAATCCAGCACCCTCGATAAACCGGCACAATTTTCAGTAGCCAAATGTCCTCTTCATGCACATTGCAGCAGTAGATCAGATTTGTTAATCCAGCACCCTCCCTAATCCAGCAGATTTTCGTGGCACAAATGGTGCCGGATTATAGAGGGACCACTGTATAATGAGACTTCGGGTATAACGACACTTCGCAAATAACTACACTTTTCTGATGCCCCGCTGAGTGTCGTTATAAGCGAAGTTGACTGTATAGTCCTTATGCACATTGTACAGATGTACGAAGTTCTGCACTAGGGCCGTAGGTGTGTACATACCCGGTTGGGTGTTCATTGTGTGCTATACATGCGTGTTTGACCCATTTAGCCTCATAATTCGCGGCGAACATTCACTTTTCCAGCTTCTTCACTTTGGGATTGAACTAACGACTCGCTAGATCACTGTCGAAAAAGTGTTCGTATGAAATGCCTTCAGGGCCCATTTCGTTGTGGAAATAGCAATAAACACAATAGGGTCCTGCACATTCAACACCCAACCGGGTCTACGGGATTTCGTGCATCTGTACAACGTGCATAAGGCCTATTGTCTTGTACTTCCACAAAGCTCCCAGTCCACATCATGATGCTGTGACGTAGCACTTTCAAGCCCTATTAGGGCTTGAAAGTGCTACGTCACAGCATAGCAACAATTTCAAAAATTCAAAAATTGGATCCACTTGGATCCAGTATTTGTATGCATCCAAGCACATTTCCAGCCGTCTTACTCACCGCAAGGTGATGTAACCAGTGAAACGGACTGATTTGGCTACTGGGGGCGGGGTTACAACTGGTGGCGAAGTAAAAGTCACCCCTGCATACGACATGAGTGGGTTGCTATGCACCCACATACTGAGGCAATAGCAAAGTCACACCTTAGTCCTTAGTGGATCCAAAATAGAAATCTGATGTCAATTTGCTACTCCCTGGCCGTTTTTGACGTCATCACTTTCAAGCCCGATGCCTCTATTCACTATTGGTCTGAGCCAAAGTTTTTTTCATGATTGTCCGTGTGTGGGTTACAGTGAGGGCTGCGTCCCACCCGCCCGCCTCAGCCCTGTGTGGATTCATAAGAAATGGGAGCTACGAAGTCTGAAGAAAATGTTGACCGGTCTCTGCTGAGATGACGACTACACCATAGCTCAGTGGTTAGAGCATCGCTGGCTACAAGCGAGCGTCCCTGGTTTGAGTCCTGGTGGTGACAGCCAATTTTTCTTCAGACTTCTCCCGTTCGCGTCTTTCCCTCAAGCCAGTGAATATTATCTGTTCTTTTGGTCTTTTTGCTGAAGCATATGCATAATTAAATTGGCCGTTTTCTCGAGCAACCAGTTACCTGCGAGCATCCGCTAGAGCATAATCTGGTCAGCATCCGCTAGAGCATAATCTGGTCATTTCCGAGCATAATCCGCTTCCTGTAAGTGCCGAATCGGACCACACGGCAAGCAGCCGCGCAATGCCGTGGACAGGAGGAGCCCACACTACACTGCTATCTACATTACAGACATGTCGACATGTCCATAGTCGACGGGGCAGAGGCAGCATGGACATGGAGAGGTCAAACCTTACAGTTACACCAGCAGCGCACCCTTCGCTCAGGCACTCTTTCCGTCCAGCCCAATGTGGCAATGAGTTCAGCACAGTACAGCTGGAGGCAATCAAGCAAGTGCATCCGCTTTTTCATTGTGAAGAAGGTCCAGTTTGGCGAACAACAACTGGCAGAGGTGGAATACACAGTTTTGAACTGAGAGCAACTGCAACAGTACTACAAAAAATAGGAAAATACAATGTAGATGCTGCAGCCAGATAGCTAGCTGCAGTAGAATTTGTCGAACTAAAAAATTAGAAGCAAAATGCTGGCGAAATGGTCACTCCTGCATGTATGCCAGCCTGGAAAGGGGGGGGGGCTTCTTCATTAGGCTGCATTGTGTTGAAATTTCAGAGAGCGTGTCGGCGAGGGCAGGCATGCCATAACTAGTGCATGTGCAGCCCGTCTGTGGCCAGGCCACGCGTGGCTAATATTAATAGAGCACTGAGCCTGACCCAGACACTATAATCTCTCCACTCGAGAGAACTTCTAGGAACACAAGCAAAACGAGCATTACTAATGCCCGGCAGGCCGGAAAGCTGCTCTTGTTTTCCAGAGCAAGCGGCACCGGCATGCATCATAAACACAAACGGAACTTTCTTGTGAGGAAACGGACATGTTCTGGAAATTTAAAAAAAACTATTGGCTCCACACATCAGCTCCACACAATGGTGTACCTACACCAAGAGATACGCGGAGAACCGAAGCTAATCAGAAATGTAGACAATATTCGGCCAGCACAGGCGGCAGCTTGTCTAAGATCGAGAGGTTATTGGTCTGACGGCACAGGTCCATAAAAGCCTTGGCAGTGAGTTGCTTCATTGGAACGAGCTGCACCGAAATACATGTAAGCATAACAAGCAACAACAGCCACTGTACAGAATGAATTGTAATCATGTACTAGTACGAATATCGGGTGGACTAACAGCTCCCTACACAGTGCAATGGGCTCAGGACGCCATAATCAAAATTCAAACCTTTCCGAAAGGAGTAGCCCGGGCAAGGATAAAACAAACTCAATTCACTTCATTCTTTCGATTTACCAGGTATTCAGATAGTTGCTAATAGGATGCTGTCCGTAACATTTGAAACAGTTTTATAGCAAGCATGGATAGTGGCCGAGTGTAGGCTGACCTACGCACATTCCTGCATTTCCAGCCATTGTCCACCGTTAACGCGTTAGGCAATAGCATGTGCACTCACGCCGCTGGGCTGCCAACTGACAGATCTAACTACTACTGTTTTGTTCCTTGCACATATCAGAGCTAGTGCTATGTACCTGTAACACATCCTCCCTCTTCTCTCTTTCTTCTGATGTGTCGTCAGGAGCCCTACACTGCACCGTAGTAATTTAGGAGCCCTACACTGCACCGTAGTAATTTAGGAGCACTGCTGTAGTGTATTGATAAGACAATAGTTTACGCAATCAATCTATATACCGGAATTGTCCTCGCTGTGGTGATGGTGATGTGAGTGCAGAGTTTGGATCGGCCAAGAGCGCAATGTGGTGGTGTGGTGTATTGGATTCAATAGTTTACGCGTGCCAAGTTTCCTGCCTGATGATGGTCCAACATGGGAATGTTACATAGAAAACAAGTCCAGTGCATAGATCGAGAGGCATATAGTGGTTTGCAGTTGCTTGCCCCGGCCTCTCGGATGTATTTTGACGTGAAGCCGCAAAAAAAAACGTCCCAAATTATCCTTCCCGCGCCCGGCACTACCCCATAGAAAAAGATGATCTGTTTTTTTTTAAGTACAACAATGCCATAACAGCGGGACACATGTATGTACATCATGGTGTATACAGCATATCTCTCAGTATTTACCACTGCTCTGCACGTTTTGGAGCCGCATCTGACGCCTGATCATTGGGTGGTGGCGTCCCACGGAAGCGGAAAGGTGGTTCTTGACCAGGGGGTTGTACAACTCCTTGTTCTTGACCTGCCCGGTATGCGAACCCGTCGAATTTTTTTCTTCTTTTTTTCTGCACGACTACAGATGCAAGTCTTTGAAATCCTGCTATGCCGTCCGAAAGTGCCAAGAATGGGAATAGACCGGAAAAAGGGAGTGGACCAGTCAAAAACACAGTTGCGTACTATCGATCATCCTAACCCTTTGGGGTAGACGACATTCAGAAAGCGTTTGGATAATAGAGAGGTTGCGCACAACGTTTCGTAGTGTTTGACGTAAGAAACGACCACTGAAAAAGCTGAAGAAACTTAATCGGTTGATTGGGAGGTTGCACAACAGTGGCATTATCAAGTTTTTCCTAGTACGAGGAATAGGTATAGACAGTCAGGCATGCAAACGCTAAGCGTATGGCAGTATGCAGGC
Organism: Sycon ciliatum; assembly: GCF_964019385.1. Taxonomy (NCBI): domain Eukaryota; kingdom Metazoa; phylum Porifera; class Calcarea; order Leucosolenida; family Sycettidae; genus Sycon; species Sycon ciliatum. The sequence goes on from NC_088644.1 coordinate 4,812,050, forward strand.
GTCAGGGGTCTTACATAACGGTGTCGCAGTACGGTGATTGCGACGAAAGCAATTTTCGTTGCTGAACTTTACACGAGTAATGACAGGCATGCCATTAGTGCACACGAACAACCTGGTACGTGTAGATCTACGGACTACTTCAAACTGCATATGAATGCACTGGTGTGCCATTTCCGGCGCAGTTTTTCCCAGGGAGGGGGTGGGTCCAGCAATTCTGGATAACCTATTGTCCGGATAATCAATGCTACACACACACACACACACACACACACACACACACACACACACACACACACACACACACACACACACGCACACACATTACATGTAGTGAGAACCAGTTGATCAAGTCGACTCAACTAACCTTTACCAGTTGCTCTAACTCGTCTCCAGTTAGACATGCAGCTAAGGCGTTGTCCGGAAGATGGCTACCCTCCGAATCACGTCCCTGTGAGTAGGCGCCATGACTCAGGAGTAACCGCACAAGACGTTTTGCTTCTTCGCGGCTCTGCTCCACACTGTATGCTGCCTTGGGATTCCATCTAGTGTTACCACTGCCACCAGGATGAAGGCTGAAGAGAACCTTGTCTGTCTCCACGGGCGCTCTCTTTTGCTCTGGGTCTATAGTGTTAAGCAGTGTTTTTGTTACACCAAGATCTTGATTGCTGTATAGCGAGGCAGGGTAACCCGTATACATAGATCTCTGCACACAGACAACACAGACAACACAAACAACACAGACAACACACACACACAACACACAAACACACACAACACACAGCACACACACACACACACACACACACGATCCCCAGATGTGAATATTCCTTTACGTCTAGCCATTGCTTACTCGACGGTGCGTCAAAGTCAGTTTAACATGCTCGATGCAAGCGGCAAGTGACACTTCATGTACTTCTCTTATACTCAATATTATCAGAGATGAAAATAGTTTCGCGAGGACGAATTGTAACAAACCGAACACCGATATCCTACAGTACTGTACTTAGTTGATGACAACGATGGACTAAGGCGACGCCGTTTTTTCTATGTTCGCGTCACCTCAATGAGGGAGGGCGAAAAAAATAAAAAAGCCATCCAAAAAAAAAGTGTACGTGCATTGCATTTGTGTACAATGAAGCTTAGACCCGGCACTGTTCGTGTACATAGTCATTGAACATTATTAATTCATACATGCATACATGAATACACGAGTGTATCCCCCGAAACAGTTTGCTGTCTACAGCATTGGGTTGAATACACGAGTGTATTCACTTCAATACGTTGAATGTCGTCAAGTAAGTTTGTTGCACATGCTATCGCTACTGATTGGTAACAACTGGCCAAACTGTGTCAGCATTATCAGCCGATGGGAAGCCACGCCTCTGCCATGCTTGTGGTCCAAACACAAGTGGTATGATGATTGCGTGACTTGCGGCCCAGCCACACACACATGTACATGACGTATGTGAGCTGAGTACAATCATGCGATGAATAGAACAAATGATGCCGTAGTTACCATGTAACAATCATGTTTCCGTTTTTCTTTCTGGTACATTTTTTTCCTTTTCTAGTTTTCTGGGTTTGCATTAAATTTGTATTGCATTTTCAAAAAAAACATGTTCTTTTTTTCTTTCTCTTTTTTCACTTCGGCTGTGAAATACACGCGCGCCGGGGACGCGAAACATAGATAAAAAACGATGTGGGCTAACTAAAATGCAATATCACGTATAGTATCACATGACGATTTGCTCAGGACGGCTTGTTGTTTAAATTAGCCGTCTGCCTTTCGCCATTGAGCACTGTACTGGACAGCCTGAAACTTTGCTCCCCATAGTCAAGTGTCAAGTCAAGTCGGTGGAATAGCGCAGCCTCCAATGTGGGGAGCAAACCCTTTCCTATAAAGGAATATAACAAATACTCAATCTGCGGACAGAACTGTTTCGTCCTTTGTGGACTCGTCGGCGCAGCACAGAGAAAATTAGGAAGAACCTGATAGCAATGAAAAATAAAATTTCCAAAGCCAGATTTAAACCAGGCCCGAACGTACCTTGCCAGAGTGCTCAAACCGACAAGTGAGCATTGCACAATACATAGTGTATGAATGCAACCGGCTAGCAGTTGGACACATTCCATTGACGCCAACTGCGTTCACTCATCAGCTTCACCTGGCCACAGAAAATATCGAAACGTAGCCTTGTACCAAGCGCTGCAATGCGCGCCCGCACAGTTGGCGAAGGCACACTAATTAGCACTTCTGAAAACGGCATAGGGCTAGGAAGGCCCAGGGCGACCCTCCAGTATACTCTGTCATCGTACTTGAAGTCAACGGGCCGTGGACAGCCGGAGACCCTGCAGGACCTCCACAAGCTGCAGGAGATAGCTCGGGACAGCCGGCCAGCGTAGAGGCAGCTCTGCAGCTCCATCTACAAGAAATTGCGACACTGAGGACCCAATGCGTCGAGACTGGCATTAATGTTAATGTATTAACATATCACTATTTCACTTTTAGTCAAAGAATACTTTTGTCTCTCCAGTGTGAGAGGTGTGCTTCAAGTTACACTCCAGTACACCAGTCACCTGGTCACCGTACCCGCAGGCTACAACTATCACTTACTTACAACCAGGGAGTAGTACAGTACCGTACTACTCCCTGCCTACAACCTGTTTAGGCGTGTTCCTGTCACTCGAGTTGTTGAACCTTTGAACCTTCGAGTTCAAACTTGGTGTGAAAGTTTCAACCTGCAGGCATGGTGACCAGGTGATTGGTGTACGCATGAGCACATGACCGCTTACTCAACCGTGTTCGATTAGGAATAAGGGCCGAACGCTGCATCGCAACCTTTTCGGACCAAAACCAGTCGACTCAGCGTCCAAAAACTACAACATATGGGCCAATCGCGATCATCTGTGCTTTTATAAGAAAAAATAGCGCTTTTAGTGACATTTTGCAATTTGCATACAGATCTCCATCTAGTAGGGCGCAGTCACCCAATTTCGGTGGAAGCGGCAAGCTCGATAGGGATGAGAGGAAGGAGCGTCCCCGCTTCCTCGAATCAAGACCATTCAACTCAGCACCCCGAAGACTACAACCGGCGAAAATTTGATTTCAGGGTATACTTCCCCTTCAAAAGAAGCAGAAAAAGACCTTCAAACACGCTTACGTGGCGGTCCACTGCTAGGTACGTATCCAAGGCAACATGGAGCGGAGTCTTTCCATTGACATCTCGTGTATTGATTGAGGTGGCTGATGCAGTCGTGAGGAACACTGCCAGTAGGTCAGCGCTGGGCAAGTAGTGATCTGGAGTGGCTTTGCTTACTCCTGGCACAAGGCCCGATACCTCCTCCTGTGCGGGATAGCAGCATACAGAGCACTTTGATGTAACCAGCTCAAGATTTTTCTATCAATCTTCTAGAAGACACCTAAGCCGACCATGGGGGATGCCATATTTTCTGCGATGTTCACACAAGCTGAAGAGAGTTCTAGCAAAAGTGACCTGATTTGCTGTACACTTTGAACTGACAACATGTAGAATCTATTGCTAGTGCCATAATGGATTGCACTATGTGAAATGTAGTCTGATAACACCATACATGCATTGTCCTAGCCGTGGGGGAGTTCTGAGGGTTTTTATGGGTATCAAAGTGCGGTTTACACCCCGGATTCTTATTATTACACCCCGGATCTGCGTCTGCATCTGCTGCAGCTGTGCATTGATATAGATGGTGGCGGCGTTCCTGCGGATGCGGAGAACTCAGCCTCCAGTCGAGGCTCACGGGAACCGTATTGAATGTTTTAATTAACCTTTTGAGCACGCGTGACGTTCTGACACGTCAGGACCACTGCCACTGTCACACGCGTGACGTTGTAGAACGTCACGCGTGCTAGAACGTCACGAGTCAGTACGGAACTACATCGATTCCGCGTTTCTTCCGTGGCTTGGCGTCTAGCTGTACCGCTGCACAGAGGACTCCTAGGATGTACGAGTACAGTGAAAAATGTGAGTCGCTCCGTAAGTTTGAACTGGAGTTACATGCGCGTGCATACTACCATTTCAAAAATACCAATTTCGCGTAAAACTACCTTTCTGAAAACGGTCATAACTTTTGTAATCTTTGTTGTATTTCCAAAACAAAAACAGTTCTGTGCTCAGGATACATGAAAGAATCGTTTGAAATCAAGTTTGCTCACATAGAGTGAATTAAATTGTTTTACTGCGTGGCAGAGGTTTTCAATGGGCCCGGGCTCAAAAGGAAAGGGACATATTGGTAATCATCTAGTTTAGTAGGGTCCCAAATTATTTCGCATTTTCTCAGTGTTCTGTGTACTTTCCGTGTACGTGTGTTTCGTTCCTCTCGAACTCTTTGCCTCCACACGACCTCGCAGAGGTAGGTTGGAAACAACTCGCGACTCGGCGAGACATGCCGAAGTTTGAGCTGGCGCTTAGCACGCATCCACATATTCTCGACATTGTTGGTACGACTCGTATGGATGCTTCGATCATCCGGATCAACAAAGTGGTCGTTACTTATGTCACATGAACACGCACACGCAGTCACGCACTGCACCTAATAGTACCACTCGGCTACGTATTACAATTACCACAAAGTCAAAGGAAACAATTCTAAGGACACAAAACTTCGAAACACACTCAACCACGCTCTCAAGTACACAGAAAGTGCACAGAAAGTACACCGAACACTGGGAAAGTGCGAAATAATTTGGGACCCTAAACTAGATGGATACGAGTTCCGAGTTGTACCCTGGAAAATATGGTACATGTACGACTTGTAGTTCAGTTTACTTCTTCAAATCCATGGCGGAGAGCATGCCCATTTAAAATTGATGTTAGAGAGGGGAGGGGGGGGGGGGGGGGTCGTCAGTATTTTCATATGCTGTGTTGTTTTAACTGAAGTAGCTCGCGACGCACACAATACCCCTGGCTTAAAAGGCCCCCTGCGGAACTCACCCTGCACAATAAGTGGAGGACCGACTGAGATCGGAGCCGGTCAAAGTAGCCGAGATTTCCGAACGCAATTGCCATTCCCTGGCGTTCGGCGAATGCTTCGCTATCAACACCATATGGCATACGGTACCACATCGACAGGAGCAGGACAGACAAGTGAAACGTATTATCTACCAACTCTGAGCGTCCGTGGTTATTCATCATCCACTGCAAGTCCCCATACATGAAATGGGCAAATGGCGCAAAGTTGTCAGGCTGGTAACCTCCATCCATGCACGTTTTTATGGCGTGGATCCACTCAAACATAATGTCGTGTCCATCTGAAAAAATGCACAGTCAACCATTATATATATTTAGATATTGGACATGATAAACACAGCACATGCATAGCATGGTCACTGAGAGTCACCAAAATGGCTTGGCAAAGTGATGTTAGCAAAAGGCCAAAAAGGCCGGGTTAAAAATAGGTTTGCACCCTGCAGTTGTTGAAAGGTCGGGTACGTACCTGTGCCAACGCCTTTGTGAATCACATTCATTCAGGTCTACAGTGCATTCATAAAAAGATGATATCCTAGCTTTTGGCCATAACTAGGTCAAATTTTGAGTTTTCACAATTGTTTTCGGCAATCCTCATGGAATGCACTTCCAATGATGTTTCCGAAGTGAGTATTTCTCCAAAAAAGCAAGCCATAACAAGATTTCGGCCAGGTTTTGCCCCCAAAGCACAGAATTGGGGAAAATCATGAAAATCCAGGCCGTTCACTCCACTTGCATGACAGTACGATAAGCGTTTCGAATCCAAGTTCAGGTACCTTTTGGACCCATTTTCAAGTTTCAAGTCTCGCAGCACTGCACTGTGTACGAAAAAATCACGAAAAATCAACAAATACGGGAACTCGCCAGAGCCGGCGCTTCTCTATTTTTCTGAATGGACTGTGCAATGGACTGTGCAATGGACTGTGCACTGTTTCATTGAAAATCAGCTGCAAACAGACTTGTTTAATGTGTCCAGAACACCAGCCGCCACCTGCCTCCCTGTTATTCAGTAAGTGTGTGCGCATTGTAGCTATCTGAATTTGTTTACCTTAGGTCTTAGACTTCAGCAGGGTTGTGTGTAGCACCCCCCCCCCCCCCTCCCCCCTCCCTTCCCCCCAACCCTTTCCCTACATGAGCCTCAGGGAGTGGACACGAGACTATAGTACCCAAATGGGCCAAAAGAGTGTTTCGATCCCGAATATGGAAATACTACATGATCAGCACCCTACGCAACTCACAATCGCGCGTGCCTGCCCAACTCTTTTGTATCCTTCAAGATTTTCCTCCCGATATATTCTGGGTTTTCTCCGCCGGTGTATGCATTTCAGGAAGCACACGGATCGACTGGGATACGACTAACAACGCAAAAGGAGAAAATCAGTGGTGAACTCCCTACATTGCAAACATAGTCTTACTGAGGCCACAGTAGGTAGCGTCGGAGTTCTTCATAGTCTTGATGGAGTGCTCATATAGCGACAGGCATTTCTTATACTGTCTGTCGTTTGTCAGACGCGAGTTGGCGGCTTTCCTGACAAATCAATTCACCACACAAGATCAACAGAGAACGACAAGAAGACATGGAATTCATTGTTACAGGACTGCAGGGAAAGGAGCATCACGGCAGGCTCTAGGTAGTGGCACCCATGCATGTAGAAGGTATAGTAGAGTTCGCACGTCCATCTTACCAACGGCTTACATTTGTGTTGAGAAACACAACCAGCTTGGAGAAGTTAGTTTCGCTTGTATCAGGTCATCACCATGCCTGACTATACCAGGATGGCAGATGTAGTGCCATAAACGGCGAGGGTGCGGTGGTTAAGTCTCACGACCCATGCCTGGCAAGATCACGAACCTTGTTAGCTGCATCTTTGTTACCCTGCATGTACAAGGCATTTCACCAGGGTTGAAACAAGCCCTTGGCGGATAATGCCACTAAAAATTGGCAAATTCTGCTAAAAAAACAGCGAAATTGGCAGAACCATACAAACCTTATGGCAGGCACGTCCTTGAATTCTGCTCCATTTCTTTATCCACATACCGAACATCATGAAACATATCAGAAAAAGTACCCAATTCTGCCGGTTTTCCTGCCAGCATTATCCGCCAAGGACTAGTTGAAACTAGCCTGAAACTGATGGGATTCCATCACTGGCTCACACTGTCCGTCTATTAAAGAAGTAGAACACATAATTATTTAAACTTCATGCCCACTGGTGATATTGCCATGTTGCTGCCATGTTGCCATGGTGATATTGGTTGCCATGTTTGCTGTACTTCAGTAGTTGTTGGATTACTAGTTATGATAATTACACTGATTGGTTTGTTTGTTGGGAAAGGGGACTATGACTCACAAGAGTACTGAACAGGACAGAATGCGACTCTACAGCCCGGGAATAACCAACGGTTTTCGGAATATTTTAAATACGTCCAAGTACATCGACACAGAGAGAATAAGTTCATAGAGCTACCCAGAGTATAAAGGATGCAGAAATCACCAATCATCAATCACCATAACACGCGGATGAATAGTTTTGAAACTCGGATGCTGAGCCAATAGTATAATATCAGGCGCGTAGCACCACTGTTCACTGTTGGAGGTGGTTCTGCAGGAGGGGGGGGGGGGGGGCGGGGTCTCCCCCGGGGAAATTTTGGAATTAGGGTGCAAAATCCTGCATTCTGGGCACTTTGGGTATTGTGTTAAAAAAAAGTGGTCCGGCCAAAGCCGGACCGGCCGGACCGGCTTCTATGCCCCTGAATATGTACATGTGGAAAGGAAAAGGACATATGGATAGATACGAGTTAAGGGTAACTGTCAACCACTGTAACTAGATACTATTGTACAGTCAGAAAGTGCAACAACCGTAGGCACAAAACTGACAGAGTACTGAGGCATTAGACATAAGACATGGGACTTTTCTGACTATAATTAGAACAGTATCTAGTTACAGTGGTGGACAGTTACCCTTAACTCGTATCCATTATGTCCTTTTCCTTTCTACATGAATAGTTTTATTCCAGAATTGCAATTTTTGCATTCCACTCCTCCGTAGGAAAAAGCGGCACTCATACAGTCCACTCCTTAGAAACTGGCACCCCGGCTGCCGACTTGGTGGTGTCACCAACGTAAAGTTGCAAGTAACAATTGTACTCCTTGCACTGTGTGACCCATGCACTTATTCCTTGGCACATTCAACAAATCCAGGGCCAGGGAAGTAGAAATTCAGCCAGGTTTTACAAAATTCAGCCAGGCTTTACAAAATTCGGGTAGGTATGCCATTGGAGCGTGACTTTTGCTCGAACGGAGAGTTGCCAGAAGCATGTCCTGGAGACAGGTCGGCAGATGCGGAACAAGACATCTTTGGAGTCCAAACAAAGCTGTAAACACAAGTAAAACAACTCTGTAGCGTGCAGGCCACATGACAAATGACACATGACACGTGACACAGTCACTGTGGCTGCAAGTGGTTTTCATTTTGGGCGCTTGACTTAATACTAGTTGATACTAGTTGCACTGTCTGTCCTGTCGACATGTGTAGTGCTATATGTAGAGCCGTACGGTGGACAGTGTTCGCTAGTGCAAATAAACTGGCCGCACAAGCGAGCCGAGTTTCTGGCGAGCAAGCTAACGAGTATCCAGTGAGATCCTTTCAGCACTAGAACTGCTACTGAAAGATGGGATCAAACCAAAGTGGTGATCATTACATCTCATGCCTAGCAGCTCCAAGGTCAAACACATCCTACGTATGTTGTTAGGGACAACACGTGGTTCATTGTTCCAGTCAAGTATGAGACTTGGTCCAAAAATCATGTTCACCCAGGCATGCTGCTATCATCTTCAGTGGCTCAGTGTTCAGTGGCTCAGTGTTCAGTGGCTCAGTGTTCAGTGGCTCAGTGCTTGTTAACAAGTAACTATTTTAAAAGTATTCGCTTGCGTCTATCAACTTGTACTTCTGCATGTCAGCCATCAAGGCGATGCGCTGTGGAATTCAATGCAAGGTTCTTCACCCAGCTGTGAATGGAGCACGGTTTTAAGCATGTCAGGACCTTAGAAGTTGGAACAGATGAGAAATTTATGGAAAAGGAAAATGGACCAAGGAACTACAAGTTACGCTATAATGTCCACTAACATCACCAGTTACTAAACAATCAGCATAACTTGTAGTTCCTTGGTCCTTTTTTCTTTTCAATAAATTCATCCTTGCCCTCTCCATCCGAGTCCAGATGAGAAATTGAAGTTCATTTGTACTTTCAGAATGAATACACTAGCAACAGCAATTGCATGTGGCTACAAAGCTTGCAAGACAAAGCCATCAGAATGATCAGATGCAATAATGCCATTGTTCTCTCTCACGCAGCTCGTAAATTTTCCAACACACGAGTCATTGTCTGGCATGGGGGCAGCTCTGGACCTAGTTGTCACTGATATACCGGACTCTATATCTTGCCTCCGTGCTACAGCACCCTGACTGGTCAATCCGATCATTCTATCGTTGTTGGCCACATCCGTACTGTACCCTGCCCAGAAATGCCCACATATCGTTCTCGTGATGCTCGTTCGACTCCCCTGGATGTCCTGATTTTAGTGTCTTTTCTTTGGATTCTCTAGACAGCAACACTGTCGCGAGTATGAATACTGCCATGTTCCACATACACTGGCCAGCAGCTTTGAGCCTGGAGAGGCGCGATCCTGACATATCTGTGGACAACTTTTACTCTACCCTCCATAGCATCTGTGCAAGATTTCTGCCCAGGGGGAAGCGGCCAGCTGTCACGCGTATCCATATGAATGATCTGTGAAAACCCACCCTGCTGACCCTCTTGGGTACGCCCCTGCACACGCACACACTTCTACTTCCACAACGTGACATGCCTCTCGCTGAAGAGATGATGCAGGGAATACCAGTAGTGAACAAGCTAGGTTAGACAAACATGCAGCAACTTGTGCTGGGATTACACCCTACAACAGCTTCCAAGGCCGATGAATTGCCCGCCACTATTTTTGGCCTGGTCTACACCACACAGCTGACTGAAGTGCCTTTTTCTGGCGCACTTGGGCATGTTGTGAGACCGGATGAGTGCAGCTTAGGTATGCTCTACCATTGCCACAAGATGTAAGCTTCAACCAGGCCAAAGTCAGCCACCCTGCTATTCATGAACCTTAAGGATTCCGGTCATATACACACCTGTACACACACACACACACACACACACACACACACACACCTGCACACACCTGACCTTTGACGCCCATCGCCGGAGGCGATGATAGCAATGCTACGGCAGAAGCCATAGCAACTTGTGCTGGGATTACACCATTCAACAGCTTGCAAGGCTGAAGAATTGACCGTCACTATTCAGCCTGGTCTACACCATACAGCTATTTGGAGTGACATTTTCTGGCCAGTGAATCCCTTTTTTGGTCTTTTTCATTTTTTTCTTTTTTTCTTTTTTTCCCCGCACACACATCACACCACATACTCCGGCATGCACTGGCTGTTGGTAACCACCCAGGAGAATGAAAGAAAAGTCAGGAAGAGTCTGAGAAAGAGAAGAAAGACGTGTGTGACCATAATCGTCGGGAATCGAACCCGCAATCTATCGATTGGAAATCGCTGCACATACCACTGCACCATATGGGACACACCTGCACACACACACACATACACACACACATACACACACACATACACACACACACACACATATGCACGCACACACACACACACATGTGCACGCACACACACACACACACGTGCATGCACACACACCCACACACACACATGCGCACGCACGCACACACGAGTGTGCGCGTGCACACACACAGTCTTACCTGAATAGACAGCCGGTGATCGGATGAGTAGGCAGCAAATTTTCGAGTACCGTAAGTTGTAGCGGTTCGATGACACCATGGTCACTGTTGTCGCACAATAAATCTATAGATTGTTCTGTGTTCAACAAGCCTTCAACATTCACGTCACCACACACTGCCAGTGGTTCGTACTTCGGCAGAGCAGCAAGCCACTTTTTGCTCAGCATTAGTGCCGTTTTCCACGCTCTATTGTAACTTTTGGGTTTTTTTTGGCCCTGGCTCTGTTCCTTTGTCATCACTGCGGCGAACTCGAATCCCAGGACATGATAGGCCTCCAGGATCTTGTTCCGATTTCCCACAGCTGCGCACAGTGCCTTGGAGAGTATGTTGAGCACCTTCTCCTGACGATACACAGCTGCTGTCATGAACACGTCAAGTCCTTCACGATCCCCTTCAAGAATAGCTCTCTTCTCCAGTAGTAGTTCAACTATACTTGTATGACCAAGAGCAATGGCGGCAAGAAGGGGCGTGACACCGTCCTCGTCCGCTGCGTTAATGTCTGCACCGGCTCTCATCAACATTTTCAGAGTCTCCAGCTCGCCGCTAAGTGCAGCGCCTCGCAGCGGAGTTGAGTTGGTCGCTGTGCGTGCGTCCACTTGGACATGGCGTGCCAGCAACGCTGCTGTCATTTCCTTGTAGCCACCTGCCGCCGCTACCCACAGCGGCGTGGCGTTTTTCACTGGACTACCGTCGATGTATGCAGGGATTTGGCCGCGCTGCTGAATATCGATACCTCTAGTAGCCATCAGCCAGTCGAAAACTGCCGTGTTCCCGAAACGAATACTCCGGAGCAGAACCGTCGAATTGGCAAATGTCTGTGACACCACCCAACTGGTGTCAACGCTGCACTTGCGGCCGGCAACTACTGCCTTCTTGAAGTCAGACATCTTCTCAAGGAATACGTCCAGGGTTTCGACCATAGCCGCAAAATGGAACTTCTTCAGGCACTCCTGTATGTCCTCGTCTTTTGAGCTCGACGCCATGTCAAATGTGGACAAAAGTACGCCGCTGCTACTTGTTCTCTTCTCCGCTCAGCTGATACACGGTTAGCGGTCGTGAGCGCAGCGCAGGGTGAGGTTTCCGGCTCTGTTGAAGGTTGTTTAGCCTGTGACACAGTTCGTATTGTTACGAAAGCCTCAAGGACTAGGTCGCCCACTGGTGTTATCCAGACTGTACTCTCCTCCGACGGCCTCCTCCTACCTATGCGCCCACGCAGCTAGGTCGACGACCTTGAGTTGAGAAGACTGAGGCGAAGAGGAGTAGTGAGCCTTGACTTGAGTCTCAAGCCAGCTCAGTTTTGATCTACGCCCAGGCTACGGGGAAGGTGACATGGCGCGCCCTGCAGATCTAGTACATGCATACAAGGTTCGCACCTCAGTAACCACGGTGACCTGGGCGGTGACAGACAGCACACGTCACATGATGTACTGTCTGTACTACCGTACTGGCAATATTATTAGTAGTATCAAGGGTTATGTACTCTTGGTAGTATGTTGCCGCGTAATGGCTTTCACCATTTCCGGACCCTCCACAAAGTGCAGCTTGTACATGTATACAGAAAGCAGAGCCCTGCTACGGTACGGCGAATGTCGAGGCTCGGGAGGTATGATCCATCTCGGCGCTGGATGGCAGTGAGGCGGGCCAAGGTGGTGGGGGCTGCGCTCATCCACACCAGCATGCCATACTCTAACACAGGGCGGACAAAGCCACGGTACACGATTGCCGAGTGCTTTGCGTCTAGCACAGCCGATGCCTTACGGAGGGTGTGCGCGTGAGTCGAGATTGTGTGCGTCCGTCTCGTAATAACAAGTCTTAAAAAGTATACAATCATTTGGTTTCTAGTACTGACTGTTGTCGTACTTATTCTGATTCCTGTTTTTCTGTTTTGTGCCGTGCTCGTCATGGTTATCTTTTGCAGTTACAAGTTTTGGAAGCTGTTTGTCAGCGCATTCATAAGCCGAATTTGTGTGTCCAGAAAGATAGTGTTATTACCCTAAAATTGTTAATAATGTTCTTTTGTGTAGTGTGGCAACATTGTTGCCACTTGTGCCTAAATGTGTTTTTGTCACCTTCTTGTTTTTTATTGTTATTATTATCATTCGTTAGGACATTTGAGGCCACATGCCACGTACTGCTCTTTTCTCTCCGAAACTCAACACTTGCAAGCCAGATATGAAAGAAAGAAGTATGATGCAAGCCAGATGTTGATTGATCGAAGAAGGATAGATTTACCATCACTGTGGATAAGAGTCATACTGTAGCTCAGTTGGTTAGAGCATTGCTCGCGAATAGCAAGGTCCCTGGTTCGAGTCCCGGTGGTGTGACTGATGATTTTTTCTTTCTTTCATATCTGGCTTGCAAGTGTTGAGTTTCGGAGAGAAAAGAGCAGTACGTGGCATGTGGCCTCAAATGTCCTAACACTTTGAAAATTCTCCGTGAAGTCCAAATTTGAAATTGCAATTATCATTCGTTCTCACTTTTTTGTTTTTGTTGCTGATACACACTTGTCACGCTTAGTTTTTACTTGTACAGGTCTAATCTCCATATAACGTAATCTCTGGGACCACGCAAACATTATGTTATATCGAGAGTTATGTTAATTCACATTCACACACCTTGCTCATAACACCCTGCCCACACCAGCCATATCCATTTACATTGCGCTATTATCACACTGCTAGCTAGCTCTACAGCCTCCTGCCTACAACATCCACACGCATTGTTCACCACCTCCTGCCCACACCAGCCACACACTCCGCGCTAACACTGCACTGCTAGCCCCTGCCTTCAACAACCACACACTCTGCACACAGCCCCTGCCTAAAACACCACCGCTACTGCGCTAGCCCCCACAGTCTCACACAGCTTTTTATACCACCCTCTCCTGGCATATTACACCGGCATGGTCGGCACCCGATCTTCATGTTGCCTGATGATTGCGTGAGCATGAAACTTAAAGTAGCAGCAAACAAGCCTTGATTGTCCTTGTTGTTCTGTTGTGTATTACGCTCTGCCTTTGTGGTGTTGAGCACTGTCAGCACTCTGGGTACATCCTTCGGAGAGTTATGTTATGTAGAAAACCGTGTGTAAATTGTAAAATACAAGATGCACCTCAAAATGAAGGGTATTACAAGGCGGGTTCAACCGTGCAAACATATACACACTTTACCACCATCGACATCAGATACCATCAATGCCGCAGAATATGCACATAGGACTAAACTGGCTAGCTACGGCTACAGCTTGATTGTGCCGCGCACGTGAATCTACGTTGTATCGAGAGTGTGCACGTCGGGGACTGCGCCGTAGCCTAGGCTAGGGTGCGTTATGCCGAGGTTTACGTGATGTAGGCCTATATATAGATAGGACTGTAAACTGGCCCAAACTGCCTAGCTACAGCTACCGCTTGATCATACCGTGCACGTGAATTTATGTTGTATCGAGAGTATACTGATTCGAGAGTGCGCACGTCGGGGACCGCCGTAGCGTGTGTTATGTCGAGGTTTATGTTATGTAGGATTATGTTGTGTAGAACAACATTTGTATGGGAGTGATGCTGTTTCGGCGCGGGATTTGACTTTTTTTGTACTAACGAGGTTTATGTACAAGTGAGAGTTGTTATATCGAGAGCAGACCTGTATACCCTTGTTTTCTGCACACTTTTGTGAGAAATCGCACCTCGATATTCCAGTGCTGTCATTGTATCGTGTTACCCTACCTTGATTGCTATAATAATTATTATCACTCCCTTAGTATTGACTCACATAGATTTTGCCATACCTAAGCAGTCAAATATTCCTGCATATTTCACTGCTTAGGGCTATATTGACCGCTTATATTTGACTCCTTTTTAGCGATTGAACACAGGCTTTGGCTAGTCGTGATAAATCTAATATTGACTTCGTACTTGGTCAGATAGGAAATAAAAGACCTCGTAAAAGACCTCGGCTTCGCCTCGGTCTTTTACTCGGCTTTTATTTCCAATATTGACCTCGTACTCAGTCAATATTAGATACTTAGGCCAAACTAAAGAAGGTGTGTGGTTCGACTCACCCGACCGACCGTACAATTTCAGCCCGACCGTAACTTTTTTTCGGCGGGCTGTCGTGTGACTGACGTACGTGGACTGAACACGTCCACGTCTACGTGCTGTGCGGCGTGAGTCTGCGGACGCTAGGCGGCTCCTTTTGGACTTGACTTGTAGTTGTACTGCAGTGCAGTGCAGTGAGTGGTACGACTGCTAGCTGCCTTGTGCTGGTAGTACTAGTAGAGTCTACTCGATACGCGTACGGTATACAGTGTATTTACATGTACTAAAAAATATATTAAAAAAAAAAAAATCCGCCCGCCCGCCCGTAAAAAAAATGTCCATGTTAGTCGAACCACACACCTTCTTTAGTTTGGCCTTAGTATTATTATTATTATTCGAACAAGTTTTCGTACAACACTCTTCAGGAATCACCGTTGTACTAAAGAACAAAATGAGAACAAAGGAAATAATAATAATTATAGCAATCAAGGTAGGGTGACACGATACAATGACAGCACTGGAATATCGAGGTGCGATTTCTCACAAACGTGTGCAGAAAACAAGGGTATACAAGTAAGAACTAAGGGCGCAAGTGTGTATCAGCAACAAAAACAAAAAAGTGAGAACGAATGATAATAATAACAATAATAAACAAGAAGGTGACAAAACACATTTAGGCACAAGTGGCAACGTTGCCACACTACACAAAAGAACATTATTTGAACAATTATTTTAGGGTAATAACACTATCTTTCTGGACACACAAATTCGGCTTCTGAATGTGCTAGTCGGTATGTTGGTAGGACTGTTCAGCACCTGAACGCACGTATCAAACAACACACTCCACTTCACATCCTTCCACCCAGTGCGCAATCTGAGAGGCCCAAACGCGGGAGGCCTAGGAAAAACCCATCACCTACACGGCAGGATAGTTCCCCGCCGCTGTCTGCCGTTCCCCCTCTGACATCTGTGTTGGACGGGCTTGAGCTTGGCAGCTCTTTGGAGGTGCGTGCGGAACCGCCATTGGTGCAGCCCTCGGGTGTGCCTAAGTCTGTGCCTCTGGGTGCTTTGCATGGGGCTGTGCCTCGAGTGGTGACAGCACCTCTGCCTCCCCCCTGACCCTCCTCCTTCGAGGTCTGTGTTGGTGGGGAGCACCCGTGGCGGTCGATTTGTCCCACCGGAACCAGAGCTGAATTCAACAGAAAGACCAACAACCATGGCTGCAACAACAACACCAGCTTCACATCCAACAACAACACCAGCTTCACATCCAACAACAACACCAGCTTCACATCCAACAACAACACCAGCTTCACATCCAACAACAACACCAGCTTCACATCCAACAACAACACCAGCTTCACATCCAACAACAACACCAGCTTCACATCCAACAACAACAACAACAAATCCACAAAACAAAGCAGCAAATGACAGACCACGCAGATCTACAGCAGATTACAACCGGACCTATGAATTCACGGTAAAAATACAAAGGAAACAATCGGAAAGGACGACGACTGACATGAAGGCAACGGCATTCACGGTTGGCGTGGGTGGTGAAGGTGAGACGCAGGACGATGCAAGTGAGGAGGAGAGTCAAACCGCTGTGGATGACGGAGCAGGTTCTGATTCGGACAGTGAGGGAGAAGGTGAGCTGAGTGAGGGTGAGAGTGAGTGTGAGGGTGTGCGCGTGAGTCGAGATTGTGTGCGTCCGTCTCGTAATAACAAGTCTTAAAAAGTATACAATCATTTGGTTTCTAGTACTGACTGTTGTCGTACTTATTCTGATTCCTGTTTTTCTGTTTTGTGCCGTGCTCGTCATGGTTATCTTTTGCAGTTACAAGTTTTGGAAGCTGTTTGTCAGCGCATTCATAAGCCGAATTTGTGTGTCCAGAAAGATAGTGTTATTACCCTAAAATTCGTGTTCGAATCATGCTCTTTTGTGTAGTGTGGCAACGTTGCCACTTGTGCCTAAGGGGTCGTCCGTAAATATCGAACTTTTTTCACAAAACGAAATAGTTTCGTTATGGGGTGGGAGGGGGTTGACCAATTTCGTTTCAGAAAACATTGATTCATGTACATGGCCGTTGTATATACATGTATATCAACATTTTTTACGTTCTGAGGGGGAGGGAGGGAGGGGTTGGGTACCGGTGTAAACTAAAATAATTCGTTTGGTGAAAAAAGTTCGATATTTACGGACGGCCCCTAAATGTGTTTTGTCACCTTCTTGTTTATTATTGTTATTATTGTCATTCGTTCTCACTTTTTTGTTTTTGTTGCTGATACACACTTAACTTGCACGCTTAGTTCTTACTTGTATACCCTTGTTTTCTGCACACGTTTGTGAGAAATCGCACCTCGATATTCCAGTGCTGTCATTGTATCGTGTCACCCTACCTTGATTGCTATATTATTTCCTTTGTTCTCATTATTATTATTATTATTATTAACTTAGAAGAAAAAAAAAAGCGTCTCTGTAAGTTTGTATCCCTGGTGATGGTTTGGCCTGGAGAGCAGTATATAAGTGGTGCTTTTCAGGCACAATCTTCCTCAGCCTACTCAAGCTCAACTGATGAGGGGTGAATTCCCCGAAACACCGTGTATTGAGCAGGGAGTGGTGCTTTCTTGCAGGTTTGCCGAGTGGAAGGTGCGACGTGCTCCTCGTGTGCTCCGGATCGTGAGTCAGTCAAGTGTCAAGTTCGGCAAGAAGCGTGTGTTCCTAGTTGGAATAATCAACTTAATGATTATTTTAATATGGCAATAAGTAGGACGAGCTGAAGCGACATGTGGACTACTTTATTAACAATGTAAGCGATGGAGACGATGCAAGAAACGACCTAAAGGGTAAGGAAAAATACATGTAAGAAGAAAAAGGGGCAATGGAAAAAAAGATGATTCGAACAAGTTTTCGTACAACACTCTTCAGGAATCACCGTTGTACTAAAGAACAAAATGAGAACAAAGGAAATAATATAGCAATCAAGGTAGGGTGACACGATACAATGACAGCACTGGAATATCGAGGTGCGATTTCTCACAAAAGTGTGCAGAACACAAGGGTATACAAGTAAGAACTAAGCGTGACAAGTGTGTATCAGCAACAAAAACAAAAAAGTGAGAACGAATGATAATAATAATAATAACAACAATAAACAAGAAGGTGACAAAACACATTTAGGCACAAGTGGCAACAGCGTTGCCACACTACACAAAAGAACATTATTTGAAATAGGGTAATAACACTATCTTTCTGGACACACAAATTCGGCTTATGAATGCGCTGACAAACAGCTTCCAAAACTTGTAACTGCAAAAGATAACCATGACGAGCACGGCACAAAACAGAAAAACAGGAATCAGAATAAGTACGACAACAGTCAGTACTAGAAACCAAATGATTGTATACTGAAGACTTATTACGAGACGGACGCACACAATCTCGACTCACGCGCACACCCTCACACTCACTCTCACCCTCACTCAGCTCACCTTCTCCCTCACTGTCCGGATCAGAACCTGCTCCGTCATCCACAGCGGTTCGACTCTCCTCCTCACTTGCATCGTCCTGCGTCTCACCTTCACCACCCACGCCAACCGTGAATGCCGTTGCCTTCATGTCAGTCGTCGTCCTTTCCGATTGTTTCCTTTGTATTTTTACCGTGAATTCATAGGTCCGGTTGTAATCTGCTGTAGATCTCCGTGGTCTGTCATTTGCTGCTTTGTTTTGTGGATTAGTTGTTGTTGTTGGATGTGAACCTGGTGTTGTTGTTGGATGTGAAGCTGGTGTTGTTGTTGCAGCCATGGTTGTTGGTCTTTTTGTTGAATCCTGCTCTAGTTCCGGTGGGACAAATCGACCGCCGCGGGTGCTCTCCACCAACACATACCTCGAAGGAGGAGGGTCAGGGGGAGGCAGAGGTGCTGTCACCACTCGAGGCACAGCCCCATGCAAAGCACCCAGAGGCACAGACTTAGGCACACCCGAGGGCTGCACCAATGGCGGTTCCGCACGCACCTCCAAAGAGCTGCCAAGCTCAAGCCCGTCCAACACAGATGTCAGAGGGGGAGCGGCAGACAGCGGCAGGGAACTATCCTGCCGTGGAGGTGATGGGTTTTTCCTAGGCCTCCCGCGTTTGGGCCTCTCAGATTGCGCACTGGGTGGAAGGATGTGAAGTGGAGTGTGTTGTTTGATACGTGCGTTCAGGTGCTGAACAGTCCTACCAACATACCGACTAGCACAATGTCGGCATTCGAAGTTGTAGATAACATGACTGAGGTGGAGGGTTGGTAGGACGTCCTTCCGCACCGTGAACGCACGCATTGTTGTGAAGACTGGCACAAAATGTACTGCATAATAAGTACGACGGACGATAGACTTGACTTCGCGACACACTTTGATCGATTCCTGCCCCTTCCATGGCAAACATAGATAGACGGGACAGCGAGGTGGACCAATCAGCACCGATTTCGGTTTCTGCTCCATGGACAGAAACTTACGCAACAAGAATTCCGGATAGCCATTCTTCAAGAAAACAGATCGAAGAAAATCGAGCTCGGCCTGCAGCTTACTGGGCGAACAAATACGTTGCGCACGGTCCACGAGGTTACGAACTAAGTTGACCTTGTATTGAGACGAACAATATGAATCGAAGGCAATGTACTGACCGGTGAACGTAGGCTTACGATACACAGAAGTCAACATTTCACAGCCAGTCTTCTCTACAAGCACGTCTAGAAATGACAACTTACTAGACTGCTCGTGCTCACAAGTAAAGCGGAGGGAAGGATGTAGGCTGTTGAGCACATCGAGAAACAATTCACTGCTCTCAACACTGTCAAAATGCGTGAACGAATCGTCAACAAAACGCACGTAGAACGCGGGCCAAAGCGACTCATCAATCTTGCACTCACAATAACCAACGAATATATTGGCGAGGACGGGACCAAGAGGAGATCCCATCGCCACACCATCCACTTGCTTGTACATCACATCGTTGAACGAAAACTCGACACCAGTTGTAACTGACAGCATCAAATGACGAAACGCCGCTTCCGATACCCATGGAGTATCAACATCATCGTTACGGTACAATACATCCATACAGATGTCAACAGTCTCATCAATAGGAACATTCGTAAAGAGACTTACAACATCGAAGGAACACATGTGTGCATTGAGAGGGACCGGACTATCACGAAGCCTCGCAACAAAGTCGAAGCTATCCTTCACAGTGCGTTTGCAATAGTAATCTTGAACAGGCTGTAGGTAGATGCACAGCCATTTCGAGATAGAGTATTGAGGGGAGGCGGTCATGGATACTATTGGTCTAACAGGGCATGTAGGTTTATGGATTTTAGGAAGGCCATAGAGTCGAGGACGAAGGGTACCAGTCGGTTTGATGCGATCGAATTCATGTTTTGATATTTGTTCTTCATTCTTTAGCTTCTTAAGATAAGTTACAAGATCCTTTTCTACTTTTTCAGTTCGATCACAGGTCTTGACCGGACCAAGTGTACGGAACTTTGATGTGTCATTTAGGATAACGGACATCTTCTCGATGTAGTCAGTTTTATTCATTAAAACAGTTGCACGACCCTTATCAGGGCGCGTGACAATAATGTCTTTGTTATTCCGTAGCTCATGCAGGGCTTTGAGATGTTCGCGTTTCAATGAAAACGTTCTTCTATCCGGTAATGCATCAGCGTGTTCCTCGGCCTCTGCCCGGATCTTTGCGGCGCAAATGGACTGTTGTGACTCGGACACTGGTCTGAAGCGTAATAACTTGCGGTAAAAGAGCTCAAACTCGGTCGTGATTACTTCCTTCTTGTTTGATTTTGGTGGAATCCCGAAATCGGTTCCACGACAGAGGAGCTCTTTCTGAAGAGTGGTCAACTCTAGTGATGTCATGTTAATTATGGTGGTATCAGGATCGATTGTGACATGTCCATATCTTTTCTGTCTTAGCCAATTGTAGGTCTTGTCATGTTTTGTGATTAGATGGATACGTTGTTTCTGGTCATTTTCCGAAAGGAGCATAGAGAATCTCAAGAAGTCGTGAGAGGAGAGAAAGCAGCGTGCACGATCATACAAATACCTAAACCGCGAACGTGACTTTGACAAAGTGTCGCAGGACCGGGCAATCTCGTCTTTCATGAATACGCGTTCGATGTTTAAACGTGTGGTAAGCTTTGGTCCTGCGGACACGGTTCTCTACACCACCTGGACAAACACCATTGTCCAGACAACGTCTAAGGAACACTACGTTAAATACAACACCACGATAATGAAATCGTGACTTCAGCGCATGGTTCAGAATATCTATCTGAGTCTGTAAAATTATTGTCTCCTCGTCGAATTTTTAATGATTATTATTATTATTATAATTATAGACAACACCTCATGGCATGAAAAGAAAATCAGCCAGTACGCGAGATGTGGGTGTTAACCAACCATGGGGAATAAAAGAAGAAAAGTAATGGTCAAGGCAGAGAAGCATGGGAGGGACAGGTGATGGTGAATCTAGTGAGCAGATTTAAATGCGTCCAGGGTACTGGCATTGCGCATCATAGTAGTAGCGGGCAGCGCAAGCCAAGCAGAGTAGGCAACAAAGAGTGGAGAGTGTACAAGGGAGGACGTTTTAGCCAAGGGGAGGGCAACAGAGCATCTTGTCTGGGAGCCATCCGTGGTTCGGAACCAGTTATACACGCTAAGATGAGGAGGATGTAGAGCTAGTTTAAATTTGTGAGCAAAAGTGCAAATTAATTTTTGACGGTGGGTTGACAGTGGGCAAGCATTTGCAAGGACATACAGGGAAGCAAAAGAGTAGAGAGGGGGTAGACTAAACAGGATACGAAGAAGTTTTCTAAAGGTGGATTTTGAGACGCTCAGCGAGAACCGAGGATAAGCCACACCAGCTAACAGCAGCGTACATAAAAAGAGGCAGGATGTACAGTTTGTGAAACATTTTTTTTGCATTTGACAGGAAGATGGAAACAATGGGGACGTATAACACCTAGGGCAGAGCTTGAACGGCTGCAAAGAGCATCAATATGGTAAGACCAAGAGAGACGATCATCAAGCATTATACCCAGGTGTTTATGGTTGGAAACAACCTTTATGGGTTCTGGGAAATCAGGATGGTGTAAAAGTTACATGGATGAGATTGGGGGAAGGAACATTATTTCAGTTTTAGTCAGGTTGGATCTAAGTCGCCATGTTTGCATCCAGCGTAGGACACTGCATAATACCGGTAGTGCATAAGCGGCGCTACCAAGAGTCATAGCTTATAAACCTCGGAGTTTAGGCGAATTGTCACTCTTTGACTTTTCGAGGAGTTTCGTTTTTCTGAAGAGGTGGGCCTCTTTAGAAGAACGAAGCTCCTCGAAACTCCACAACGTCATCCTATGGGAGAGGTGGATTAGTTCCGAAGAGTTTGGAATAGCTACGTCACGTGGTACGTGGAGATGGTCGATCTGATCGGACGTCATCATCGCCATGACAATTCCACTGAAAAACTCTAAAGTGATAGAAACCGTTCTAATGGGACACTTCAACTGATCTCTTTCAAAAATGTGTTCGAACAGTTGATGACGACAATTCGAACGCCCCTTAGTGGCCATTCTGCAGCGAAAGCACAACGACGTGTATCCGTGCATCAACTACGCCTAGCACTAGTAGTACTAACGAGTAGGAGGGTGTACTAGTAGCAGTAGCACTCCATCCACGCGTATCGGGGTTTTTTCAGAGCACAATGTCTCATTGCATATTGCCATGCAAACGTGGAAGGCATGACTGTGAGTAATGCATGTGAGTACACTGGGACCAGGACGGCACCGTTCACATCGTTCAGCACCCTACTCTTTACTTTAGAAAGTCTTTCCAACAATAATTATTACTCGATGATTGTTGTCTCTTCGCAGCTGTACTGTGCAGTTGTGGTACACCAAGAAGGACTATTGAATGCCATTTTGACAAGAAAGGGAAAACCTAGGCCTAGAAGAGCAAAATATTTGATAAAAATTACTCCATTTGCTTTGCAGGTAGATCAAGCAGGTCATGCAAACGTTGGTGTATCAACAGAGACAATGCTGGAGGTATCAACCCTGATCCTGAACACAATGGTATCGTCCCTCACGTAGTCGTAGTGCTCCAGGCCGCTGAGCTTGAAGAACTTCGGACAGCCGCTGGCAACGTTGGCCTCGCCGACCGGCCGGCCAAACGACGACTGTCGGCCGTCGGGCACGAACTTCTCGTGATGATGTCGCTGCGCCGTGCCCTGGTCGAGCAGCGTCAGGGTGACGCGAGCGCCGAACGGCCATCGCAGCACCGAGTCGTACTCGCCGCGCATCACCACCGTGTACAGCGAGACAAAGGAGCCCTCGCCAAGCCCATCGCCGTTCAGGTACACACGCGCACACAGCTTGTAGCCGTGTGGACTGGTGTAGAACGGCGCGGACGTGATGTGGCGCATAGTTCCTACATGCACAAAAAAAAGACGGAACCGAAATACCACCACAATATGAACATGATGACTTTAAGTTCACCTTTATCCTCCCGTTGTTTCCATATGGGGAAAGAATCAAGACACGGATTTTAGGTGAACGGGCAGATGGCACACAAACGGGATTAGATTGTGAGATAGTTCCAATTGTCCTTCTGGTTACATTCCTATCAACAGAATCTGGAGGCTGTGCTCGTGACCATGCCAAGGCAAGGCCGTACACCTGTGCCATTGCCAACCTCCAGACTGCCAGGAACACGGTTGTTATGCCTTGCATTACGTAGAATGTATATACTTTGAGTAGTAAAATCTCTACTCCATGATGTGTAGTCTTTGCTCTGTTCTTCCTCTCATGCGCATGCTCAACTAATGTTCATGGTCTTCTTCCTTGGGTAAGAAACGTGTGCAAGTGCAAGATGACCTTGCCTGTCCGAATGTGAATGGGGACAGAACAATGGTTGTCAAGTTTTTAAAAGAGGGCAGGTTCCCAGTGAAGTAGTTCGAACTTTGCAGTGCCTTTTTTGTTCTGCTTTTCTCCCAATTTGGCTCGATGTTGAGCGTCTCGGTTGGGCGCTTTCAAAGTACAGTGAAACATGGTTTAAGCGATCACCCCACGGTGCAAGCAAAAGCGGTCGTTAAAGCCAGGTGGTCTTTAGAACCAGGTCCCATTCATTCGTGGTATATCGGATTATGCATACATGTGCTTGATTGTACTTCCATGTACTCATATTGACAGGTGTGGAGCATAGAATACTCTCGTGCAGGCAAAGCACACCTCACTGGAGTGCATGCAGCGCATTCTGCACTGTCACTTCAATTGACTGCATCCACTTGCTTCAGAGCGCACTTCAACCCTGTTGTAGTCAACTCTGCCAGCCAAGATGGCACTTTTGGTTAGTTTTGGTCGCTGTGTGCAGGTCCAATACTGCACTTGGTACACTAATAGTCGGTCGCTGGTCGCGCAAGGCAGGTGGTCGCTGTATCCGGTGCAGTTTCTGTATAGAACTGTCCGTGCATGGAAAAACAGTCGTTAAGAGCAGGTGGTCGCTAAAGACAGAGGTCGTTAAGAGCAGGTGGTCGCTAAAGACAGAGGTCGTTAAGAGCAGGTGGTCGCTAAAGACAGAGGTCGTTAAGAGCAGGTGGTCGCTAAAGACAGAGGTCGTTAAGAGCAGGTGGTCGCTAAAGACAGAGGTCGCTTACACCAGGTTTTACTGTACAGCAGAACCTGTCAAGGGAACCACTCGGATAAGGCGACCACCTGTCCCAGAAGACCACTGCAGCCAGGACCAAGGGATGCTATTTCCAGTCTAATGGCACTGGATAAGGAGATCAGCTGGTTACAGCGGAGACCACACTTTGAAAGTCCCTTGAGCGGTTTAACTGTATTTCTTTGACAGGTTTAACTGTCTTTCTTTTTGATTTTGTTACGGGCCTAATCGCAAAATAGGTGACTTTGTTGTACAACCACCCAATTCACAGCACATGCGTGTGCTTTGTTGTTCAGTGCTGTGCAAATCGTACCAAACGACACCACAGTGTTCATCGCCGTCAAGGATGCAGAAACAGCTGTTTCAATCTCCTTTGTCTGATTTGTCAATGCCGGTATTAGTGAATACACAACCGTAGACTGAGGTCAACAGAGATTTTAACGTGCAGTACGCAACCGCTAGGTATCAAACAGAGTAGAACACATACCTTTGATAGCTGCCCGTCGATGCTTGCTAAACTCTTCCAGCTTCCAGATGAGCACGCCGTTGCAACTCTGCGACGACTCCAGGGAGTACAAGCGCTGTTCGAGACTGTTAACTCGGTCCTGAGTAGTCTTCAACAGGTCGCTCGGTGAACTCCTTGACGGGCTTGAATCTCTCCGAGAGAAGAGCGATGCAAGGCCGGATTTGCTCTGCAAATACCATCATGCAGCAAAAGAGAGAAAATAATAATTGAAGAAAACACTAGTTCTCCTGAAGTTCATTAGATACGTGCACGTGATGTAAACAAATACGTGTACTGACAAGGTATGGCCATTGTTACACTACATGTAGTATATGGCAGCAAATTTACCCAGTACACGGCTGCTCAGGTGCAGGTGACACTCTGCCAAAAACACTCAATGTTTTGCTGATTTGGAAAAGCAGGATTTCTAACACCTTCTTAGAACGAAAGTACGAACCTTCTCACTTCACTTAGAAGCAATGCTGGCTATACTTTCGCTTACAGAATCTCCCATGGTCATTTCAGTTCAAAAAGGATAACGGCGAGTGGGAATGGTGAAAGCTATAGAGATAATTGAAGGTGATTCGTAGTGAATTTATGTCAGAAGCCAACTACTCCGCCGCATTTCATAATGACTTACACAACATCTCCTTACTGGAGCCCGTAGACCCACTGATTCATGACATGCCCGGGAAACGGGTAATTCAGCCAGTGCTGTCACAAAGTAATGTGTAATGCTACTGTCCAGGTGGACCGGGTCACCCCAGACTACCGCAGTGCACCACTGCCTTACCCCACTGGCTGAAGGTGGATCAGCCGAGGACGACGCAGCAGCCTTCGCGCCAGGCATTCTCATATGCTCCACGACGTAGTTGAGCTGCGTTTGCAGCGCGGTGACCTCCTTGGAGCGTTCCGACAGCTGACGCTGCTGGACATGGCATAGGTTGGCAAGCTGAACGAGGTGGTATGAGGAGTCAGTCCTCAAGTGCTCTTCCATATCACGGCGATTACCCTTCAGCAAACAGAACAACACAGCCAAGTAGAGGAGAATGCTTTAAGCGTACAGAGAAAAGAGACAATTTGCAAAAAAATGTAATGGTTCTGGGCAGAAATGAAGATACCGGGTGAAGCAGTATCACAACGCTGTAAACATGCGTTCTGGTGTGTGTCTTCGATCAAGAGTCAATCGTTCGATGAGCAGCAAGATGTCCATACAAGCAACAGTGCGCATTGGGAGCTCATACCTTAAACGTGCAGTCCACAAATGCGAACTTGCAACTTGTGACGGTCAGCACACATTCCTTGTCTAGATGCTCGTCAACCTGCGTGAAGAGAAGGCACAATAAAGCAGCAATGCAAAGCCATTGCAGAAATCAAGATGCACGCAACATACCGTAATCTCGCGTATATAAGACCATGGTCATGTCGACGCGATGTTTTTCTCTCGCATATAACACCATGGTCTTATAATCAAAAAGTCGCTGTTTTCTGTCCTTTCACAAGTGCATTTTCGTTCGATTATAAGATCATGGTCTTATATGCGAGAGAAAAACATCGCATCGACATGGACATGTGCAAGTACGCATATTATTGGTTAATGCCAGTACAACGGAACCATAATGAACCTCGTGTGATTTTGTGATTTCATTCACATAGAAGTGCATGTTCTTACAAGCGAGAGTGCTCGGCCTATATTCAAAAATAAGACCATGTCCCTAAATGTGCGAGATTACAGTTCAAAATATATACCATGCTCAGCTCAAAACTTCAAAGTGTTACAACCTGATCATTACCCGCCCTTAGTCTCTCCCCTTGTTTGCACTGCAATCAGAATGCATGCCACTCTAGAAGTACCTACCGTACATCCACACATACACGCACACGTGCTTATGAAGTTATGTCAGGACATAAGCACCCCCCCCCCCCCACCATTATAAGCGCATGTGCTTATATTAATGTTAACACTATTAGTGAAGCACCCAGCAGCTGAATAAGCATTGTGATAACACCAGTGTTTTGGACACAAACAAACCCAGTTTATTGCACATATAAGCACATGTGCTTTTTTACCCGGACATGTTTACACAGCAAAAAAAACTTTTTTGTAGCAATTTTTCACTTTATAATAAAAAAGAAAGAAAAAAAGTAAATTATCGTGTCCGTTCCCGAAGGGAACTCACGACGGTCGCTAACACCCGGTAAACCCTTCACTTATAAGCACAATTTTACGTGAGGAAGTGTGGTAGGTACAGTGGAGATTGGACATAACGACACTCCTTCGGGAGAGAACAAAATGTCACTATATCCGATCTTCGCACAGTACTAACTAAACGACTTGGGCAACAGAATTGTGTCACTAAACTCAATTTGTTGTTGTATGCAAGGTCGTCATATCCCGGATCTCCACTGTGGCTGCTATTCTGGTAGTAAACTGAGGAGTTCTACGCAGGGAACTCACGACGGTCGCTAACACCCGGTAAACCCTTCACTTATAAGCACATGCAATTTTACGTGAGGAAGTATGGTAGGTACAGTGGAGATTGGACATAACGACACTCCTTCGGGAGAGAACAAAATGTCACTATATCCGATCTTCGCACAGTACTTACTAAACGACTTGGGCAACAGAATTGTGTCACTAAACTCAATCTGTTGTTGTATGCAAGGTCGTCATATCCCGGATCTCCACTGTGGCTGCTATTCTGGTAGTAAACTGAGGAGTTCTACGAACGTACTGGTAGGGGAGATATTCATGGTCTGTGCCAGGTTGGCAGCCAAAGCAAGGGGTTCGGACCACAACACTGATACCCGTGACAACCCGTGCCGCACAATTCAATAAGCGGCAGTGGAGTATGCGTTGCAATCACTACTGAGCAACACGAAGAAAAACAAGTGGTAAAGGTGGTAGGGACTCGCAATGCAGCAGTAGTCCAAATCAGTCGGACGTCACTCACCAAGCTCTTGGGCAGCGCAGTCATGCCACAGCCCTGAGGACAATCCATTGGCCATTCTCTGCATTGATACTGGTGTTCCTGTGTTACGACAAGACATGAAATAACAGGATTATCAATCAGGATTCAGGAAACAGTGCAGGACTTTCTCGATCCTATGCCGCTATGGTGTGCAATGATAACTAGGTGTTTGGCCATGTAAAGCGCAGTAAACTGTCACTAACGACCTTTGAAAGCTGATCTCACCGCACAGGTGGCCGGTGATTCAATGTGATCCGACTAAATCTATAAGCACAGACCACGCATTACTGCGGCATTAGATCCATGCCATTGCCCATGAACGCCGTGTACTGGGGGGGGGAGGAGGCTTTACAGAAATGAATTATGAAAACAGCACCTCACGTACAAGCATCACTCTAGGCGCAGATTATTGTTATACCAGGGGTGTAGCTGGTCCCCCTTTGACGGGGCGGGGGGGGGGGGGGTGCACGGCCGCTTCACCTAAATACTCTTGCGCAATATTGTGTTGTATTTGAAGTTCGAATAGTATGCCGATACCATACGTGTAGGATGGCTGGTGCATGTCATCATGGTCATTATGTGCATGCTGAACCTAGGTCGAAATGTTTAGGGCGGTGCACGTGCACTATGCGGGGCTATGCGCCTGTATGCGGGGCTATGCGCCTGTATGCGCACCAGAACCACAATTATGGTTACTATCATGGCTGTACTTCAAAGTATTCATATCACACACCAAACAGCTAGGTCTGTACTATACTCTAAAGCACACAGCAGCTATTCAAGTTGTTGCGGGTTCTAACAAATAAAGAGGAGCTTGGTTATCTGCTTAGTCACTTACAGGCATTGAGTGCAGGACGATAGGAGTTCCGCAGTGACTGCAGTTGACAAAGCGAAACTGGCACTTCTCCTGCCGGTGTGTGAGCAGGTAGCGTCGCTGGACCAGTTCCGTGCAGCTATTCTGCCCGCAAGGCACTAGAATGTACGGGCATTCTTCCAGATGATCCTGTGGCAGTAGTCAAAGATGTTTCCCACAATGCAGTTAGGGTGATAAGCCACACACTATACCGTGTCGCCGTGCCCTCTTTCGCTTGCCCCCTCCCCCGTGACTAGCCAACCTACAAAACGAATGGGTGCATGAGTGCATGTAGCATGAAGTACAAGCAGAGAAGCCATTCCGAACACAACGTTTGCAAAGTGAAAGGCTCAACGTGCTTCCTGTGTGCTGAATTACACTGAGTTGTGATCAGTTAGGTGTCAGATTCATTCAGCACCCCGCCAACACCCACAAGCACACACTTGCCCACACATGTGCATACAACATGTAACAATACTGAATTGCATTGAATTAGGGGCCGTCCGTAAATATCGAACTTTTTTCACCAAACGAATTATTTTAGTTTAGTCCCAACCCCTCCCTCCCTCCTCCTCAGAACGTAAAAAATGTTGATATACATGTATATACAACGGCCATGTACATGAATCAATGTTTTCTGAAACGAAATTGGTCAACCCCCTCCCACCCCATAACGAAATTATTTCGTTTTGTGAAAAAAGTTCGATATTTACGGACGACCCCTTACATGAATAAAGTATACACACATGTCGATTCAGCTTATCTTATTGATTGCGGTTATCAAGTTATTGTCTCCTCGCCATTTGTTTAATTAAATACTGAATGTCACAAAACATAGGGATGCAATGAGTAACTAGCAACACACCATTGAATGTTGTCCAACTTACTTCTAGCTCTCTCAGCGTCCCAGACCATTGGCACCCATCAGTGATCGCCGAACACACGACTTCCAAAGCAAGAATTTCACGTTCGGCAAACGTGTCCCGAAAGAGCTACAGTAAAACAAAGGCCAGATGGTGGAGGGGATGGGAGATGCCAAGCGCTGCCAACCATATAGTAGTGAGAGCAGTGTTCACTCTCAACATACATGAATTTGTCATGTGTAAGGATTCCCAAAGCCGTCATGATTGCAGACGGCTATGAACTATGCATATCTTCACAAAGAAAATGGTCTTCTCGTCATCTGCAACTACACACACACACACACACACACACACACACACACACACACACACACAAACACACACACACACAGGCGTGCATGCGTCACCCACACGCTTTGCTGACGCACCACACATCCCAATGCAGGATTCTGTACTTACATCCCCCTCGCTTAGCTCACTGGCACATCCTGAATCCGGGCAAAGGAAAGTTCCACCTCCCCTACACAACATCAAGCAAAAGCAGAGAAAGACGTCAGATGTCAGTGCAACGATGCATTCACATACCCGGCACGGCCGTGTCCCGATAGCCGACGTATGGACTTTGTTGTGTAGATCATAACCTTGACTATCCCAGTACACTTTAACCTGGTTTAGCCGGACCCTGTAGCAAGCGGAATCCTGTAGTGACCGGACAAATTTGCCATGTACCAAAGTGCTATAGATCGAACGTGCATCCCTGGATCAAGCGGGATCCCGTCATCATTATCAGGACGGTTTCCGCTGCACCAAGGGCGTCAGGTTAGCACGGGGTTTTGCTGTGCTGACATTAAAGACTTCGGTCACGTGATCACGGTCGGCAAGGGGTTCACATAGTATATGTATTAGCTGCAGCATTTGGCTGTGAAATTTGCCCGTTACCAATCAATTTTCAAACTGTACATTGCCAGAAATTTATCCTGTTGTGGAATGATACCGACTTCCCATGTTTTGGGTTGATGGCACCGATATGAATCACTGTGAATCATTACGTATGTTACTCACATGAGAGGGTTGACGCAGGATGCACATACGCGGTGGCCACATTTCGTCTGCATCGGCTGGCGCAGAACCTTGCTACATATCGTACACATGTGTTTCGCGTCCGGGCCCGACGAGAGAGCGAACGTAGCGTCGTAACCGCCGCGCACAACGCGACGAATCTCACCGCTAGACTGCATTGGTCGACGTCGCTTCACAGGACCAACACCATCCATCAAGGCGAAGTGGGGAGAGGATGCAGCAGCTCCGTCAGGCTCATCCATGACTTCTGCTCAACACTGATCGCTTCAAGCTTTTTCATTCAATTTTCAAAATCAACGGAGTTTGATAATAATTTTGAAAAAAAATACACAGGCGCCGGGATCATGCACAGACGACTGCTGCAGTACAGTCGAGGTAGATCAGACAACGGTGCCGAGTCTCGCTCATCGACACCTTACCGGTACCACCACCAGCTAGCTGTGACTGAGAGTGAGAGTGAGCAGGAGCCCGAGGAGGGATCAAATCTGGGACGACACCAACGTCATTGCTCATAACCAGTTTTCACAAACACTAAAAACAGAAACAGTAAGCAACGCACGTATCAGTACGTCGCTCGTACGAGCTCGTATCGACGCAACAACAGCACTACATGTACTAGCGCACTAGTTGCACCGTGCTGGCAACTGTAGTGTTACTTTCCTCTAACGTCACGACTTTTACCAAGGGCCCTGCCCATCATCAAGACATCATGTCACGCCAGGGCATGGTGCAACACGCTAGCGCGAGATCGAACGCGTCACGACTCACGAATGACTATGTCCGAGAGATGGGACACCGGTACGGCGGTACCGCGTTACCATGGTTACGGTAGACGGGAGAGTCTGCATAAATCGCGATTTTCTGGCTGATATATGAGCTCAGCACAAACCGTTTTCTGCGGTCCTATCTGATCCCGGCGCGGCCGGGACTACTAGCATCAGTTACTATAGTTACGCAGTCGCCAGGAAGTCGATCAAAATCGTTGCATGCAAATGATGCATATCTCGACTCTTTGACTTGTGCAGTTGTCATGGTTGTGGCTGTGCGTTGTGAGTTGTGCCAGTTGTGGGAAGAGCTAGACTGCAGTGCAGTGCAGAGTGCAGTCACAACCGAAACCAGGGATGCCTCTGCCTACGTGTAAACTAGAGTTTCTTGGATTAGAGTTTAGACTACATGTAGTCATGTACATGTACATGTATTTCCGAGCTTCATCCCTTGTATCTTTGGTGTTCTTCCTTCTGTCCATGTCATATTGATTGAATAAACCCGTTTTAGTACAAACGCACTGACCAAACCACTTTTACGGGCAGAAAACAATTCCGATATGAACACACAAGTAAAGAGAAAGCAATCCGAGAAGAGCACTAGTATGTGGTAGTCCCAGCATCACTCATGTGTAAAGAGAGGATGTCTAGAATACATGTAGATGTAGCTCAGACTCTGGCCTTATGCACGTATCGTCCGTGGCTGACTATGCATATACAGTCGTCCCTCTCTAATCCGGCACCTTTTGCAACGGCATTTTCTGCCGGATAAACAAGGGTGCTGGATTATCAAATCCTGCCCTCCCACCCGGCTCACCTAGTAACGTACATGACTTTGTACATGTTTGTGTAGTACGTCAAAATGTAGGGATTTTCTGTGTCAATCCAAGTACTTTGTCACAAGTTTGTGGAATGCATGTCTGTAACATGCCATCTCTATAACATACACTTGGGAATATCCTATGCACTGGCATACATGTAGGATATTGGCACCGGTACGGTATGCGATGTACAACTGCTGGATTAGAAGATCAAATTATGTACAGTTCGAGTGATTTGTTGCAGAAAATCGCTGCCGGAGGCGGAATTCAAGTGCCGTAGAAAATGAACTGAAAAAATCCGTTTTGCCAGAAAGTGTGCTGGTTTGCAAGGGTGCTGGATAAACAAGTGCCGGATTAGAGAGGGACGACTGTATGCGTGCTACCTTCCCACTCACGATCACCATCACCATGCATGATCACCAGCTAGCTACATCATGTAGATCTACATGATTCGGCCATACACAGACATAGTCAGCCAGTAGGCGCTAGGCATGGTAATGCACAATCATGAATCATGCAAGAAACTACACAAACTCTTGTCTCTACTTGTACAGTCATGTATCATTGTATGCTGGCCATCTGACCTGACATGACAGTGATGAAGAACCTGTCCTTCATTTTGTGGCAGAAAAAACAGGTTCTCGGTGTGCCTGTCTAGCTGTGTGCCGGCAACAGACGATCGACGCAAGGCAATGATGAGCGTAGGCAACAAGTACAGACAGTAGGCCGTGTGTGTGTTTAGAAATTAGAGTGTTTGTCAAGAGTCGACACTAAGCTTACAAGAAGATTCCGTCCGTGCCTGCAGGGCAATCGTGTTGTGTCCGTCGACACCAGGTACTAGGTGGCTGGTTCGTGAGACTTAGTACTTCGCTTCGCTGTGGCGTGGTGGGAAGTCACTTGTTTTTCGTCATTCAGCTCAGGTAATTATTATGTAGTGCCGATGTGGAAGAATATTTGCGTGTTCCTTGCGACTTCCCCAACTCTAATGAATCCGGTGCGACATCGAGCAACTCGCCTAGCCTGGATATACTTGTACTTGTAGCCATGGCTCACAACAATCGCACCGGTCGCGGTGTGGCTTTGCCATCCCTCTCCATGGTCGGCGGATCAGCAGGAATGCGGTCTGGTGACAATGCGAACACTGCCAGCTCCGCAGCGGCCGCACCGCTATCAATCACTGGAGGGACGCGAAATTCAGGCAAGGGCGCTAAGCTTCCGTCGACAAACTCCTCCAGCGTCGAGCTAGGTGGTCGACCATCTCGAACGCCGAGAAGAGGCCAGGCGGCTGCGGAGTCGAACACGACAACAACAAGGCGACCACACGCCATGCCCGCCATAGATGAAACAACAAGTGGGGTGGGTGTTATTGCTGGTATGGCAAGCAGTTCAAGGCACATAGCAGCGCCACCGCCACCAGCAGTACAGGCACCCCTAGCACGACAGAAGACCTTGCCTGTACTGACCAACAGTAACATGACGACCACGGGAACGGCTCAGCCATTTCGCGGCGGCAACCGGTCCGAGTTTCCACCCGACACCACCTCGTCGTCGTTTGGCCACGGCACTGCTCGTCATGAGCGCGAGCGTGGCATCGTCCTGCCATCCATCACATCTCATCGGCAGTCCAGCAATGCCCAGCAGCATCATCATCATCATCAGCAGCAGCAACAGCAACACCAGTCAAGCAGGACATCAGGAATGGCTACGGTGGGCCGCAGCACACAGAACAGTTTCACCGAGGAGCTGATGCAGCAGCAGCAACAGCGAGCACGTCACGCTGGCTCTAGTAACATACTACCGGATACGACGAACGGAGTGCAGCGGCAGTCGAACAACACTACAGCCGCCATGCTCCAACGCATGAAAAGCGACGAGTCAGATCTATTCGTTGCCGGCGCGAACACGGAGCTACTCCACGATCGCCAGGCTCAGCTGAAGGGCCAGTATGACGTGGCTGGCTGGTCGGAGATTGGTGCTAAACCTGAGAATCAGGACGTGTTTGACATCCAGCGGCTGAGCTCTGATGAACTGTATGTGTCGGTGCTCGACGGCCACGGGCCGACCGGTGGAGATGTGGCCAAACATGGCACCAAGCTACTGTACTCACGGATCGCGCAGGCCGCACGCGACGAGGCAATGTTCGGGCCGCCTCCGTTGGATCCACTGAATGGCGTCGGTGGGGGTGCGGCGGCGGCGATGATGGGCGGCCGCAAGCAGATATTACGGTCAGCGTGCCTGCAAACACACAAATCACTCTGCGATAACGCGTCGTTCAGTACGCTCAACAGCGGCTCTACGGTGACAATCGCCATCCTGCGTCACAATCAGCTGACCATGGCGTGGCTCGGAGACTCGCGCTCGGTCATTGGGCGCGAGGACCGGAAAACGGGCAAGCTGCGAGCCGCCCAGCTGACCCGCGATCACAACTGTGACGACATGGTGGAGGCTGCACGCATTCGTCGCTCCGGTGGCAAAGTGCAGCAATACTATTACTGGTAAAGTGTGTGACTCTCTCTACAACAGTCTACCGGCGTAGTGTAGTGTAGTGGTATGGAGTTCTGTGTTCCTAGAACTACTCTTACTTCATGCAGTACGGGTGGGTGGCATATGCATGGAAAGGATCCCTGGCTGGCCGTGTGAGTAGTCCAGAGTGGACTAGGCAGTCCGGTGTCCGCAGTATTGGGGTCCTGGGCCTCACGAGGACCTTGTTTTCAGGAGATCTGATCTCAATGGCCAGCACTGTTAGATGCTGTTCACGAGGCTTACATTGTGCATTGACGCAAGGGTGACCTGCATGTTGCTATAGCTACAGCCACAACAGTCTGTGTACATGCATGTGTATAGTGTGCCCTGCCTGTTGCTTTAGGTAGTTACAAAAGCATGTGTACATTTAGGTGTATAACTATAAGGCTGCACTACCTTACACCTCGAGTGCTCTCCGTTTTCTTTGTGCAGCGGACGATTCGTTGGGCCGAAGCGTATTTGGCTGAAGGAGCAGGGTCAGGTAGGTTGACTACTTCTGTCATGTGATCAACACACTGGGATGTGCATGCATGACCACCCTAGTCATATGATCAACACACTGGGGTGTACATGTATGACCACCATAGTCATGTGATCAACATACGGGGATGTGCATGCATGATAGGCCCAGACAGATTCTGCTCCGATCGCCTTGATATTTTGCCGCAAAATGTTGCTGCGAAGTCTTCGATATTTTGCCGAGCCTGGCACAAGAAACTCGATATTTTGCTCCATTTTGCTCCAGGAAAACGTGCCACTTCCCGTACAATCCCGTACAACGTTTCATAAAAATCGCAGGGTCGGTTTCTCAACACGGGTTTCCGTGCACGTGTCCCTGAGTTCTTCTAAAATCATGTCGATCCACAGTGAGTCCCGGTAATATTTCGGTGACATGATCTCGTCCTTGGCAGTGTATCCTGCTGAACGGGTAAGAAACAAGGAAATCCAAGTACAGTCTGTATCGGCTATAGAGTGACCGGATATAAGAATATATCGGCTACAGTGATATTGGTACCAAATATCAAAAGCAAAACGTATTTTATCCAGTACAAATATCACTATAACCAATATTATCGGATGTAATGATATATCGGATATTATGATGGCAACAAAGAATCAAAACATGCATAACACACTACATTATTATCGGCTTCAGTGATAACTTTAAAATACATGTTGCAATAATATCAAAGGCCCTATTTTTTTTGCTTTCTTCACGTTGCTTATTTTGATAGTGACACATGTACATGTACATAACAGAATTTTTTTATGGAAATGCGGGCACTGTCAACTATGCAGCATGCTCATTTGTCAAAACGCCATGCTGGAAGTATTTCCTTGCCTTTGATGTGTCGATCGAAAAAAAACGATCGTATCGCATATAGTGATGCATCGGTTATAGTGATAAAATCACGGAAATCAAAAGGGTACGCTATAGCCGATACAGACTGTATCAGGCATCGATTTTACCCAACATCCCGATATTTTGCTCCAATTTTGCGGGCAATTTCCACTCTTTCAATTCTTCGATATTTTGCCGAAAGAATTGCCGGCAGGATCTGTCTGGGCCTAATGCATGACCACCATAGTCTTGTGATCCACACACGATCATGCGATCTACTTGTCCTCATGGTCAAATGGTCTGTACATGGTCATGTGATCTACAAACAACCATATGTGATCTACGTACATGTACATGAATGCTTTGCTCGATGTGTCTGCCAGAAAATCGCTCTGCAATGGTTTTGAATTATATTCTTGGTGTCCAAGCGTAGTCATCAACCTGAAAGAATGCGTATCTGCCCGGTACTTCAGTGTCCTGAATACTATCGAGCACCACGTAACGTTACACTTGCCCTATGGTTCGATGGGTGATTTCTCAGTAGTGCATCAGATGGACCCTGATTCGCCAGGCTTCATCATGTGCACAGCAATCACTCCTACCCAAGCCAAGTTGCTAATTTCTTGCAGAAGTGCTCGATACCGCGAGGGCAGACCCGAATGACACAAGTCCACAGTGGAACAAGGCTATATTTTTCCCGTCGCTCCGAGTTTCATGGCTATTCAAGGCTATGTTCTGAAAATTGATGAATAGCCATGAAACTTGGAGTAACAGCAAAAGAGATAGCCTGGTTCCATTGTTGGCATGTCCGGCAGCAAGTTGCCAACCGTCCTAGGCTATAGTAATAGAGAGATTCCGCACTACGTAAAGTTGAGCAACTTTACGTTAGTGGGTGGGAAACCCGTGAACTGGAGTCGCGAGTTTGCACTCCACTTACGGAAAGTTGTCTACGTAGAGTACGTAGATAGGGCTCTGGTAACGTAGATGCTCCGTAAGTGGATTGAGGTACAAATGTATGACTCTTCCCCCAGGTCGATCCAGTCGTACACTGCCGCGTTCGGAGTTGCCAAGGGCAGCTACGTGATTCGAAAACTCCGTATGGCGGAACACAGATCCGCATGCAGTTCACGTAAGACCTTCCATAGATCAACTACGTTTTTTACAAACGTAATTACGTTCTGCGGAACCTCTCAGATTAGTACAAAATACAAATCAATCTGCGGCTCTACTGTGAACGGCCTCGTGTTCGCAAGATATTGCTGTTCGCTATTTTCGCGGGGAAAAGCATAACGCGAATATTAGCCATCATGAAATCAAACTTCAACAGTGGGCGTATGTGTGTAACCACAGTGCTCCGCAAACATAATAATAATAATGTTATGCCATCGTGAACTCGCTGATTCTGAGAATTTGCGAAAATTCAGTGATGCGAATAATGGGTGATTTACAGTAACAGTTGTTCTGTTCTGATATTGATTTACTTTATCTTGTCATTCTCATTGCAGCGCACGCCGGGCCTAATGGTATCGCGGTCAGTCGGCGACGAGATTGCTCATTCGGTCGGCTGCATAGCCGACCCGGAAATGCTGGAAATGGACCTCACAGCCAGGGACAAGGTAACATCTCGAAATCTACTCACAGTCTCCTTTTCTTTACCTTTCCACCAATCAGAACTCGAACTGTGAATTTTGTTCTGTGGCCGGTACCTTGTAGACCAATTTGCACAAGCCATGGATCCTTTTAAATGCATTTTAAGTGTGT
The DNA here is from genome assembly GCF_964019385.1 of Sycon ciliatum. NCBI lineage: Eukaryota > Metazoa > Porifera > Calcarea > Leucosolenida > Sycettidae > Sycon > Sycon ciliatum. Next base: position 4,850,145 of record NC_088644.1, read on the forward strand.
TCAGTAGTGTGCATTATGTGTCTGCTGAATCTATGCGTAGGTATTGATAGTGGCAAGCGATGGAGTGTGGGACGGCATATCGAACCAGGTACGCATGTGTACATGCTCACGTACAAAGTACATGTATGCTGATCATAGCTTGTGTGTCATGCTCGATGTTGTTGGCAAGAGATGATAAGTTGATAATGCATACTACAGATACACCAGGGTTCTAGTCAAAGGGGGTAGGGAGGGTGCCCCTCCCCCCCCCCCCCCCCACCCCCTACTCATGTGTTGATGTTTGTGTCTTTTCATGCCATTCAACGACAATGCAGTCTCTAGTCACCACTAGAGGGTTCACAACTTCACAACGACACATTTGTGTGGGGTGAAGTCGGGGATTCGCCCCAGAACGTTGCATTTGGCATGGCAAGACGCTTTTAGAAAACGGTACAATGGGTTACGGAGTAACTGTTTCCCCTGCCCCCCCCCCCCCCCCATACTATTTTTACCTGGCTAGAACCCTGATATACATATACATATACATGTGCTTCAAAATAGTCTATGAAAGGAATCACACCTCAGATCAGTTGCATGTACTTGTACTTACATCTCCTCTCGTGCTGATGCCCGATCCAGGTAGCAGTCACGGTGGGGTAGCAGACAATACGTGCACAGTAGTTAGAATTCTGCCTGTGGGAAGCTGACACTTATCCTGTTCGTGTTCCCGTGGTGTGTGTGTGTGTGTGTTTGCGTGTGTGCGTATGCGCACTTCCAGAAAGCAGTTGATATCGCCTGGGGCTGTGCCACTGCCGCCGAGGCATCACGCGCGGTGGTGGACGCTGCCCTGGACGGACTCCACCGTCACGGTCTGGCCGACAATGTCACGGCTGTAGTCACGTTCCTGCCCGGGCCCATGAGCTCAGCCAAGCTGCTGGTGACTGGTCGAGGTCAGAACAGCTGAAACAGTGAACCCCTCGTATAGGGCAACACTGGACATGTCTCCTTGGCCGACTGTTCACCTACTAAGCTGGCCATTACTCCGGATGCACTGCAAATCAGGAAGAAGGTGTTTGAGTTGGACACATGTGCGGCGCCTTGTGCACTGAGTTAGGACACCCATGGCTTGCCACTGCTGTGGAGAAACACAGAGTGGATTTCCCAGTTGAAAATTAACATCTTCCCATTCATCCAGACACTGCGTTCCGAAAGCGGCCAGCTAATACTAACAGCTATACAACATGGGAATATGGCCACCGAGACTGATCAGATGCACTCCTCTCTCTTGATACTAGTTGTTGCTGTCTACTGCATAGGGCACTAGTTGCCAGTACAGTGTAAACTACCTCTCTTTACTGGCGGCCTGTCATGGTAATTGGTATATCCGCTCAATTCTTGATTCTATTTTGACATCCGATCTCGCATCATCACTGAATCCAGTTTGCAAGTCACGTAATATTCTGCTGTGTAGTCCCATGTTATCACGGATACCGGAGTTAACCGCGCCGGCCGGGGTGCCACCATACCACCATGCACAGGACCGGTGGCTGCAGCACCTCTGACACGCCACACTCTGCTAACACCCAGTTGAACCTAGGCCGGCTGATCCGACTAAGACTTGAAGCACTCCATATCAACCGATGATGCTGCTGCTGCTGCCGGTCAGTCTATACATGTACTACTGAGTGTGACGTTATGCCGCTTTGAGACTTCGTAACACGATTCAAGTTTTTTCTTCAGAGTGTCATTGTACTGGAAGGGAGTCTGTAGCTCACGTTGTGTCTCATCAATGGCTGGTTTTGCCTTTATCTCGTAATCTTGAAGAGTACTTATGAAGGTTATGACTAATCTTGCCGTAATTGGTTGACCGTTTGAAACACACCGCAGACTGAATGACTGTGAAGAGGTTTACGCCAGTTGTCTTGCGATAGAACTATGTGACGCTGTGTAAAATTGTGCCTAGAATTGCAGCAAGCTCACAAGCAAGGCATACATGCCCTGAGGCTGCTATACTGCTGCCACGAACATGGGTTGTTCAATAGAGAGGTTAAGATGCACGTTATTTCCGACATGACGCGTAATTTCACGTCAAATTTGGCGTAAAACTACAAATTTCAACGTGATCTGCAGGTCACCCGCGTTGTTTTTCGACGCGAGAGACAAATAATGCGAGCTGAACTTTCGCGTTACGTCGGAAATAGCATGCATCTTAGACTCTCTATTATAATGACTATGGAGACCCGACATTATACCGATGAGTCATTTCTTTCTTTCTCAAGTTTTTGATAAACATCGCATGCACATCACATACCCTGGCGTGCACTGCCATGGCTGTTGGTAGCCACCCAGGAGAATGAAAGAAGAGCTAGGAGACTGATGAGAAAGAGAAGTTTTTGCGATGTAAAAATAAAATTTCAAGAAAGATGTGTGCGACCAGTAACCGTCGGGCTGTACTCGTACCCGAACACATTCTTCGGCCGGTCGATGGTCCTAGTATAGGTTACCGGACTGGGCACAACAAGCACTCAAGCGAAGGCCGGAGATTGGCCGATGACGTGGCAACCACCGGGCTAGCATCCAGCAAGGACCAGCATGGATGTAGGTGGACAAAGTCAGGCTAGGAGAGAAACACACAACATCATAGGATACACGAGAGGCACAGTTTGGAGGCCAAAACAGGACCGCCGAGAATTCCAGAGGGTCCCAACCGGGGCTTGACCCCGTATGCGTACCGTAGTGTCTTGTATTAAAGCCTATCTCGTATAGAAGCCTGTTTCGAATAGAACTTAGAAGCCTGATTTTTAAGATACACTGTCAGCATCGCCGCATAATTTCAAGCCGGGCCTGGTTTAGTCACGGTTGACACACATAGATTGAATACCTGCCGGGTTTGATCATGAGAAGCCGGATGTGAATAAAACTGATGCCTACAAGTAGTTTGTAGCCTTGACATCGGCTTCTACAGGAATAAACCCGGCTTTTTAAATACACGACATTATGGTATACGGTTCAGATGATCGCAAGACCGGGACTCGACCAACCGGTTGATTCAGGAGCACTGTTCTCAACAGAGACTACTATTAGTACTAAGTACTGTACTACTGGTAAACTGGCATTTTACTGGACAAAATGTTATCTTTATTCAACCTCAACAAAATGTGAGAACAGGAAGGACCATGTAGATCAGTACTCCCTGGTCAACACACAGTCAGTCATCATGGTTATTATATCCTGGACGTGGCGCCTTGCATACTACAATTTTCGAGCCCGCCATAATTATGCTGTCCGCCAACTTGCCTACAATTGTAGCTATTTTGTAGCTATGCCGCGTCTTTTTTCTGTGGCCCGCGCGCGACAAACCGGGATCGCGCCTTGTACATGTACAAGTATAAGTACAAACCCGGCCGGGGCCGCCGGGCTCGGGTTGGTTTGTACCAGGGAGTCGTAAAAGCCCGGGAGAGGACACGGGATGCGCGCACGCGGACGATGTTTGCCTCGGCCAGAAAGTGAAGCACGCTAGGCCGGCGCGGCCGGATCTGCTCGATCCACGGCGCTGTGCTTGTCTTCAGGGCAGGGAGTCCTAAAATACCAATATTTTACAACTCGTTGTTGACACCATTATCCGAAACTGGTGGCGAAGGAAGGATAAACATGATTGTATGTCTGTCAGACTCAGTACAGGGGTGGGGAGTTGAGTGTGTGTGTGTGTGGGGGGGGGGGGGGGGGGGGGGGAGGCGTGTGTATGTGCACATGTGCTTGTACTTTTGTGTGTGTTTGTACAGTGTTTGTGTGTGTGCTTGTGTGTGTGCGCGCGAACGTGTGTGTGCATTTTTGTGCACAATTCCGTTATGAAGTACAAATGATAGGTTTACCTTTTGTACACTCGCCAAGACTTCCGTTTCCTAAACGGCTCAAGTCACCGCGTACTCAGTATACGAGTAGAAAAGTGTTGAAATTATCAAGATTTATAAATAACGACCTGCAACCATGTACAATGTAGATAGATAGGGAACACACATTGACTGTTTTTAAAAGAATCCAGGCATTATCATGAATCATGGAACGAGTGCGTAATAATGCTCTATGTTGCGTTTTGACGATGCTGAAGGAAGGGAGCCGTCGCGATTTACTCACAACACACGCACAGAAGTCCACTCGACTGCAATTTCTGACACAAATTCATAAATCCACGAGTACGCCGAGGAAGCTCAGCGGATCTCCACAAGAACTTTCGCCCATCACCTGCAATGGAATATGGGCTGTATGATACGACCAGTGGTTAACACGGGAAGTGGCGTCATTTTCCACAAATCTCGTTTCATTCACAACCATTTGACTGCAATTCAGTGCAATTTCTGCCGCAAATTCAACTCCACGAGTACGAGGAAGCTCAGCGGATCTCAACACGAACGTTCGCCCATCACCTGCAATGGAATATGGGCTGTATGCTACGACCAGCGGCTAACACGGGAAGTGGCGTCATTTTCCACAAATCTCGTTTCATTCACAACCATTTGACTGCAATTCAGTGCAATTTCTGCCACAAATTCAACTCCACGAGTACGAGGAAACTCAGCGGATCTCAACACGAACGTTGGCCCATCACCTGCAATGGAATATGGGCTGTATGCTACGACCAGCGGCTAACACGGGAAGTGGCGTCATTTTCCGCAAATCTCGTTTCATTCACAACCATTTGACTGCAATTCAGTGCAATTTCTGCCACAAATTCAACTCCACGAGTACGAGGAAACTCAGCGGATCTCAACACGAACGTTGGCCCATCACCTGCAATGGAATATGGGCTGTATGCTACGACCAGCGGCTAACACGGGAAGTGGCGTCATTTTCCACAAATCTCGTTTCATTCACAACCATTTGACTGCAATTCAGTGCAATTTCTGCCACAAATTCAACTCCACGAGTACGAGGAAACTCAGCGGATCTCAACACGAACGTTGGCCCATCACCTGCAATGGAATATGGGCTGTATGATACGACCAGCGGCTAACACGGGAAGTGGCGTCATTTTCCACAAATCTCATTTCGTTCACCCCAACTCAAATAAAAGTGAAGTACAATTAGGGATTTGTCTTGCATTTCCATCGCCTCAGAATAAATTAACTTCGATAAACTGAGAGAGAATGAGTGAGGCAGCTGGAAGATGAGGATGAAAATAGAGATCAGAAGACTCGACGGAGCAATCGTCTCCGTGCTCTAAGAGAAATCGGAGAATGTCCCAATTAGTATTTCAAGAAGACATCACAATTTTCGAAAATAATAATTTCCTTGCCTCGCAACACCGTTCCCTGGCAGCGTTCCCCGGCAGCGCGAGGCAAAGATGTTTTCTGGGAATGTGTGCCGTGTCCTCTCCCGGGCTTTTACGACTCCCTGGTTTGTACGACCTCCCCCCCCCCCCCCCAAAGTAATAATAATTATTATTATTAGTTCCCCAACAATGATTATGATTGTAACAAAATTATTTTCAAATCCATCACTGTCAAGTCAGTGCTGATTTGGACGGGACGAAGGAGATTTCCTCCGTGGGTCTCTCTCTCTCTCTCTTTCAGCACTCATCATTCGAACACGGATTGAACGACGTGGTGCCTTATACTGTCTAGTTGTGAAAGAGCACCACCAGTCCTTCATTGCATGCATGCAGTGCCTAGAATTCTTGATTTTGCACATTTTGAATAGTTGGAAAGAATAGCCAAAACGATGGGAAGGGTGAGGCGACTTCCGGAGCCGAAAACCGGTAGCAGTAACCCATTTGTATACGACATTGAATACACTCCATGGATGCGCTTCAAGGTAGGATTGGACTGCATTCGCTGCATTTTTGCAATTGTTGCTCTAGGGCAAATGCTTCTTCTACTCGTATTTCTTGGGCAACATTTTTACTTTTTTTAGCACACGTGTCAGACTCTTTCATTCAGGGATGTAGGACGTGTGCCCGTCACTACAACTATATAGATCTACACAGTACGCGAGTAATTTTCCTCCATTAAAATGGTCTTATGTTTTAAAATTAACAGTACAATGTTGTAGTACTGTACTGTGAAATGTAAACAATTACAATGTCATGTAGAAAAAAATTGTATAGGTGGAATCCTGATACAGCTGTACTAGTAATTCGAAGAAATTTCGAACCCCAATATACCAGGGAAAACTTCTAGTTATCGGGACATTCTAATTTATCCAAACAAATGCGCAAATCACATTATGTATATCAAAATGCTTGCATTGTCACTCAACGTTGCGCGGTGCATCTTAGACACCGATTTCACAGACACTGAACAGGACAGGACAGCCTGCGCATGCACACTGAACTGCATTGTATAATATAAAGTGAACTTCGAATTACGCTCTGCTAACTTTGAATTATCAGCATAAATCCCACACATTTTCTATGTATCAACGAAGTCAAATGTTTTCCATAATCGATTTTCGTGTCACTATCATCAGTGGAATATCGTGACTGAATTGAACGCTAGCCAAGCAAAAACAATGATTAAATATGCATTCCAAAATGCGGATAGAAGCAAGCAACAAAAATGGTACTTGTAAGTAGTGATGGTGACGGCAGAGTTAGTTCTTTTTACATTTTCTATGTAAGTGGATTTTCTTGGGACTTCTTATTTTAACTGGACATGCCCAGTTTGAGGTTCGAATTATCAGACATTGTTTATGTGGGAATTGTAGTGTCTGAAATGGGTCCTGGAAGAAACATGTATGCTATGCATGCACTGGAAGTTTGTAATAAGTATGTATGTACTAGTGGTGGTCAAACTAGAAATCTCCAACCCAGGACGTGCCCAATCAGGCGGGAGCACGGGCTTTGTGTCAAGTATGCTAACAATGCATGTACAGTGGTGCATTCCCCGCAAAAAGCCTACAGCCATGTTTTATGCATAGATGCCATTGTATAGTCTATTTACACCGACCAGCCTGGCTGCCGATTTCTTGTTGGGTCTTGACCTCAGAGCATTTCAGTTCGCTGTAGAAGTTCTAAACACCGTGTGATCTCTGTCGCACTGGGTATCAAGCCGTTACCCTGACTATAAACCAAGGTTTAAGTCGCACACTCAGTCCTCGAGGCGAAGTTTCGAGATTTTATCATATTTCTTTGGCCCTGAATGTTTGGACGGTGCATGGTCTTTCTGGTTTCAGAGAGGATCTGCAGGGCACTACTGCTGCCTGGCCTGCGTTGGGTGGGTGGGTGGGTGGGTGGGTGGGTGGGTGCATGTCTGGCTCAACGTTTTCTAGAGTGTGTCTCTTGTGTGGTATTGGCATTGTTGGCTGCAGTTGCTGACAGGAGCTCTCATCATGTTCCCCATCCGATTATTGTTGAGCTTCATCATCGTTCCGATCGTTCTTATCTGTGTCCGGCTGGGTGGTATGGGCTGGAAGACTGGCCAGCATCTGAAGCCATGGCAAAAGTGAGTACCTTTGTACCGGTACTGCTTTACTTCCACGCCATCTGTTGTATGAGTGACTGTATGAAGGCTTTTGCTCAATGGGATGTTTTGCAGGTTGAATGCTGCACTGTGCATGATTTCAAGTGCCATGTTTCGCCTAATGCTGCTGAAATCCAGTGGCCGCCTGTGGAATTGTAGTCATCTGGGTGCCGACTGTCAAAACAGTCTGACTGCTTTGTAGGTAGACTTGGCCTGGGCTGTCAACACTGTCCTGAAACATTCGCTGGTCCACATTCTTGTCTTTTGGCTGAGCAGATTCCTAATGCTGAGCATTACGCCGCGAGTTGTCCGTGCCTGGACTTTCCTTGTATTTGGCTACTACACGATCACGGTAAAAGGAAAACGCGCCAAGCTCTCGGAAGCACCGATCGTTATCATTACTCCGCACTCCCATGTTATGGACTCGTGGATGTTGAGCTTGTTCTGCTGGGGTTCTTCAATGTCGCGGAGAGAAAATGAAAACCTCCCAATTCTTGGAAGTAAGCCTTTTAGCATGTGTACTTTGCATTTATGTGTCCTATTCCTTAGCCGGCAACCTTGAAGGTTAGAACTAGGCTATTGATCAGTGCATCCAATACATGATTGATCCACGTGTTGGTCTGTTGAATGTCAATATCAATTCATCACCCGTCGTCGGTATTGTGTCGAATGACACACCTTCTGACCCGTCAGTGTCTTGGCAATAAATTGGTGGACAGTAGTGCATGAGGAGAAAACTTTGGTTCTTTCCCTCTTCAATTAAATGCTTGGCTCCACATCTGAGATTGAGTTTAGAAACCAATTTCTTCTGCCCATGCCTCGTACCAATTGCAGGAGTGTAATGAGTTTGTTTTAATGTCCTGAGCCACTGCTATTCGTGTTGAAATATTCATGGAAGGTATTCGAACTGGGCTTCTGTAAACTAGCGAAACGGGAAAGGACGGAAGAAGGTTGGCAGTACTGATTCTTTGCAACTGATCTTGCTAGACAGCTGAGTCCTACTAAACTCTGTGTGTTCCTGACACGACATATACGAGCTATCCATGCGCTCACCAGTACGCCTTCCTTTGTGTGTCTGCTGCTTCTGCCGATTTCGTTCAGCTTGCTTGAAATCCTGCGAGCCAATCTGGGTGGACCGAACTTCGGCCAAGGGTAAAAGCGTTGTTGATGAAGTCATCAGCCGCGTCACCTCTCCCGGCCAGTGGATCCCAGTTGTCATCTTCCCTGAAGGTAGGAATACTTCTTCTAATTCAGTATCCAGAAGTTTGAGTTTGTGTGTATAGGGCTTGAAAGTGATGACGTCAAGAACGGTCAGGGAGTAGTAAGTTGACATCAGATTTCTATTTTGGATCCACTAAGGTGTGACTTTGCTATTGCCTCAGTATGTGGGTGCATAGCAACCCACTCATGTCGTATGCAGGTGTGACTTTTACTTCGCCACCAGTTGTCACCCCGCGCCCAGTAGCCAAATCAGTCAGTTTCATTGGCTACATCACCTTGCTGTGAGTGAGACTGCTTGAAATGTGCTTGGATCCATACAAAAACTGGATCCAAGTGGATCCAGTTTTTGAATTTTTGAAATTGTTGCTATGCTGTGACGTAGCACTTTCAAGCTCTATTGCTATATCTACTTTTGTTTGTTTTGCTGATCTGAATTGCCGTATCCTGTGCCAGGGTATTTTGTTACCTTTCAGTACAGGTGGAATCCTGATAATTCGAACCTCGAAATGCCAGGAAAAAACTTCTAATTAGCCGGACATTCTAATTATCCAAACATGAACCCACAACACAATATGTAAATCAAAATGCTCTCATGGTCACGCAGAGTTGCGCTATGGACCTTAGACACCGATTTCACGGATACTGAACTGACCAGCACAGCCTGCTCATGCAAACTGTACTGACCAGTACAGTGTACAGTGAACTTCGAATTACACTTTGCTATCTTCGAATTATCAGCACAAATCCCACACATTTTCTATGTATTACTTAAAGTGGAATCCGTGGAACTTCGAATTAACCGGACATGTCTGGTTCGAGGTTCGAAGTATCAGAAAACATTACGTGGGAATCGTATTGACAGAAATCGATCCTGGAAAAACTTCTAATTAAGCGGTATGTTCGAATTAAGCCATATTCGAATTATCAGGATTCCACCTGTACATGTATCTGTAAACCGCCTGCTATTCACGGCACAAAGTTTCGCGATTTCTCAGAACCAACGAGTTTGCAATGGTAAATGTTCTCGTGAAATACAGTGGGTGTACATGCATGTGTGTGGCCGCAGTGCTCCGCAAACGTTTCCCATCTTCTCGCAAGAATAGCGAACATTACAAGTAGGCGCTCTGCAGCACAGTAAACTAGGAATCCAGCATGCAAGCCATATAACCACGGCAACTACATATAGTTGTCCAACACCGTTGTTTTATGTGAAGTAGTAATTACACCCTCATTATGCAGCAGCATCGTAGTCTAGCAGAAGTGTTGCAGCTAGCATACCGGTATGTGATTTTCTCGTTTTGTCGTGTCTTCCTTGTTTGTAGGAACTGTGCATAATACAGAGGCTGTGATTGGCTTTAAGACTGGTGCATTCCGACCTGGTGTTCCAGTACAGCCCGTGCTGCTACGCTACGCCATGCCTGTGAGTGTGCAATGCTGCCTGGTGTGTGTGTGTGTGTGTGTGTGTGTGTGTGTGTGTGTGTGTGTGTGTGTGTGTGTGTGTGTGTGTGTGTACATGTGGAGAGACAGACAGAGAGAGAGAGAGAGAGAGAGAGAGAGAGAGAGAGAGAGAGAGAGAGAGAGAGAGAGAGAGAGAGAGAGAGAGAGAGAGAGAGAGAGAGGTTATGTGTAATCAATGGTGCTAGTTAAGCATATCAGATCCACTCTGGTTTAGCCACCCCTACTAGTAGCAAGTAGTGCCTTTGTTGGGGGCAGGTGTAAATGCAGTTGGATCCTGGGACGGTTACCCTTATGCCGTCAATCCATTTTTTGCACCTTGTCCTCACCCACTTGCTGAGGTGTGGTGAGCCCATAAGTGGAATCCTTTCCAAGTCCACCTAGAGTTTGGGGATTTCAGAGGGGGGGGGGGGGGGGGGGGGGGGATGTCGCCCGTTGGGCGGTTCGATTTCCAATTCAGTCATCTTTCCAAGATTCCTTTCGAATCTTTCTTTCGAATCTTCCGGGGAGACCCACATGACCAGTTTAGGCAGTGAGTAAGTACAAGACAAAAAGTATTGTTTGTGTGTGTGTGTGTGTCTCTCTCTCTCTTTCTCTCTCTCTCTCTCTCTCTCTCTCTCTCTCTCTCTCTCTCTCTCTCTCTCTCTCTCTCTCTCTCTCTCTCAGTCACTCCCTCCGTTCCTCTCATGCACTCACTCACGCTCACCGTAATTTTCACTTGCTCTCACCTTGTTTGGTGCATCTTCAGTGTGGGTGGTGATTTGCTGCGTCTGCATGCCTGCTTATCCAGTTGTTCACACACTGGCATGTGTTGCTTGACTGCTCTCTTCTGTCTGCAGGCCATTGGCATCTGGAGTCACTTTGGACATTCGCTGTAAGTATCATGTACTTAGGCCTATTTCCTTGACCCCTTTTCACTTCCCTTTCATCTCATCCACCCTTCCAGGAAACTCCCCTGATAGTTATCCATTTACTTTGGGAGAACTTTATGGAACGAAACAAGACTTGTCAGGGGTAATACTACTTGCTTTCGTGGAGTGTGGCTGGTGAACTATTCGTGCTGTGGTCTGCAAGCGTTGTGTGGTCTCGTCGGGTCAAATGAAAAACCTATTACTACTATTTGACGGACCTATTGAAGATGGCAACAAAGAATTATTACCTTGGGAGAATCCTTCAAAGATGAAGTCTCTGAATAAATGAATGAATTAACACTTGCACCACCCTGCTACACTGTGCTAGATCAAGACTATTACCGACATGGTGCTGTTATCAATTGCTTCGGCTTCTCCTCCTGCCTAAATCTGGCAACGCTGACATTGCCTTTGCCTTCAAGTGTAGTTTGGCTGCTTTCTGTTTTCTTTTTGTCCCCGTCTCCGTGTAAGTTGTGCTCTTACAAGTCCTTCACGCCGATACTGGTGACAGCACGCAGATAGTTCTATTCACTGTTTCATAGCATGACCATGTGTTTTATCTTCATTTTGCGCTATTACGATGTGCATACATGCATACAACAGCATGCCTCTGTATCGTGTCAGGACATTGTGCGGTTCGGAAGACAGAAAAAAAGCTGCGTTCCTCCAGATACAGTGGCGTGCCCTTGCATGCTGTTTTCACGAAGCAAATGTGTGTGTGTCTGTGTCTGTGTGTGCCTTCAGGCCTATGACGCTGCTACTGGTCATGTGTAAATGGAGTAACGATCTTGAAGTTGAGGTAAAAAGAACAAGCTCCAACTCCTTGTCTGTGTGTGTATATGTGTGTTTGGGGTGTGTTGGGGTGTCTAAATGTTCATTATTATGTTTATGCAGGCTTGCACCACTCTTACTTTGGTGCGCAAACGTATACTTCCTCAGCAGTACATGTACATGACTGTATTCATTCTTAGCGTGTCTTGTCCCGTCAGAGTCCTAGCGTGGCTTGTGTAATGTTTTATTCAAATTTATTGTTCTCAAGGTTGTCCCCTCTCTCAGTTCATTGTCTTGTTTTCCTTGTCCGTGATGTGCTCTTCTCCTGTACTGCTAGTATTTACCTCCTTACAATCCGTCAGAAGAGGAGAAGAAAGACGCCCAACTCTACGCAATGAACGTCCGTGATGTGGTAGCAAAGTAAGCTTTCCGATATGATTATTTCTATGCTCGCGATTGCCTATTACTTGTTAGTACTGCTTATACTGTGGACCAGCCAATACTCATATCACGAAATGTTCGTGATTTCTCAGAACCAGTGAAAGTGAATAGAAGTTCCATTGTAAGAAACCTTCTTTCTTCTTTTTAACTAAGGGCCGGGTTCCACTGCGGCTCCGCAGCACGTCACGGTGCGAGATGAAACGTCATCATTACCATAGTGACTGCGGCTCGAGCTGGTGCAGCGAGGTCGCGGGTCACCACCAGCTTTCGCGTCGCTCGGCTTCATCAAAAACTACTCACCGCAGCCGCGGCTCGGTCCTGTTTCCTGTACTTTGCATGGCCATAGACGTGGGAATTTTAAATTTCAAATTTTATTTCGTTGCGCAGGCTAGAACGACGTCTTTGCCTGCGACGATTAGGAGAAGTCATGTTATGTTCTACATGTGCAGGTAGTTGTATCATTGAACTGTCACATGTGTCCCTGTGGTGTCCATCTGCCGTGTGTGTAGAGAATTGGACAAGCCAAAGACCGACTATGCTTTGGAGGACCTTCGCCTGGTGCAGTGGTGTTTTGATGCTGGCTTGCCTAACGATGCCGGGCTGGTTGAGTACAATATGATGAGCAGAGTGTTCAAGTGAGTTAGCATTGTGTTTGTGCGTCAAGTTTCACGTGTGTGTGTGTGCCTGTGTGTGTGTGTGTGTGCGTGTCTGTGTGTATGTGGGTGTGTGGGTGGGTGGGTGTGCATGCGTGCGTGCACATTGTGAATTGTGCATTTGGTATTTGACTTGTATGATTAGTAGATGTGACCTTGTTTAGCAGGGTGACCAGGGTGAGTTCCGAATGAGCATTTACAATATCACTGCCTGCAACGTTATTTGTGGCAGGAATGTGACTGCGATGTACTTCTTCTGAAGTACAATGGCACGTATTCACTGAAGGCGCACGTGACTAGCGCTGCGGGGAAACAAGTAGGTTTTCTCATTTGCGTACATAGTAAATTCGCACTTTACTCTTGACTTGTTGAGCCGTCTCGAACGTTGTATTCCGCAAATTCCACTTCGTTGGGTCACTACTATTGTATACCTTGAAGACCAGTAGTCTATATCGAAAGAAACTCACAAGTTCCAGCGATTAGAGAAACTTCTTTTCCACGCATTTGTATGCGGAATCGAACAAGTGTCCCCCTGTGTTGCCACACCTGCCGACATGTCAGTAGCCTGCCGATTTTTGAGGCATGTCACGACCTGCCGACAATTGACCTTCTCCTGCCGACAACAGCCATGAAAGTGTTCAAGTTTGACCTTATGCATGGTTTAGGAGTCGTGAATGACTAGTGATCCAGATTTTTGACTTTTATTGCGCATCACGAGTGTTTCCATAGCTTTCTCCTGAAGCGCTAAGGCGAGACCAAAATAAAATCGAGATTCCCGGGCAGGACCCATGTGAAATTGGTGCGGGCGGGCGAATTTTATTTTTTTATTTTTTCCCATGTATGTACATGTACATGACTATATGTGTGCATACAGCACTGTACCATGTTGAACTTTTTTTACCGCATTTTCCGGTAATTTTTATTCAATTTTTTTACAGACAACAGGTACGCAGTTTTCCCCGTTCAGTTTTTCTATATTTCGGCCAACGATGTCCCTGATCTGTTCATCAGGGAGTCGTACAAGCTCGGGTTTGTGTGACTCCACGACACAGATCTACTCACACCATCAGTACTCTACATGTACAGTCATGTATGAACTGTTAAAAAAAAAATTGGCTTTGGCTCGATTTTGGTGCGGGAGGGCCCGGGAATCTCTATTTTTTTTTGGTCTCGCCTAAGCGAAATCATCATCCGTCTCAGGGAAAAATCGGCAAACTCAGCCTGAGTGTCACGCAAAACCGTGAAATGTTTTTTTCTTATCAGTGCCGCTTGTGTGTGTATCGAGGTCGCTATATAGGGGAGGGGGGAGGGGGGTGCGGGGGGCTTCGCCCCCGGATGATGCATTTTATTTTTTCATGCTACTGATATTTGGCTAGAATGATGTGGCAACACTGGTCCCCCCAGCGTGGCTCACGTGCGCCCATACCATGTATGCAGCGTGGGCGTCCGCCATTTTAGATGAATACGTGCCATTCATGCTTCGAGTTCTGCTCCATCACAAGGTGCAGAGGCAGAACCGTGATGCGATGTGCAAAACTCTCCCTATTGGGAAAATCAGACTTTGTTGTAGTTCGGGAGTCACTCGAGGTTTAGATGACTCCCTGTTTTGGTACTGGCAATTTTGCCGTCTGCATCAGTCCTTTTGGAACTGTACTGACTCGCAGGTTGCAAGTATCAGGCAGTATATACCAATACTGTGACCTCTTGTAGTTCAGTTGGGCCCTCACTTATTTGTAAGTGCTTTTTGTTTCCGCTGCTCGGTTCCTGTTGTTGCATGTGTGTGTTTTGATGTTGCTGCTGCTGTAGTGTGCGTCTGTCTGACCTGAAGGTCATCGTTGAGCGCTTCATTAGTATGAACACGAGCAAGAGTGGTGTGGTGAGCTGTGAAGAGTTCCTGTCCTATCTGCAATGGCCCGTCCAGGATCATGCTCAGCTCCTCTTTACTGAGTATGACACAGTAAGTCTGCTATCCGTAATGTCTCCCACCACCACCAGTTGATTGCTGCCGTGTACTCGTGTAGTGAGTGCTGCTGCTGCCGGTGGTGGTGGTGGAATGTAGTGCCGGTGTCTGCAAAGTGTCGTATAATGACTAGTCTTGTAGTCAGATGTGAGCAAGAGCCTCCACTGTTATCAACCGCTGCTGGAAACAACGATAGCGCCAATGGAAGCCCAGCGCTTGCTTCAGTCTGGCTGCTGTTTTATTGTGAACTTGTATCTGTCGCCGATTGTGTCCTTTCTTTTAACTGTTTTCACTCTCCAGTGTTCAGACAATGGTAGACTGCGCTTCCGAGAGTACGCTGTTGGCACATTTGATCTAGTTATGAAAGTGCCAGGCGGCGACAGCATCGCCTCGCAAGCATACAAGGTATGTGTTGTGGTCTTGTCAGGCGTTCCGCTCTTCTGTGTTGACAGTGTTTCCGTGGTGTAGCACTTCCCGTTAAAATGGCGGCTATCAATCTCAGCTCACGTGTTTCAGCACGAAGAGAGGCTGTTCTTTGTTTGGCCGTCACGTTGACCTTGTAGGACTGATACACATCCATTCACTCATACTTGCTACATGTATATTATTACGTTTGAATTTGTGTATGCATATTTTTTTACCTACTGCATGTAGCTATGGGGATTTTTTGAATTTATGTTCATGCGCCATTTTGGAACTTGCTGAGTTAGATTTTGCTAGTCGGAAAGATCACCACAAGCAGTATGAGGTTTGCATACCTCCATGAAAGCATGCTTGGTCCGAGATTGACTGCTGTGTGGGGGTGGGTGCATGCTGTCTCAATCTGCAACTGGATCAGCGATAAGCTAGACGTTTCTGGCTGTCGGTTGTGTGTGCGTGCATGCATGCATGTGTGTGTGTGTGTGACTGCTGTATGTGAGCATGATTGACTGTGGGTGATCAGCTGAAAGTTGCATCAGGCTGGCGGAATACTGCATGTACTTTGAAGCAGTCTGAGCTTGTCACAGGTCCTTGCGCATCTGTTTCATGTTCCATTGGTTTGCAGTGTTCTGCATTTCATTGTGGCTTGTATTTTCCTTAGCGTCTGTGTTTATTCTCTGCCTTTGAACTCGGTGTGCTGCAGGCTCTCAGTGGTGGTGGCAACAAGCTATCTGCCAGCAGTATGTTTGATTACATGCAGCGTCATGGCCACTCCAATGTTAGCAAGGACAGCGTCGAGAAGTTCTTGTACAAGATGTCGCAGAGTCACGACTTGAGTGAAAGTAAGCACCTGTTTTGGTTGTTTCTGTTTTTTGAAGGCCCCTTGTACAGGCAATCACCGAGAGAGAGAGAGAGAGAGAGAGAGAGAGAGAGAGAGAGAGAGAGAGAGAGAGAGAGAGAGAGAGAGAGAGAGAGAGAGAGAGATATGCATGCAGTAGTTTGCGATCTTTGTCGTTCTATATTTGTTAACATTGCTGTTCCATGTGCTCTGTGCTCAGGCGGATTGTCAGCGTATCTTGAAGGCAGTCCGGACCTGAAGGTACTGCTGTTCTGGCTTTTGAATGGCACTGACAAACTCTAGGATGACACCGTGGTGTCAGTGTGCCTGTACCATTGCTCTGGCTAGCAGCTGCCACCAGTGCTATGTGCTGTTAATCAAATTTATCATTTCCCCTTTAATTTAATCTCGCATGTTGCGAATTGCTGCTGGTCTATTTTACCGGCATTAGTGATGCAATCTATTCATCGTGAGAGAGAACCCCCCCCCCCCCCCCCCCAAGACACTTGATTTATTTTGTTGATTTAGTAACTTATTTGCTTTCCTGGTGTAAACATATTTACGATTGTGGCGAAGCCTTGATAATGTTGAGTTCCTTGAAAAGATTATGCCAAAAGTGTCCCGCTTTCCTTGCAGTCGTTACAGTGTAATAGGTCGCCGAGTGGTATCAGGAGGCACACACAAGAAGACTGACTAATATTATGTTATTCGGCTCAATCTGCCTGAAGTTATGTATACAACTGCTCCGGCTCAATCTGCCTGGAGGGACTCGGAAAGGAATACAACTGCTCCGGCTCAATCTGCCAGGAGGGACTCTGTTCTGTTCTCTTATGTTCTGCTCTGCTCTGAAGAAATGAGTAAAGCATGGCAGCTTTTATAGGGCGAAAAGGAAGGAGATCATCATAGCGTCTGCATGAGCCATGAGTCATGAAAAAGGGCAAAAGTCTGTTGTGTCAGTCCAAACAGAACTTGGGAAGGCATAGCAACAGTATCTAAATGTATAAGGATGAAAGAAGCAAACGGAACTTTGGAGGGGAACAGAGGCCAGGGAGGGCATTAGCAAATGGATGCAAACCGGATTTAGAAAGGGGCATGTCTGTGCTCATGACCTCAGTCAGGGTCAGGGAGGTACAGTACACCATGTGGGTGTTAGTTCTACATGTACATAATATAGGTGTGATGATCTAAACTAGCAAAGATATGTAGTATGCAATCCAGCAAGCGCAAGGGAAACACAAGTGGTGAGAAGTGATTATAATAATTAGCTTTGCAGGCTTGTCAGCAAAGGAGTGACAAGAGTCATGCAGTGCGTGTACGTGTACATGTGACATGATTAGAGGTCAGTAGATATTACATAGTACTAGCAAGGCAGGGATACTACACCCTCCCTTCCTACAGATAATCACGCCCTCGTGATTTTTCCAAAGTATTAAACAAGGCTTGGTAGACTGATAATAAAGTAGGGACCCTGTGTGTATAATGTGTGAAGGACCTGTCTCTCTGTGGAGCGGGAAAAATTTCGGACGGTAAAAAAAGGATGTGTAAAATCGCGTCACTGTGGACGGTAACAGTTCTTCATTCGCGTCTCTCTGGGACGGTACAACGGGAAAAGTAGACTCGCGCATCATGTGGCGGTATATCATGTTACATGGACTGGTTATTTGAGTGCGTGCTTGCAGGGTATACAGTATTTTGGGTCTGAACTGATTGCTTGGTCGTTACGGGGTGGACATGATCGGGATGGGTGATGAAAAGGCTAGGAAACTTTGTGATCAAAACCTTGAGAAAGCGGTTGTACGGAAGCTGCAGTGTGGCGAAATGTTGGGTGATCTAGAACTGTGTACTGCATGTATCTGGACGTACATGAAGGTACATGGAGGGTTGTGAGTCCTAGGTTGTTGATCGAATGGTGGGGCGGGGACTGGGAGTGGGATTGTCTATGGGATGGATTTGCTGAAGGGACGTGGAGGGCCTTGTGTATCGCGTGTAGTGTAGCAATCAAACTAAAGGTGAGAGATGTTAGCAGGGGAACAACTTTGGCAGCAGAACGAGTTAGTGAGAGGAATATGGCAGCAATGATCATGATCACAGAATGGAAACAATCACGGGATGGCGGAGCTTGCATGGTAGGGGTGGCATATGTACTCACGTTAGTAACAGGTGCATTTGAAAGGGTTGGCGATAGAGTTGCGATACAGCAAGTAGGGTGACATACCTGGGTTGAAGTGAAGATGGGTCGTGTCGCGCGAGGACGATAGCAATACGCTATGTCATGGCCAATTTTCTTGCAGGATCGGCAATAGGGACGGAGACGAAAGGGCCGACGTCGCTTGGGTCGTATATATACCGGTAGTACTACAGGGACATGCCGGAGGGCATGAGAGCTCGCTGGAGAAGTATGGTGATCCACTTTGCCGGAACGCGGGCGTCGCAGCGTCGATCTGCTGTTCGGATGGACTGGCGAACCGAGATTCTGCATCGTTGTCAGATCGTCATGGGTTCAGAACCGCGGTGGGGGCCAATTAACGGTGCTTTCCGCTCATCGTTCGAGGCTGCCATCAATGTAATAGGTACTTATAACGAAACTGACGACAACGATTGACTAAGGACAACTTTAACCACGCCTGCCACCAGTGTAATAGGTAGGTTCGAATCTTACAAAGGAACGTCGTTAACTTTAACCACCGCTGCCACCAGTGTAATACAGATACTAGGTTGGTTCGAATCTAGCAATTATAAAATTGAACCACCGCTGCCACCAGTGTAATAGGTAGGTTCGAATCTTACAAAGGAACGTCGTTAACTTTAACCACCGCTGCCACCAGTGTAATACAGATACTAGGTGGGTTCGAATCTAGCAATTATAAAATTGAACCACCGCTGCCACCAGTGTAATAGGTCGCCGAGTGGTATCAGGAGGCACACACAAGAAGACTGACTAATATTATGTTATTCGGCTCAATCTGCCTGAAGTTATGTATACAACTGCTCCGGCTCAATCTGCCTGGAGGGACTCGGAAAGGAATACAACTGCTCCGGCTCAATCTGCCAGGAGGGACTCTGTTCTGTTCTCTTATGTTCTGCTCTGCTCTGAAGAAATGAGTAAAGCATGGCAGCTTTTATAGGGCGAAAAGGAAGGAGATCATCATAGCGTCTGCATGAGCCATGAGTCATGAAAAAGGGCAAAAGTCTGTTGTGTCAGTCCAAACAGAACTTGGGAAGGCATAGCAACAGTATCTAAATGTATAAGGATGAAAGAAGCAAACGGAACTTTGGAGGGGAACAGAGGCCAGGGAGGGCATTAGCAAATGGATGCAAACCGGATTTAGAAAGGGGCATGTCTGTGCTCATGACCTCAGTCAGGGTCAGGGAGGTACAGTACACCATGTGGGTGTTAGTTCTACATGTACATAATATAGGTGTGATGATCTAAACTAGCAAAGATATGTAGTATGCAATCCAGCAAGCGCAAGGGAAACACAAGTGGTGAGAAGTGATTATAATAATAATTATTAGCTTTGCAGGCTTGTCAGCAAAGGAGTGACAAGAGTCATGCAGTGCGTGTACGTGTACATGTGACATGATTAGAGGTCAGTAGATATTACATAGTACTAGCAAGGCAGGGATACTACACCAGCACGAAAAGCCTCTGCCTTTGCTTATCATAGAAAAGTCTGAGTATTCTCTTCGTTGCACATCGCCACCGTGTTATGTTTTCTTTTCTCTCCGTCTGTCTCTATTTTAACGTGCAAGAGTCGGACTTTGGTCAGAACAACAACACTCTAACCCCATGCCACTCTTTTGTTACTGTGTAGGCATGGGGCTTGCTGCAGTGGGCGTGCAAACCCTGCCTCATGAGTAAGCTAGTGCCCGGCGCAAACTGCTCACAAGGCCAGATTTCGTTGAGCAGCACCAAGTTAGAGTGAAATCGGAAAGTCATGCAGCCATGTCCGATGATGTTTGGTCATTACATGCCTATACTACCTACAGTATACGACTTCCTAGTGTGAACATGACTCAATCATGTGGTCCAAATGGGTCCAAACCCCAAAAATGTAACGGCGCGAAGCTCAACGTGATCGCCAATGCGTGTGCACACTCAGGTTTTGCAATCACGCAGGTTGCATATTCGAAACAAAGATACTGGACGTGTGCATGTGCAAGCAAACCTACATACTGGTATTTATTGTAGGGAGTTGTAAAATACGACTCACTTACACAAACTTCCTGCAAAAATGTGTAGGTTCAAGACTAGGGCTGCGTTCGTTTTTAGCTACCTGGTAGAGTAGAGTAGAGTCACTCTACCGATAGAGGTAGATGGTAGAGGCAAGTGTACGAACGCTGTTCTACCAGATCTAGTAGTTTACACGATGTGTACGTGAAATGTTTCTTTTTTTTATGGAGTTGTGTACAAATCCTTGATCTTGCTGGAAATCCCGTAGCTCTACCGGATTCTACCAACTTTTTCCCGGTAGAGCCGGTAGAGGAAAGTAGAATCTACCCTTTTGAGTAGAATTTTTTTTCAAAAAACGAACACCTCTACCGTAAGAAGTACAGTTTCTACCCAAACCTGTAGATCAAAAACGAACGCCGCCTAGTAGTCTGTTGATGATTTTATTCAGTATTTTATTATTGAATAAATCATCAACAGATAACACAATCATGCGGCAATGAATGGGCATGGTCACCCTGTATACAGCAGGTTAGGCCAGGCCATACTAGCATAGGTGTAGGTAGGCATGCACGCCTGTGCTTTTCCCCTTGATGAAACCGGGGATATAAATTATCGATAGAACTCGGTCGGTCGTGTACGCCCCACCCCCTGGATGTACAATTGTACATGGTAACCGGGGAGTGCTATTCGCCAAAAAAATCCGGCCAATGCTGGACATGATAGTCGACAGCAGGGAGTCGTCAAATACCAATATATTTGACGGCTCCCTGGTCAGCAGTGTAGTAGAAAAAATGCCAGTCCTGTCTTTACCCATTGCACTATTTAGTTATTTTTATGTGAAGTGAAGTCTGAACCAGGAATTCCCGGAACTGCATGGTTTCTTGTTATATACAGAAGCCTTGCTTGGTAGTTTAACATGTTTTTCGATTTTGACAGCATGTTACAAGGCGAGGACGCGACAACCGGTTTATGGTTGTAGTCAGGAGCACTACGCAGTAGTACGCGTCCTCGGCCTCGCCTTGTAACATGCTGTCAAAATCGAAAAACATGGTTTCTTGTTGTACTTTCTTTCGGGAAGTACTAAAACCGTTTTCAGTACTCTTTTTATGTTCTTTTAGTACTCCCTGTACTACGTCTACGGCCTACTCCCTGGCCTGGGTTCATCACATCTGTGATCTGTGATGAAGCCAGGGAGTAGTATTTTACTACTCCCTGATGCATTTCTGGTTCTTGTTCTGGACGTCATGACTCTTGTTTTGTATGCAGCCACGGCGGCGCGGCAGCTCAACTGTTTTTTTGATGCTTCCCTTTTTTGATTCTTCTCCGACCCATGCCCATTGAATAATCGTGCAAACACAATTTCCTTTCAGCCTCGTTCTGATCGATAGTGTGGATTGGTGACTGTAAATCTAACCCCGCTGCTGCGTTTGAAGGCAAGAATGGCCAAGGTATGTCCCAGAATGAGAGTGTGATGGTCAACGCATCAGCGCAGCGCCACTGAGTTTTCTCAATTTGTCTCTACAGTCTGCTGATCCTAATTCGTTTAGGCGAACATGGGACAAAGAAGAGTTCGCCAAGCGTGCCCAAGACCGTGCTGATGATCTAGACGATGACGGTGAGTTGTTTGCAACCCTGACTCGAACGGGAGGTTCTAAAATCTTCTCTAGCCTTTCCACTGCTTGACAATACGCTATTAATTATTGTTCTCTATCATCACGAGATTACCATGTTCACTTAAAGCTCATGAATTAGGTTATTGCGTAAAGGGCAATGATTAGATCTTTATAACTTTTCAGCACTGCGATACGTACATGTATTGGCAAGAGTCCATGACCCAAATATAATTATGGCTATGGACTCTTGATACAAGTCATGTGGAACCATCCCGTGGCGACGGTTGGATGGGGGGGGGGGGGGGGGGGGGAGAGAGAGAGGTCCATTGATCAGGCATGACTTGACATAAGAAGATCTGGTCTCAAGAATCGTATTTGCTATTATGGCCAGAGTCAGTTTCGCACATGTAGCTCTTTACAAGTTCACCCGGGTCTCCAGCACCCTTGGCGCGAACATCGGACGAAGGCTTGGGTTTGTGTTTTTACATACCGAGCCGCAAGTATTTCATCCGGTCGGTATCGCTGAATACGATACGAGGCATGCCCTCTCCCAGCCCATCCAACATGCTTCGTGGAATCTTCCCCACGTCTTAGGAGGCTCCCTAGCAACTGTTTCGAATACAGCTGCGCAGACTTCATCGTCCAACAGTGGAGCAATGCTACAGAACTGCCGGGCACCGAAGAGCAAATAGGCTTGGTAGGATCTCACCCAGCATACCGTACCTAGATATAATACGCGGTGGCTCAACTGTGCATAGACTATATATAGCACATGAACAAATTAAAACGGCCTAGGCTGTGACCCAGCTCTTGGGTAGCCGACAGTACTGTAATTTGTTGCGACTCTGAGTTACACACTCTGCGCAATCATCAGACATCCAAGCACTCCTAGCACGCTGCATGCATCCTCCTGTATAAAATGCTCAGACTGTGAAAAGTGAAGAACAGCAATTCATTTCTGCACTGTGTTCGGAATGTGGTGGTTATCCTTGTACGTAGCCGGAGAAGCGTAGTGTATCGCTGTGCACTCCCCCTTCCAGTTTTGCCGGCTCCCTTTCAAAACCAACAGTGCCATTGTACCATGCATAGCTGGACATGGCGTGACATTAATGCAGAATACATTGCGTGTATGTAGGCACTAAAAGGGGAGAGCACTGTGCTGGTTCACTGCTACACGTCAGGAAAAGTGGCAATAGGTCTGCAAAGGCTACATTGCCATGCTCTACTCCATTTGTGGAGAGCGATGCAAATTTGTAACTATGCACCAACTTTCCCAGCCGCCCCTCTTTAGTTTCAAGCTGGCTTCAAGTTCAACCCTGATGGTGACAGGTCCTAGGGAGTTTTTGTGTGTCCTGTACCATGTAGTGTCCATGACTTCTGAGCTTACGGCATTTGCATCGTCCAATGCAATGTGTGTGTGTGTGTGTCTCTCTCTCTCCCTTTCTCTCTCTCTCTCTCTCTCTCTCTCTCTCTCTCTCTCTCTCTCTCTCTCTCTCTCTCTCTCTCTCTCTCTCTCTCTCTCTCTCTCTCTCTCTCTCTCTCTCTCTCCCTTTCCCTCCCTCTTTTACTACAACTGTTTTTAAAGTATTTGGACTCCTTATATGTTTTCTCTGTTAATTAAACTGTTGCTGCTGCAGACCTTGAGCCACCAAAGAAGAAGCCCCCCGTCAAGAGAGAGCTGCTCAAACGACGAGATTATGAGGTGGGTAGATGACTATAATTATAGGCTCTTGATAGGTATAATCAATCTTATTACAGTCGTCCCTCTCTAATCCGGCACCTTTTGCTACGGCGTTTTCTGCTGGATTAACGAGGGTGCTGGATTAAGAAATCCTGCCCTCTGACCCGGCCCTACCCAATTGCATGCATGTATCATACGTCAAAACGCAGGGTTTTCCGTGTCGACCCAAGTATTTGGTGCACGGCTTCATATTCTCAACTGTTCTCCAGGAATATACACAGTGATAAAGTGATAAAGCAAAACAGAGAACATGTTCACATGTACTCTTGCACACACACGCACACACACCTGAAAATTGGCAGGACACTACTCCTTGCTAAAATAAGAAAGTATGGTTGACTGCTTAGCCGTTGTCTCCTGGACAACATTGACCCTCTTGAGAAGGCCACGCGAAGCAGTCGACATCGTGCAGGTCGAACGTTGTAGTTAGTTGTAGAACGTCAGTACCGTCGGTCAGTGTCGTGCAATGTTATCGCATGAGCTGATTGTTTAGTAACTGGTGGTGTTAGTGGACAGTATAGCGTAACTTGTAGTTCCTTGGTCTTTCTCTTTGTATAAATTGAGTTAAGGTTCGGAAAAGTCCTAATAACCAACCGAACTGAACTCTCCCGCGCGAGGTCGAGAGTACTGTTGTCAACTGAACTGAATTCTGAAGTGGCCCCGCGCGCGCGGCACTGACTAGACTGGCCTAGCCTGGCCTGGCAAGGAGTGCACCTGTACGGTACGCGATTTACGACTGCCGGATTATGAAATCAAACTAAGTGCAGTTTGAGCGATTTGTTTCAAAAAGTCACTGCCGGAGGCGGAATTCAAGTGCCGGATTAAGATGTAGGAATTGAACGAAAAAAAATCGGTTTCGTCAGAAAGTGCGCCGGTTGGCAAGGGTTCCGGATAAACAAGTGCCGGATTAGAGAGGGACGACTGTATTATTACTTCTGCAGTTCAATGTGAGCACTGTAAATCGGGAACACTTTGACATCTAGAAACTTTTGTGTTTTCACATTGGGTGTGAAATCGCAAAGGTAAACGCAAAGCAAAGGCTCCAATCGGAAACATCTCCACGTGCACATTTGGCAAATCGCGAACATAAACAGACGCTGGCGTTTCACGGTTTACCGTACCAATACAGTGTACTGGTAAATCAACAGTATTTCTATGCGGTGAAGTGTCTACATTTTCGCATCAATCCCATTCATATGCACCATGTGTTGGTATGTTCAGACAACCCACTATTGATTGTGCTGGTGTTCCTACGCATGCGGAAAACTCAATTTGACTCGGTCTCGTGCGGAAAGTGAAATTCAAATGAATTGCATTCGCGGCATATGAAATGTACAAAATGAAACGAAAGAGAACACAGATTTCATAATTTTTGAGGAAATGAACAGGCCCTTGATGCTGTACCATTAAGCTATGGTCTAGTTGTCAAAATCTTCTCGATTTGCAGTACCAGTGTAATGAACGTAGTGAAATACATTGGCACAATCAAGACCATAGCTTTGTGTTCAGTTTGAAGACTGTCTTGCGTCGCGGCGGCATTTCGTCCCCTGGTATCTGGCACGGAGCAGTTGAACCCAGTATCTATCGTGATCGGGAAAAAAATTCAAAGCGAGAAAACAAATTAGCACTCTATAACCGTGAGTGGGTTTTTTCAGCAGAACAACCCTGATTTCCCTTGGTGTGACCTACTGCATATGTCTTTTCAAGCAGGGTGCTTTTATTTTCCGAATTTGATGTTGCCAGCAGGAAGTACTGTCTTGAAGGACTAACCGTGTCTGTTATTGCGTGCATGCGTGTGTGTGTGTGTGTGTGTGTGTGTGTGTGTGTGTGTGTGCATGTGTGTTTGTGTGTGTGTGTGTGTGTGTGTGCATCCACGCATGCATGCATGCACACATTTTTCTTGTCCATTCCATTTCCAGGTGGACTTGGACTCCAAGTTGAACAAGTCAATTGTCATCACCAAGGCCACACCGCTATCACAGACTGGAGGGTATGTGTCCCAGTACATGTCCATGTGCTAATATCTTGTACTAAATACTGGAAATGGCCGTGATGGTACAGCTGCTGCTGCTAGTGCTGATGTTACTACTGATGCTAATACATGTACTGATGTTGCTGGTAGTGCTGTTGGTGCTGCTGCTGCCGCTAGTAGTGCTGCTGCTGCTGGCCGTGATGGTACAGCTGCTGCTGCTGCTGTTACTGGTGCAGTTTTGATCACTGATATCCTCCTCATGGTGGTGTCAGTGTTTGGCAGTGCTCTGTGTAAGTAGAGCAGACCGCTGATGTGATCCTTTCTTCAGATGTCTCTTACTGTACTTGTTCTTGTACATGCGTGCGCATCCAAGTATAGAAGGTCGATACTCACGTGGCAACGGACTAGACTACATCAACTAGCTATCAATGGCTCATTGGAGCACCCAGAGAGGTTGTTCGCTGATGTGTTTGCGATTGCCTATTTCTCCATTCTGTTGCCACGCAGGTACTACTGCAATGTGTGCGATTGCACCGTCAGGGACTCAATCAACTTCTTGGATCACATTAACGGCAAGAAGCGTGAGTTCTTCGTTGTGGGCTGTGTATCTCGTGTCATGGTCCGCATGCATGCTAGTGCAGGTGGAATCCTGATAATTCGAACCCCCCGAAAAGCTTCTAATTATCCAAACATGTACCCACAACACGTTAGGGGCCGTCCGTAAGTATCGATCTTTTTCACGAAGAGAAAAAGTTTCGTTTATGGGCGGGTGGGTTGAGGAGAGTTTTGTTTTGAAAATTATTGATAGCTGAACCATCAATCCATTCTAGCAAGAGTACATAATCCCCCAGAGTGTGCAACTCCCACATACCCTGTTGTCCCGACAGAATTTCAAGTTGACGTCACTATTTATGACGCAATGCTCCTTGCACCAGTGATTTACAACATGTGTACGGGTGTCAACGCATCACACGTTTTTCTTTGCAATAATTTGTACAGGATTGATCGGCTTCGGTCAACCACAGGTTCCGGATTCGTCTGATAATCCGTGTACAGTGCGCATTGCATCATCAAAATGACGTCAACTTGAAATTCTGTCGGGACAGCACCCATAGTGGAGTTGCACACTCTGGGGGGGGGGGGGGGGGGGGGGGGTATGTACTCTTGATTCTAGCTGTCAAGTCAATATATTTTTCATTGAAGAGGGTGGGTGGGTGGGGGAGGGTCATAACTAAACTTTTTCGTTCCGTGAAAATTATTGATAATGCCGGATGGCCCCTTATGTATGTCGAAATGCCCGCATTGTCACGCAGAGTTACGCTATGCACCGTAGGCACAGATTTTGCGGACACTGAACTGGCCAGTACAGCCTGCTTGTGCACACTGAACTGGCCAGTACAGCCTGCTTGTGCACACTGAACTGACTTGTTTAATGTACAGTGAACTTCGAATTATGCTTTGTTATCTTCGAACTATCAGCACAAATCCCCCGCATTGTCTATGTAGTATGTGCGTGGATTCTGTGGGACTTCTAATTATCTGCACATGCCCAGTTCGATGTTCGAATAATCAGATATTGTTATGTGGGAATTGTAATGAATAGAAATCGGTCCTGGAAGAAACTTCTAATTGAGCGGTTTATTCGAATTACAGTCAGACCTCGCTTAACCGCACACATCTGTTTTCCACAAAAATATCCGGATAGGCGAGGGAACCGGATAACTGAACACACATACTGTATACGCATGTGGCATGTCATAAGCAGTGACATCGTACATACATGTAGACGGGTCCTATGCAGTACAACTATCGTGCACAGTATGTAAAACAAGCCAGAAAAATGACAAGTGCATGCAACTAAGTCCTGCCCACATGCACCCAGCAGGTCAAGGACCTCATTTGCCTGTACAACTCCCTGATTCTAGCTTCTGGAAGCCACATGCAACCGGATACGACGAAGCTTTTTGTACACATTTTAACCAGTTTGTACACAAAATCATGCACCGGTATGCGGATCGCGAGGTCCGGTTATGTTGTATGCATAACATATGCTGCACATCGGTAACCAGCGATTTTCTTCCGGATGGCGAGGGATCCGGATAAACGAGGACCGGATAAGCGAGGTCTGACTGTATCAGGATTCCACCTGTATCTCCACTGTGCAGTGGTGAGTCCACCAAGGATAACACAGTAGCGTCCGCAGGTCATGAATGCAGTACTTGTGTTGCTATAGAGCTTTTTCAAGGACGGACCAACGGTCACATTTCGGGATCACGTGCGAGAAATTTTTGAATCGCTGGTGAACAGGCGAAGCCCAGGTCACATTCAGTTTTTATGAGAATGGACACGTGGAGGTGAAAGAAGCACTAGGATGGCGCGCAACTTCAAGTCCGACACTTGTGTGGACTCAGGGCAGCTGCCGGGAAGCCCTTCCATGGCTTGGGCGAAAAAGAACAAGCTTCGAAATCTCTTCAAGCGCTGGTGGAGACAAACCTGTCACATTTCGTATACTTTTCACATGCATTTTCACATGCGACCTGTTTGTCACTATCTCGGTGTGAGCGCCGCTGACAGGCCCGGCACCGCGTCCTTGAAAAAAGCTCTTTTGCTGTTGCTATGACATTACAGATCAACGCAATTTGGGAATGTCGATGCGCGTGGAGCGCTCTACCGTGGACCAGGTGAAAAAGCGCTTTGAGTTCAACAAGCGCAAGAAGGACGAGCAGAAGCAGAAATACGGTAGGTACAAAAATCATCTCTGTTTATACTAACTTTATAGACTGTGTGTGGGTAGGGGGCTCCTTTTTGGGCAGTGGGGGACACCTTTTGGGCAGTGGGGTATCCGGTAGAACGTGTGACTATACTTTTGTAGCATCCTGCTCCCTACTGTGACTGAGCCCTGATCATAGTGACGATGTCCTGGTCTTCAACTCAATCACATGATTTATTATGTCACACAGTGACTACCCAGTGCAAGTCTACGACTCTGTTCACGTGTTCAGCTGTTCAGCTGACCTTTGGTTTTGTATACTTGCCGTTTCCTGTTTTCCACTCAGATCTCCAGGAGAGACTGCACGAAGTTCAGGAAGAGGTGAGTTTCATTGTCCGCTGGTGGTATCTGTCTTGAGATGCGTGTGCAACTGCTGGTGTCTGATAATTTGGGCCTAACTTGTTATCCCGTTTGCTCTGCTTCATGTCTTTGCTAGCGATCATGCATGAGCATTTGTACACAGCTTTGTGTTGCCTTCACGAGTACAGATTACTCTTGTGTGTGTGTGGGGGGGGGGGGGGGGGGGTGATTGGTTGCGGCTGGCTGTAGCAAGTTGTTGACCAGCTGCTGGCCCACTCTGCAGTAAGCACTACCACAGATCAGTGTGCTTGGACTGCAAGTCTGCAACCAAAGAGTTTGTAATGCAGGATCATGGATGCACTGTGAGACTTCTTTCAAGTTCTTTGGTGAGCTCAGCAGCGACGTACCACCGACATGCGTGACAGGGAAACAAGGGAACTGCATGTACTTGTGCATCACACGAGGATTGTGGTGCCCTGTTGATCTTGGTGAAATAAAATCCCACGCCTGACATGAATACTGTAATTTCACAAATTTTCAGAGCACTTTTATTTTCGGTACTTTCGGTGCATCTGTTTCATACCTAAAATTTCAATACACCGAACAAACACTAACACACATGATCCAATAGGGAACTGCTTCTTTGTACCTAAAATTTCTGTTCACCTAACCTGGCTTTTTGCCCTCGTATCGAAAATATTGAGCACCGAAAATTTCTGAAATTAGAGTAGTTCCTATGTACAAAGTGGGTTACGTCCTTTCTGTGCACAAAGTGCTCTATTGCTCAATTGCAATTACTGAGTTGCAATAAAATTCTGTTCCACCTTACTTGTAGTTCACGTATGGGAAACTCCTGGCCTTTCATGAAAGTACTGGATCTGTAGGTGCATCTGTTTTCATTCACCCTGCTATTGACTACAGCTCTGTACTATATTTGTTTGTTTGCTTGTTGATGTGCCCAGGCCGAGCGTGTTCGACAAGCGCGCATCGATCGTCGCAAGGAGAAGAAGAGAAAGGCCGAGGAAGAAGAGGAGGAAGAGCTAGACCCGGAGATTGCCAAGATGATGGGCTTCGGTAGCTTTGGCGCCAAGAAGAAGAATTGACCAAGCAAAGCAGGAACCCGGCCCGGCGTGTTCCTTTGTGGAGTAAGCCAACAGCCAACAGAAAAATGCATGCGCATGCCTTGACCAGTTATCCAGTTTAAATTTTCTCTCATCGTGCTGTGCGCGATTTTCAATTTTCTCCTTCCATGTGTACATAGCCCTCATCTGATTATTTGAGTACTTTGTCCTGTACTGTGTTCTGCTTGTGACTCCTGATCCATACGCAAGTCATTGATCACGGTTTGGTGGTGTTGTTGTTGCTGTTGTTGTTGTTGTTGTTGTTGTTGTCGTCGTCGTCGTAGTCATGGCGCGCAACACATCGTCCGAGTGTAAACTTATATTGATGACTGTCGCGTCTCTCTTGTCCCATTCAACGTGGCCTGGCGTCTCACGTCCTCTCCATGTACATGTATATATATTATAATTATATTGCTTGTAAATACTCCGAGTGTAGTTTGTTTGCTCTCTACTTACGCTCAGTGCTGATGGAGCACCCCCGCTGATGTTATTGTTACTGTGATCTTCTTGCTATTGCAGATTGTTACATCTGTAGATGTGCCATATTATATTTTGTCTGATTCTCCAGATACCTTGTATGTTGTGAGCAGATGCTTGGCATTATCGTGTTGTTACCATGGTTATGCAAGCTCGTCTGATCAACAACGGAGTAAGTTATGTCATCTGGCTACTAACCTGAAGTCTTCCGGAGCTCGTGTGTGTGCTTTGTAGTGCTATTCATGAAGGGTGTTTGCGCTATGTGGTGCAGGTTCGTGTGCATTTCAATCGGGCCCGGGAACAGAGGCCATGACGATTGTAGTGGACAGGTGAGATGGCTAGCCAGGGAATGATGCCCTGTACGGGCATGGCCATGAGGTGGTGCAGGCCGATAACTGCATGAACGGCGAAAGACGCAAATGCTCATGTCATTGGGGGTGCTTAACCGCTTCCCGTCCAGAGTGGCACATGTGGCTTGCATCGTTATGCCATTATGTATTTCATGAATCATCGGAGCGGTGATCCACGCCTAGAGTATTACACTGCACCAATACGACCCGTGACGTCAGCTTTCATCGTATCTTGACATCAAGATGACGGATGCGACCCACTAGTACCAAGACTAGCAAGAGTACTCTTGCTAGTACCAAGAGTACATAACCCCCATGGCCCACTGGGTTATGTACTCTTGGTAGTACTACAAGTAAGGGTGCGTTCTTAAATTCTCTAGCTTTTTTTTTTGTAGGAGAAGAAGAAAAGAGAAGTCGAAGAAACTGGGATTCTTCAAGAACGGGTCTCGAAGAATTCGGAGATATTTTGCAGATGTCAAGCAAAATGAAGCGCCAAAGGGGCCGCGATCTTGAGTGCCACGAATATAGTATGCGCTGTGCGTATGCGAAAAGGGAAATGCGTACACTCATGATCAACACGTGGCTTTTAGGCTAGTTCGCATGCGCTGATCCCAAACCGCGGGAATCTCCAAGTAAGTAAGTTAGTTTCAACCACCTCAGAGGTGGTTGAAGCTTGGAGAGCTTTGGAGAGCCTCCTAAAATTCGGAGAGGATATAAGAACAGCTCTCGAACTTTTCGGAGAGTCTCCAACTTTTCCGAGAGGATTTAAGAACGCACCCTAACTGTAGACTGTTCTTGGTCCTCGTGGAAAATTTCTCTTGGTATGACCACTGCAGCAGTGCAGGGCTGCAGTGCTGCAGCAGCCTGGTAGATCTACCAAGACGACGACTTGCAAGAGTCCATAAGGTTATGGACTCTTGCTGGTTATTCCTAATGTGGAAGCATAGATCTACGGTGCTTCTCTGATTGGCCAAATGCTAGTGTGAAGTTGTCTGTACTGTACTGCGCACTGCACTGGTACATGCGCATATATGCGCGTATGGCACATCCGCATTGCCATATATGGTGGTTCATGTGCCAAAGCTGCAAAAGACTCTACGACTTCCAGTTCCCTGGTTCGAGGCCAGTCCCGTACCACGACGACAACGTGAACTCTTCACGGCTTCAGCTTCAAGTCAAGATAAGACGGAGACAAGAGAGAGGTTCTGCACAACGAAAATTCGAACGAAGTTTCGCGACAGGCCTTGCGAAAATGTGTACGAATTTTCGCACGAACTTTGTGTTCTGCACATTTTCGTAGTTTGCACGCGCCAAGTGCACGTACGACATGACCCAATCTCACGAAACTAAGTTACTTCCTACGAAAGTTCATTTCGCGTTCCCTGCAAGTTTCGCGTCCAAAGTTGCGAAAGTTCGTGCGAAGTTTCTCACTTCGTGACGTAGAGCGAAAGTTCGTACACATTTTCGTTTTGCAGAACCTCTCTAAGATTGGCTGGCTTTCATATCATGTACAGGACGTGTATTCAGTGACAGTCCCGGAGACAGTTTCTTGGTAGTAGTAGATCACTTTAGAAGTGGTGGTCGCGTGTTTAGTGGCTTTTCTTCCTCCTGCGACAAAGTCCGGTTTCAACAAGCTTTTCTTTCTTACAACGGAAGCTCTATTCTCAGACGGGAACTGGCATCTGTTTCGTATTCTATCAGAATCTTTCTAGAAATCTTGTTGAGAGTAGCCTCGACTTCTCTGATTCTCATCCATTGGTAAGTTACTTACTTGTGTGACTGTTCAAAATATTGTAGACTGGGGCCGTTTGCCAAGAAAAGCTGTAGATGCACGGAAACGAGGAGTGCTTTTCGTTGATAACCTGCATGGACTTTCTATGCGACCGCGTTTGTTGCTCGATCTCATTCATGTTGCCCAATTGGCCAACCCATTCGGGCATTCCATCACCGTGTTGCATCCTAGACATACAGAATGGTGCATTGCAGCTGTAGTAGTACGGTCCAGTTGAATTGTTGCCTTCCAGACTTTTTTTAGCTCCAGACTTCCAGTTGTCCTACACACGCTGCTCGTGCACTGCGGCATATGATGCACCAGTGAGTTGTACACGAGATGAGTAGTAGCATCTTCGGAGGCGAGACGGGAATAGTATCCGAAACGATGCCCCTGGATTTGGAAGCTCTACGTGGTGTATGTGGTCCGTGCACGGGAAGGGTGGAGATTGAGAAGGAGAACATCTTTGGTAAAAGTCTACTTCACACTATAGTCTAGCTTGTACACATAGACATGGATCATGGTACAGCTGTACTGCAGTATACCGGCACACTGACTACATGTTGAATGCCATGTACACAAGCACAGTCCATATCTGGCTTGGCAGGTTACTAGTACAGTATTTCTCAAGTGGCCACGGTTCCATTCAGCATCGACTGCTCTGGCAGCATCCACCGAATCTGTGCTGACGGCGCGCCTTTCCCGGCCCTCGGTCACTCACTACCAGTAGTAGAGAGGTTCTGCTATACGTGAAACGTAGAGAAATCACGTAGAGAGCAGGTGTCTGGGTTAGAGTCTACGGCTGCGCGTGTTTTGGGACCAGATTTCTACGCGTATATGAGGTTCTCTACGTTGTGGCAAACACAGAAAATGCGCACAGATCTGCTGGGCATCGATCAAATGCAGGCAGAAAACTGCTAAATATGGAAGGGGAAATTCCCAGTACACATTCCACATGATTTCTCTACGTGACGTAGAGCAGAACAGACTTTCTTTACATTACGGGAACGCGAAGAGAGTTCCCGGGATTCTTCGCGTCGCGTTCCCGTAACGTAGAGCAGAACCTCACTATTACCAAGAGCACACAACCCACAGAGTGTGCAACTCCAGCTATTGGGACTGCGATGGCAGAACTTCGCATCACGTCACAAGCCCATACGCATTACTTGCACCCTGTACATGATAGATACAGGATTGTGCACACCCCTTCTTTTGTTTCAACTCTATGCCATGGCCAGTCGCATTGAACTATTTGCGAACACAATCTGTTGAACAATGTCACGTGATGTAAAGTTCTGCCGTCGCAGCACTGGATAAAGGTTGTACAGGCAGTTGTACACTCATAGGGGTTATGCACCCTTGACGATTTTCTGTTCAAACCAAGTACCCTTTTCACTACCATAAAAGTCCGTAAATAAGTACGTATTTACTTTCGAATTTAGTGACCACACCCGTACTAACTTTCGGGCGGGTACTGACTTTCGGGCGTGAACTAACTTTCGGACCTGACTTGTGTGTAGTGGAGAAGTCATTTTCACGTTGATGTACATGCTACGTGCTGCATATGCGCACCGTACCGGTACTTATTTCGGGCAGTATGTTTATCAAGCTTGACTTGACTTCAACAGACAGAGCCAAAAGAATGAAGGGGGTATTTCTTTCAAGCAGGTACTTATTTACGGACTTTTACGGTATTGTCATTAGGCAGATACCACCAAGTCGGTGCAGTGTCACCTCTCCCAGCACTGTTTTCAGTACGTCTCCAAGACTGCACTTTAAAGTTAAAGGGGAAGTTAAGGCAAAAATTAAAATTTCACCAGTTGTAGTCTTCGGGGTGCTGAGTCGAATGGTCTTGGTCCAAGAAAGCTGAGACGCTCCCTTCCTACTTGAATCCCAATCGAACTCTCGTACTTCCACCGAAACCGGGTGACTGCGCCCTACTAGATGGGGATTTGTATGCAAAATGTCACTAAAAGCGCCATTTTGTTCTTATAAAAGCACGGATGACCGCGATTGGCGCATATGTTGTACTCTTTTGGACGCTGAGTCGACTGGTTTTGGTCCGAAAAGGCTGCGATGCAGCGTTCCTCCATTATTCCCAATCGAACATGGTTGAACAAGTGGTCACGTGCTCCTGGGTGCCCAAATCACCTGGTCACCACGCCAGCAGGCGACAACTTTCACACCAAGGTTCACCTCGAGTTCAACTCGAGTGACAGGACTGCACCCAAAAAAGGTCAAACAGGCTAGTAAGTTGTACCCTGCAGGCACGGTGACCAGGTGACTGGTGTACGCAGGAGCACGTGACCGCTTGTTCAACCATGTTCGATTGGGAATAAAGGAGGAACGCTGCATCGCAGCCTTTTCGGACCAAAACCAGTCGACTCAGCGTCCAAAAGACTACAACATATGGGCCAATCGCGGTCATCCGTGCTTTTATAAGAACGAAATGGTGCTTTTAGTGACATTTTGCATACAAATCCCCATCTAGTAGGGCGCAGTCACTCAGTTTTGGTGGAAGTGCGCGAGTTCGATTGGGATTCAAGTAGGAAGGGAGCGTCTCAGCTTTCTCGGACCAAGACCATTCGACTCAGCACCCCGAAGACTACAACAGGTGAAATTTTAATTTTTGCCTTAACTTCCCCTTTAAGGCTACTTGCTCGCACTACTTTCCTGGCCGGCCACAAGGGTGACAGGCTTTCTTTGGGTATTTTCATGATCACTATAATCGTTGGCAACCATCCCGCTCTCTCCCTCTCAGCCTCTCTCCATTCACGGATGTGTATTGCAAGTATGCTGCAAGAACTACTCAAGTTGGGGTCACGAGTAGCAGAAACAATGTTGACCACTGAACCAGTCTGTCTTTTATTATGCTTTTTGCACAGTGTCTCTATTTTTTCTATCCTCCAAAAAAACAACATGTCTGATGAGGGCCCCGTTAGTTGCTACAAATGCCATGAAGAATGCACCAAAGACGTAAGAAACATATCTGTTGCGGGCTTTGCTCCTATCTCTCTCTGTCTGTCTCAGTCTTGGTAAGGAGCTGAACAACAATTACATGCTCTTGCGCATGCGTGCACGTACTTGTGTGTGTGTGTGTGTGTGCGCGTGTGCGCGTGTGTGTGTGTGTGTGTGTGTGTGTGTGTGCATTTGGAAGTTGGACTAGTTTCGGCTGCACAATCCAGTGTGTCGTTAGTAGCCATTGGCGGACTATGCTCGGCCAATCGTCAAATTATGCCACAATTATGCCAATAAATATGCTGAATTATGCTCAGTTCCACTATGTATTCATGCTGTACATAGAGGATTGAGAAACCACGCATACACACATGGCCATGCTCTAAGCATAAGTTTTGTCTAAACCGAAAGATTATGCCGACCTTACACGTTGGAATCCGTATATTATGCCGGAGCATAATTTTTTGACGAAATCCCAAGATTATGCCAATAATCCGCCAAGGGTTATGACAAGGAGTCGTAACTGGGGTATTAAAAAAAAAAAGCATCTGCAGGCTTTCTGACAAAGCTGTATTATGCCCCTAAGCATAATTTTTGTCTAAACCGAAAGATTATGCCGACCTTGCACGTTGGAATCCGTATACAGGTCCTCCCTCATTATAACGAGTCCGGTTACTACATAAACCCCGTTAGTAAATAGAAAGCTGAAATCCCCTGGCAAAACGTGGTCTATACAACTGTTTACAGGTCCGGTTACAACATAATCCGTTAGTACATAAAATCCGTTATAACGACCCTTTGACCAGGTCCCTGGAGTGCCAAACCCTCAGTATAAGATAATATTGACCATGCAGGACCAAGGCCAAAACACGTTGGATAAAGCAGAAAGAGGAAACGTATTATGTCTATGTATTCGTGAATATGGACGATCCTTTGCATCCAAGGAAGAGTTATGTTGGAGTAACTTGGAGATTTTCAATTATCTTATAACGAGTTGAAGCATCGATAATTTATGTTGTATCGAGGGTAGCCCCGGTAAGTACGAAGTAGTGCCTATTTCACCTTTAGCTGCAAGTCCTGCTACAAGATAAGTCTCGTTATAAGATAACTTCTTCGATGGCCCAGAGATTATCTACTAACGAGGGAGGACCTGTATTATGCCGGAGCATAATTTTTTGACGAAATCCCAAAATTATGCCAAATATTATGCCGGCATAATCCGCCAAGGGCTAGTCGTTAGTACTCGTTACTAGTACAGTCAGACCTTGCTTATCCAGTCCTCTTTTATCCGGATCCCTCGCCATCCGGAAGAAAATAGCCGGCTACAGATTTACAGCATTCGTGATGCATCCAACATAACCGGTGTTCGGTTATCCAGTTCCCTCGCCTATCCGGATATTTTTGTGGAAAACGGATGTGTGGGGTTAAGCGAGGTCTGACTGTATAGCTTTCATGGCTGAGGTTGTTGGTATGTCTGTTGGCCCTGGGTTCCCAGTTCTCAGTTGCCGAGGCTGGTTGGAAAAGTAACTCCAATTTCACTTCAAGATACCAGTGCATCTAGGGTCTGCCTATACTGGTTACCCCTGCAAGTGTATAGTGTGCATAGGTAACTGTCTTGGCCGTCCTATTCCGATGTGCTCTGTGTGGTGTAGACCAGGTGTACATTGGGAGGGGGGGGGGGGGCGATTCACATGGCTTCGCCAGTTGTGTGGATTAGACAGTAATCTTGCGTAAGTCTTGATCTGTTTCATTCAGATTCAGATTCTCTATCATTGCTATAAGAGAAAAATCTGTGGGTGCACATCCAGTGCATTTGCAGATTTGTGTGCTTCTCTTGCGGCGGGCCAATACATGATACTTGGTGTGTGTGCGCGTGCATGTGACTGTGTACATGTGACTGTGTGCCGTGATGCGTGTATTTTTCTCCAGTACATCAAGGCTATGGGCCATAGCTGGCATGTCGATCATTTTGTGTGCTGTGTCTGCGAAGAATCATTAAATGGAAAGTCGTTCTTTGAGCATGAGGATGCTGGTTACTGTCGTGACTGTTTCCAGAAGAAGTGTGCTCCCAAGTGTGGCTGCTGTGGAGAAGGCATCATTGGGGTGAGCTGCATTGCCGGGCAAGATGCTCTAGAGTAACATGAAACAGAATTCTGTCATGTCTTCTGCACGGCATTTTCTTTTTGCCATGCTAAGCATTCTTTAATATTATCAGTATTCGAGTTTAACCCGGGGAATGTCAACACTCCACTGCTCTTCATCCCAATCGTTTGTTTGTACATTTATGTTTCGTGTTGCGCTCACGTCCTTACTTGTTGTGCCCGCCTTGCTTCAGGATGTGACCACCGCGCTTGGGAAGACATGGATGCCCGCGCACTTTGTCTGTACAGAGTGCAAGAAACTCTTCGAGCCGGGCGAAGGCTTCCTAGAGAAGGATGGTATGCCATACTGCAAGCCGGACTTCTACGAGCTGTTCAAGCCAAAGTGCAGCAAGTGTGAGAAGCCAATTCCCGATAAGACAGTTACGGCACTAGAGAAGAAATGGCATCCCGGATGTTTTGTGTGTAACGTAAGTGCGACTGTCTTTTTTCCTTGTCGACTCGGGAGTACATGAAAACCTGGATCAAAGGTGTACATGAAGGGCTCCAATTCACAACGCGATAAAGACCGAACTGGAGCTTTCGTGCGTTTTTGTCTCGAAATAATCCGTTTTCACCCCACGGACGTCTGTGTGTCGGTTTTACGGGTCAAAACGTGACACATCCCAGTCAATATGATGCCTGAAGGTGTTTTTTCTGCAAAATCGGATACAAGTCACTGATGCTGCAGTGCAGACCAAAAAGAAAAAATGAAAAAAATGCTGAATTTTCCACACAATGGATTTATCTCGTTTTGAATTAGAGCCCTTCATATGGTGGCAGCAGAGTTACAGTCCATTTCAAAACTATAGACGCGTAGGGTTTTTGAAATATTTCAAATTTGGCTGGAACTTTTTAAGAATAGTTTTCGGAATATTGCTCAGGTCCGCTCCGCAATTACTCTCATATAGTTTCTAAACGATTGGATAACAGATGCCCAATTTGGAAAAAATTATGCACAAAGTGATCACATATTTTATGTGGTATAGATGCTGGCATAACGGTTTTTGCCTAGGTATGCGCCTATAGTTTTGAAATGGACTGTAGTAAGTTCATTTCGATCTGTGGCCAGTGAACGAATTTTTGACTATGCTCCAAAGAAAAAGGTGCCACTTTGAAGTGCTGCACTTCAGCTTGCACTGGCAACAGTATCAGCAGAATGTGCTGAGAATGTAACAAAACATCGACTGCAGAGCATGCAGGGTGTACACCGTACTGCGCAGATGTGGTGATGGGACCTGCTGCATGTGTACAATGGGCGGTATGCCCTTCGTTTGCATACACCGTATTGCGCAGATGTGGTGATGGGACCTGCTGCAGGTGTACAATGGGTGGGATGCCCTTCCGTTTGGAGAGCATGCATGCACACCGCATTTCTATAAATCGTGTCTAATACAAGTTAAGTACCAGCGAGTACATCTGTGCCGGCCAAGCAGTGCTCAACACCCATGATATGTACGTTTACCAGCCTTTTTGTCGAGATGGCAGTGGTGAAACACTAAACTTGAATATTCGCCGGCCGCTCATGTTACAATCTATCTAAGATCGTGACTACAATCTGACCTGAACTTGTGCTATTTCACAGATCGTTACAGTCATTCATATTGTAGATCGCATGCCGCTATGTGTTCTTCAGTAGTTTGCCAGTAACGTTATGTATATCATGTATACTAATAATGTACACTTTGACATGTACTGTGACTTCTGAATGTAGTTTACATTTACACGAGTTCTCTCCTGATGTAGTGCGGGCACTTACACGTCGTGTCTTGCTGCGTTCTCACTCTGTGCTTGGTGCTCATGCAGAAATGCGGAGAGCAGTTTGCTGATGGTCGATTCTTTGTTGTAAACGACCTGCCCTATTGCGCGCAGCACAAACATGGCGACCGACCAGATCAGCCGGATGGTGAGTTTGCTGCCATTGCTGCTGCTCGCCTGATTTAGACACACTCTGTGATGTTTTGCATTGTCAGAGGAGAACCGTTACAAATCCCTTCGGCATTTCAATCGTGTTCCAATGTAGCTAAATACTAGTACTCTGATCAGTAAAAAAAGAAAGAAAGAAAAAAGTAAATTATCGTGTCCGTTCCCGACGGGAACTCACGACGGCCGCTAACACCCGATAAACCCTAGCGGCAGATGCAGCGCCTAACGGTGGGGTGAGTGGATAAGTCTCACAACCACTGGGACAACTCATCATCAGATCAGTGGTCCCAGGAAAGTGCCCCAGGGACTTATAAGGCTATGTTTACATGGGAATTGTCAACTCGGGTCAACCCGGGTTGAAAGTGTGTACGCTGGAAAAAAAAATAGGTGGGTGTTTCCATGGAGAGAGTTGACCCGGGTCAATTACTGATATGTCGACAAAGGTCCACTTTTAGAGTCCTGTATGGTCACATCACTGCTTTCGTGTGAAATGTGAGTGTGCTGTGCAAACCTACGATTTCTCGATTTCAACCAGGGTCAAGTGCAATGCGTCATGTACACGCTCCAGTCAATCTGTGCTCATGGCAGGTTGAAACTCGCCCAGGATTGAAAAGCCTCATGTAAACACAGCCTAAGAGTGCAATGCAGGGTGTAGTGGCATTGCAGATCACCACACAATACCCAGCAGAAGCAACATTTGCTTTCTTTGCAAGCCGCTGCATGCAACCGCTCTTACCTACCTTGAATAAGAATATTTGTTCATTTGTTATGGCGTCAAGAATATTCGATTAGCGAGAAATTTTGTTCGTTTCAGCCCTACCCCAAAGACCCAGGACCAAAACCCATATTTTTGTCTTTAACATAGTTTTTGAGCCAAGTATTGGGCTGCAAAAGCCAGGGGGACTATTTTTAGATGAATGAGCTGTAAAGGCAGGGGCGTGCTCGGCCCCCCAACTAGGGGGGTGCACGGGAGCCGAGGGGAGCCCCCCCCGGCAATTTTCTGCAATTTGTTTGCAACCTTTCTTGAATTTTAGAGCATATTTGCATACATTACAATTGCAATTACCCAGATTGAAAATTTTTGGGGGGTCCACGTGGCCCCCCCCCCCCCCCCCCCGTGCCCATCGCCGAGCACGCGCCTGAAAGGTACCACTTTTCGGGGAATTGTAGAGTGTTCCTTCGTAGACTGCTGTAGCTCTGTCTACCATGACGACGAACACACTGCCAGCTACGATATAAGTTACATGGCTGTGCTCATTGTCTCTTTCTAACAGATATCTACGCCCAACCGGATGCAGAGTGAACTGGCCAGTGTAGAGTGCCGCGCTGAAACCCAGGCAAGCAATACTCCCTGCTGATGACCGTTGCTTTCACTGCTGCCCAAATGCTGTGTCATTGTTGGACAATAATTATACTGCAAACCCCTTCACTAGCACTAGCACTCCTGCCCAATCGTTGGCTCACTTTAATTTAAAGAAATTCCATATTTTCCTACAATTATTTAGAGACTTTATAGGTATACTTGTACCATTACTCTTAAAAAAGTAGTTGGTCGGAGGTCAATTGCACGCTGTCAGTGTGAAACTCGGCTCAATTTTCTCGTTTCCCAAAACAACGGAATGCCCACTTTGTTCTGTTTTCCAACTTCTGTATATCAGCCAGTTTGGGGTCGATTAGATTGCACTCATTTTGCCGCTTAGTGTCGTCTAGCCAAAACAAATCACTAGATAAAAAAATACCAAATTTCCCGAATATAAGTCACACCTCTTGCTCTTTAGGACGAACACCAAGGGACCGTTGGAATTTGTTTGCGGAGTTCTTCTTATTGGAATACCTGTGGCGTCGGAAGGTTATTTGGGGTGGTACGGTCAGCCATCTGAGGTACACTTGTTGAGAGAGGATGGCTCCGCTATAATTTTTCGAAAATTCAGAGTCCACTGTGACATGGGTGCTTTTGATTGATTCACGGGGTACCTGGGGCCAAGAGTGGTACGGTCAATACCGTAGTGGCCATACCGTGTCAGACGCCCCTGAATAACTGTTACACAGTGGTTTATCCAGTACTAGGCTGAGTAGAGTTATGAATACTACAGTCCTGGTAAGTGAAATCCGACACTTGCCATAGGGGACAGCGCCACAAATGGACATCAATGATGTAACGCACTGCACCAAATGCGTACAATAGAGCCGTGTGCATCCCACACAGGTCGAAAGGCTACAGCGTAGATACACACAGTTCACAGTCATGGTACATATAAAGAGTATTGGTATCCAGTCCCCACCATTTTTGCAAGCACCTTTGAACCTTTGAAGTGAACCTTGACTGTGAATAGTACGATTACTGTCATGGGAAAGATAAAAGTTGTATGTAACACATGTACTACGTATGCAGGGCTGCACATTGCATGGCGTAGTCCCGTATGCCAAGTGTCGGATTTCACTTGCCAAGACTGTAGTTCTTCTAAAGCAAAAGTTTGTCATCTCAGTGTTCTTCTTGAACGAGTTTTAGTTGTAATGCCCCTCCCCCCATCCTCTACATTGTAGTCCAGGACTCTACACACATTTTCCCCGTAGTTGTCCGGAGACGGAGCACATCTCCATACATGTACATGTAGTTACATTGCGATCTTGACTTCTCAGGGCTACACAAACACACTCACTTTGGACACAAAATAACACTGTACTGTAGTTGGCCAAGGATGGCAAGGTGCATGCCAGGCCAATTCATTTCCAGGGACAATGGATACATGTGTGCAAGGCCGCATGATAAAATTATATCATGCAATCTTGCACACGTATATCCACTGTTTTATCATACGCTTCAGTCGCCCTACATAACATCCCTATTATGACCTATAGCTACATAATAGTGACTAATGTAGCTATAGACCATAATATGCCACCAATAGACTCCCTGCATGCACATGTACGTGTAGATCTATGTGCATGCTGTAGACGGAAACAACGGATTCTTTTGCCAAAACGTGAAAATTCAAAAAAAGGAAAGAAAAAGAAACAGCTCGTAAACATGCATAGATATATAACTCAAAACTCTAACTCCCAGACAGGTACCTGTCCCTTTGGAAAAACGCGGCCAAGAATTCAACCGCGGGGAAGAGGGGGGTTTTCTGCTGCATTTTCTGCGGTAAAATCACAAATCTGCGGCACTTTCTGCAAGTTTTTCACCCTCCTCATAGAGGATATGACAACTAGTCGCATGAAGGAGCACTTTTCATACTATCCTTTGCAGTCACAAACCGAATGAGAGTGAAGAATCTTGGAGAGACCTACACTGGCAAGGGAAATGTCACATGTTATGTGCTCAAACAGATTGCAAAGTAGTTTTTCTGCTGCTTTCTGAGTAGTAATTTTAGTGATTTGCCCTAAAAAAATCAGATTCCGCGGGCAAAAGTGTGGATTCCGTGATTTCCGCGGATGATGGCAACTTCTGCGAAATTTGCCGTGGCCGCGGAATCGCAATCTTCCTCAGCCTACTCAAGCTCAACTGATGAGGGTTGAATTCCCCGAAACACTGTGTATTGAGCAAGGAGTGGTGCTTTCTTGCAGGTTTGCCGGGTCGAAGGTTCGATGGACTTCTCGTGTGCTGTGGATGGCATTCCAGGCGTGAGTCAAATCAAGTTGGCGGAAAACGCGTGGTCCGGTGTGGGGAGCAAACACCTTTCTTACGCTATGGTGTTAGCTTATTCTTTTTCCATCTTTTCAACACATAGCATGGCATGCATTCCCTCCATACCAAGAATACATAACGTCATAAGCTCCCAAGAGTGTGCAACTCTGGATACCTTTCCATGGGGTCAGCCAACGGCGAAAACTCACGTCACGACCGTGGTGTACTCGTAGTGTTCCCGTAACGTTGCACGTTCCCGGCCTGTTTTAGCGACCATTGGCCTCGGAGTTAATGTCACAGAAACCCACTCAGCTAATGCGAGTCTTCAGCATAATCAAACCGGAGTGCGCACACGCTATGGCCTTTGTAAAATTGTTGTTGAACTTGTATGTAGTACAAATTGTACTTTGAACACGTGATGTGAGCTTTCGCATTTAAGGACAATGTTCTTATTTTCGAATAATTATAAGAGCACTCTCGCCAAGAGTACACAAACCTGTTTTATGTACTCTTGCTCTCGCTTATAAGAACAATGTTCTTATACTTATAAGTGAATGAAAATCACAAAACCACACGAGGTTCATTATGGTTCCGTTGTACTGGCATTAACCAATAATACTTGTACTTGCACATGTACATGTACATGTCGATGCGATGTTTTCCTCTCGCACATAAGACCATGGTCTTTAATATAAACATAAACTTCGCTAAAATAATTGCCATACTATTATTATACAGTACATGTGCTCAGTATCCCAGAGATTACAAGTCGTGTACATGTACATGATTGTACGTTATAGCCGCGAGGTCTGACCTACTACTAGTGTGGGCTGTACTAACTCGAGTACTACGAGGTGAATTGCTATTTCTGGACATTTAGAGTAAAATAATTTTTCGTCGCGTGTATAGAGTCCAGTCAGTCAGGTTGATGAAGTTTGTTCTTGTTGTAGTTGACAGCTGGGCTGTTGTAGTTTCTCCTTGTGTCGGTGCCTTGTTGATAGCCTTTTCTTGGGAGGCATTTCAACGAGTTTTGTGGTACTATGTCGCATGAGAATTTTGAGTAAAATAAGAAGTAATGGACGAATCGTTGGCTTCCCCATGTGCACTCCACTTCAGACGCTGTATAGTCTTGGACCTGTTGGCTGGAAGTGTGAAGAGGCCAACTGCAGTCCAGCAATAGAAAAAATAACAAAAATGGTGCAGTATAGGATGCCTATTGACGCTATTTTACTTTCATGTCCAGAATTCCATACACTGAAATTTAGGCCAAAAAAATTGGACTGTCGAAAACATCCTGCTATAAAGTCTCTGGGATCACAGCATGAGCAATTGTCACATATTTGGAAAGATGAAGGATTAGGCCATTCAATAGATACAAAAAGATATGAAAAATGTAAAACACACAGCCAGTGGGCCTCTATTTTATTTTCATGTCCAGAAATTGCTATTCACCTCGTAGTACTCAGCTAGATGATCTGACCAAGAGTATGGGGTTACATGTATGTACTCTTGATGCGACTAATAAAAGCAAGAGTACGAGGTGAATAGCAAAATTATGTATTATGATTCAGATTGTACTCTTGATCAAAGAAGTACACATAATAATAATTTTACTAGTATATAATTATGCCAGGTGCAGACGCTACTCGTTTCCATCATGATTTTTGGTGGAAGCACAGACTCACTGTATTAAAGTAGATCTACAGAGCTAGAGATCACCGGATGTTGCT
Organism: Sycon ciliatum; assembly: GCF_964019385.1. Taxonomy (NCBI): domain Eukaryota; kingdom Metazoa; phylum Porifera; class Calcarea; order Leucosolenida; family Sycettidae; genus Sycon; species Sycon ciliatum. The sequence goes on from NC_088644.1 coordinate 4,894,920, forward strand.
AGCGGCTATGAATAGTATGATTATTGATGGAAAAATCATAATGGTAGCGTCTGCATATCTGGCATCCAGAAGATGGCATCATGTAGACACGAGCACAGACCGTCATCGGCAGTTTTTTTTTTACAGACTCAGTGGGACACCCATGGCCCAGCGCAGCATGATCAGGGTTCCAGTTTTCCACGTCCACACGTAGATCTACACGTACACGCATCGATCGTCCCGGACACTCATCATGCTCATAGTCATAACAAAAAAATTAATTATAATGAAAATGTCAGTGACGAGTATGAAGGACGGTTGATCATGTGTTTGCCAGTTTGGTTTTCGGCTGCTCGCCTTGGCTATTCAGACTGTGCTCGGTACGTCCGTCGTCATTCAGTTCTGACAGTAGTTTCACTGATTCATGTCGACAGCTAGGGGGGGGGGGGGGGGGGGGGGGTGAACTAGCTGGCTACAGAGTAGATCTCAGTACACTGACTGAGTACTCTCTCGAGTGTAGGCTTCCAGTACAACTACACAGTACAAGCCTACGCACAAGACGATGAAAGGACGACAATCATTATGAATCATGATGTAGAATGAAGAAAATGAAGTATTAGTTACTAGGGAGGTTCTGCTCTACGTTTTGGGAACGCGACGCAAAGAATCACGCGAACTTTCTTCGCGTTCCCGTAACGTAAAGAAATCCTGTTCTGCTCTACGTTTCACCAAGAGTTCATAACCCCCTGGGGGTTATGAACTCTTGGTTTCACCTAGAGAAGTCACGTGGAATGTGTACTGAGATTTTCCCCTTCCATATATTTGGCAGTTTTCTGCATGCAGTGATCGATACCCAGCAAATCCGTACGCATTTTCTCTGCGTGTGCCACAACGACTTACGTAGAGAACCTCATCTCCGCGTAGAAATCTGGAGCCAAAACACGCGAAGCCGTAGACTCTAACCCAGACACCTGCTCTCTACGTGATTTCTCTACGTTTCACGCAGAACCTCCCTACTTTCGTAGTGGCTACCGGTACAATAATTACTGTATTTTACAATGTATGAGTCGAGTATGAATCAACAGATTTTGTGGTTCCGCGCAGCTGAGGTGAGCTCACCTTGTATTGACTATTGTCCTTGATTCGACGTGAGACTTGAGAATCTGATGTCAGTGATGAGCCTCAGCTGAGTATGAGTCTATGAGTCTGACTCGTCTGAGTCGTCTCAGCTCAGAGACAGAGACTCAGGTTTGCCCAGTCTTGGCTTGACTTGACTCTTGTCAGTGCAGTGAGTCTTGACTTGTCTTGAGTCTCGAGTAACTGTTGTAGCCTGCTAGCTCCTGTCTCTCTACTCGCCGTAGGCTGTGTGTAGATCTACTATGGGCCTGGTGTATGTAGATCTACAACTACACAGAAGAGGAGCGCGTCACACCGTCAGTCACAGATCGTAAACACAGTCGAGGGAGACGAAACAGCGAGAGCGACGTCGACTCAGCTTTCCAGTGTTCTTGCGTTTATGTAGCGTTTGCTTGAGGGAGTAGTGAGCGTGTGGAGTAGGTCAGCAGCTGCCTTTCGTTCAGTGACTATTCTACCTGGGACCATAGAGGTGAAAGCGAGGTGCATCCGTCGACCATGGACGATTTGGGTAAGTAAGCTGGCTTGTTGGAGTGCATGGTATTGACGAGCGGCGTATGTTTGTGTGTGCGTTCTGTGTTTTGCCTGCCGATGCGTTGCGATGTGTGTCGTACTGCCTGCCTCACTCGGCGAACGTAAGGAGCCGAAACTGTTGCACCGGCGGTGTTTCTTACGCATGATTCACCCTCCTCGTGCTCAGTCTCTGGCGTATAATGGTTTGCGAGCCGCTTCTGTTTCTCAATAGGCTGTTGCTGGAAATATTATCTACGGAGCACGAGCAGAAGTAACATATTTTTTTAATCCCAAACCACACAGTACTAGTAACTGGTCAAAGAAAGGAGCTGGGTACCAGCTGAGATCGGTGCTTCGACAACGCACCAGTTTTTGCTCTAGAGTTTCCTGTGATCAGCTGATGAGTGCATTGTTCCTTGCCGGATTGTAAAGCTAGCTAGATTTGATGTCCCATATCCTGTCACTGGCCCTGCACGTCTGTAGTGACGAGCCTTATCATGGCCACTAACATTGCTTCTCTTCGTGTTGTGTCCCCCAATGCATTTTCCGCTGCTGCATCCTCGCAACAACATCATTGCCAACCTCCCCGTCCTCGGCCTCGTCGCAATGTACCTGGCGCTGGTACTGCTGCCGTTGCTTGTGTCCCTCAATCCCGTCCAGACGCGCTGCTGGAGGATTTGCAGGCAGTCGTGCCTCGCACAGATCGTCCCAGCAGTAAGACCCCCGCTGCGAGCCTCGCCAGTACTGGTAGTGGAAGCAGTGGCAGTTCGAACATCTCAACGCAGCGCGCTGTGAACGGAGGATCTGCACCACTAGCGCTGGCAGGAGTGAACGGAACAACCTCCTCGACGAACAACATGCTCTCCTCGTCTGGCGGCGGTACAGTGGCCAGTACCAGCAATATATCAGGTGCTGTCAGTCCTGGAATGACGAACGCATCTAGCAATCTTGCAGAGCTGGACAGCCTGTTGGAGTCGCTCAACTCTCCCAGTCTTGGCATGGATTTAGACGATGAAGGTGAGCATGATTGTGTGTTTTGCAATGTAAAATTTTATTTCGGACAATGACTATCGTATGATTGTCATGCATTTCCGCTGCTGTTCGCAGCGACACTTGTGATGTAGTTGCAGTTTCGTTAGGAAGAAGTACCGGTGCTTGTTGTACCATGTTGTACCAGTTCTTGTCTTGTAGTTAAAGTGTCTTTGGTTTTGGATGGTGGTGACGAGTGAGGTGCATGTGCACTGTGACTGTGTCTTGCACGACCTGTAACTTAGTAGTTTGAAGCCCGCTCCGTGGATCCGACGTAAATCAGCAGATGAAAGCGATGTTGCAACAAGTAACATTACGTGTCCCCAGCTCCGGGTTGCTGCCATACTGGTAGCTGCGAGCTGCGAAGAAAGACAACGCTTTCGCCGCCGGTCTAGCTCGCCACCTGAATCGGTGATTATGTTCCTACAGCTTGTCGCTGCGCGGCGCACCAAGACGCACTGTTGTGCCTTCTGTCACAAGCACATGTGGTAGGTGGTTGCCGCTCATCTTGTGACTTATGCCAGCAGTGCCATACATGCACTAGCAATGCCGCAGAAATCTAGTATTCATGTCCAGCACAGATGCAAGGACGGCTGGCAAGTGTTCTACTAATGGGCCTTTCCCCTCTTGACAGCTGCACAGGAAATGAGTGGTTTGCTCAGCTCAGAAAAAGAGTGCTGGCCACTGACAAAGAGATTGGGTGGTGGTGAAATGCTGGTCTCTTGTTTTCTCTGTCTTTTTTCTTGGGGATTTTGCTTTACTGTGCTTGTTACCAGGTTACAGTCACTCCTCTCTAACCCAGCACTCCGTTTTAAACCAGCGCTCTCAATTGACCAGCATAATTTTCAGTAACCCGCAAAATGTCCTCGAATTTCCGTAACACAAACGGTGTCGGATTATGAATTGACCCTGGCACTGTATTGAGCCGTTCATGTGGTCTATATTGTAAGTGTAACTGTTGTTCAAGGAGCCCGCACATGGCTTCCAGCAGCCATGGAGAGGAGGGTTTTGAGGTTGTTCACATGCTAGTATGCTACATTACTACTAGATGATTAGTAATCAGTGGAAACTAAAATATCCACAGAACTAACGTTACTTCCGACGGTACTTTTCTTGGGACGCTCCATATGTGTTGTATTGGATGAGGTAGAGGAGTAGCAGTCATGGTTGTCATAATAGCTTATGCAGTAGCACTGTTGGTGCTATTGCGTTTTGTTATAAAGCAGAGAATACCTATTTTCAGCACCGGTTGCATATGTCGCTGCCTCGTGATGGTGATTCTAGTGACAAATGCTCAAAATCACAGCCAGTGTTCAACCTATGCGTATGCTACAGCAGTACAGGCATTGATAATTGGAACAACTCCCACTATTCCTAGGCTAAGGGTTTCAGCAAACCCTGGCACAACTGCAGCAGTGGCAGTGGTCTAAGGATTTACTAGTAGTAGTGATGCTGGCCTTGTTGCATGCATTTGGGTGTTGGGGCGAGGTCCTATGATATCCCTACCTTCCCAAACTGCAAGCAAAGCCCCCTGGAACTGCTACACGCCTATGGCATTGGCAGGAAGCTTGGTGTGCAATCACTCAGACAGGCCAGGAATGTGATGGAATCTGAGACCCTGTACCTATTTCAGACATTAGGAGCACTGACAATGGCATACACCTCAGTAGTAGACAGTACTGAAATAGAACGCAAAGAATGCGCTAGAGAGTCAACAGTACATCTGCAGGAAGTATGCAGCACCTCCCAGGGCAGCATGATAAAGATCTGTACTTTTTCTTATACTGCCAGAGTACTGTATATCCAAAGTCGAATGACTGGTGTAATAAGCAAAGTATATTTAGTCCTGTGATGAGAAAAGGGACAAAAAAATTTCACCTAAACTGAGCTTTTCACATGTCCTGAAAGCTGGTGTTACGCAGAAAATCATGCGAAAAAAAACAGAACTGATTTATCTCAATTCCTTCCATAGTTATGCTGATTTTTACAAGTCGGTGTGCAGGCATTTTTGTATTCATGCGAAGAATGGACCATACGAAAATGGAAGGAATACTGTGATGACTTATGTTTGCATAATTCAGGCTACACACAGCCTCTGCTATTTTTACTGCCAGTTGAAGGTGAACTTGGACAGTATAATGGAGCGATGCTCTAACCACTGAGCTATGGTCATTGCATGAAATTATTCTCGCATCAATACTTACACCCAGCACCCAGCAGAAAGTGTGCAAACAAAAAGCAGCTCAACCTAGAATACTGCAACCTCACTGTTGCATCAGTCATCCATTGCAGCAGCAACACCAGAAGAAGAAGTGCTGGTAGCTTCTGGCAGCGACGGCTTGGGGCAGAGCTCATCCTGGAATTGTTCCGGAATGTGTGGGCGAATCTGGCTGTAGAGATACTGCTGCCGTTGTTCTGACAACCCAGCTGGTGGTAGCACTGGTGGCATATCAGCAGCAACTAGGGCATCCTTTGATGTAGTCAGCAGCACTATCTCTTTGTAGTTGTCTTCAACCGCTGCCTTAATAATATAACGCTGACAACTCCAGGCTTCGTAGCATCAAACAGCATGTTTTGAACACTGCGGATACCTTTCACTGGCTTAAAGTGTTGAGCCAGAAATGCATCCCATGCTCTTCATTCCAAACCAGATCCAGGAATCAGCTGTGCTACATTGCAAACAGCACTCTCATTGACCACTGCTGCCAACGAAGTCATGGTGTAGCAATCGCTCTGTCGAAATTTCGGCTTCAGTAGGTCAAAGCATCCGGTGACAAGGCAACGCTTATGGCCAGTCAGCATGAATGACAACTCAATTTGTTGATGGAGGCCCATGAGGACTCTCCAGCAAAGATATGCGACGACATCCTGTTCTTGTTTTGGCCACCGCAGTTGTCACAGTGCAGATGGCAGCAGCCCTTCTCCTGCAACCCATGGTGCGCAAAGAAATGGTGCCGGGAGCATGGAGGCCACTGCATTATTAGGGCCATGGCTGGTCTTTCCATCCAGGCCGATGTTATCTGACTCATCAATTAAATAATTTATCTGCTGCGGCACGGCTTCATTGTGAATGCCACATATTTGGACTTTTCGAGGTGCCTTGAAATATAACCTTCCTGACGTGCGGATTGAGGCAGGGCAACGTTTTGCGCACAATCAAATGTGTAGTGTGAACGTTGCAGGTCACGTGCGCAGGGAGTGTCTAACGGCTGCTGGAGACTAGTACAAGCACCAAGCTCTGCCTTTGCATCGTTGCATCCGGTGTGGCTTGCCTGTAATAGTCACGCTCTGCTTGGGTTGCATCAAGGTGTTGCCTGAACGCGTCCACTGCTGTACCCTTGTCCGCCTCTGTCCATACGTGCTGAGTATTCCTGCGATGCTCCTCACAGCGCGAGCATACATCAGTACGTGGTGTAAATGGTCTGGATGTGCAGCAAACAGTTATGCCAAATGGATCTAAGGCTATGATAGTCCACCGCCTTTATGCCGGACTCTGACCATGAAGCCACGTAGCACTTGTGCATAAATGCATTGTTGCAAACAATTCGCAGATTACAAATTCTGTTACAAAACACTTGGACGTAATTGTTGATGACGCCGGCAGGTGAGCCGGTGGTGCTCCTGCTCGTCCGCGGGTCGGCGCAGGCTGTGGTATGCCGTAGCACTCAGTGTAGGTTTTCAGGAACTGCACCACAGCAGACACAGTTTCAAACGACAAGGCATGCTTGGGCTTCTTGCCGACATTTCAGTTCTGCGTTCATTTGCTTTATTTATCCACCCTCCATGGTGCTGATTTGTAGTGAACCCAAATTGTCACTATTTTGGACAAGCCACCATCTGCCTAAGCAGAGGAGTAACAGAAAAACCCCGTGAACAAGCATCTGCGGTGAGATGTGAAAGAATATCAACATGGCTTACGTAGACTCTGAACTAAGTACTTACTTGCTACTGCGCCCAGTGTACGGGTACTGGACAGAAAATTCCAACCTTACTCTGAATTATAATAGCACCAGTGGATCAGTATACAGCCCTTGCCCTACGTACACTGTTCTGTGCACTCGACCACGGCGCTACTGTATTCACGAGGTCGAATTTCTCTGGCCAGCGCTGTAGCATTATTACTACAGAAATGTCTTTTAATCTCTTATACTTTTTGTCATCTCTTCATTCGCTTCTCTAGGGTGGTGACATTGTCATTAGGCCATTTGTCTCTTCTGGTTGCCACTCTAAATAAATACAATACAATACAAATGTACGGTGCTTAATCCTTAGCTGACGATTATGCTGGACATGTTGCCTGGTTTATCTGCAGCAATTCGTGCCCTGGGTATGCCAGATGGAGGTGTCAGCTCGAAGGGTGGTCAGGGCAGCTACAAGTCGTCGCCAGCGGCCAGGCCGGACGTTGGCAATCTGCTGACGGACCTGGACAATGCCGTGTCAGTGCGTTCCAGTGCATCGCCGCCGAACAACATGGCGCAGCAGAGCAACTCGGCCAGCCCGCCTGTGCCCCCGTCGGCCGACGCATCCAGTGCTACACGCGACCTGGATGCGCTCATGGCCAGTCTCAGTGACTTCCAGATGACCACTGGCGGGGGCGGTGGTGGCGGCGGCGGTGCAGTAAGTAATAAAGCGTCCGACGCCAGCGCTAACCAACTGTACGCGCATCCCAAGGCAATCGCCACCGGCTCGGATGCTAGTTTAGGCGCAGTGAGCACCGCCAGTCAGGGGTTTCCGCCGGCTGCGCCGCCGGAAGAGGATCCATCGGCACGCCTCAGTCAGCTAGACTCCATGCTTGGCCATCTCCAGTCCGACCTGTCGCGGCAGGGCATTACTAGCTCATCGAAGGGAACATGCTCGGCATGCCAGAAAGAAATCGTTGGACAGGTTGGTGCACGGTTTAATAGTGATGCTGCATGTGTCTGTCTGGTCGGAGATGGTCGATTATAGTATTCACGTCGATCGGTGAACTGTCATTCTGTGAACTTGTTTTCGGTGAACAGTCGGTATCCCTAATGTCCACTAACACCACCAACTATAAATTAACCCTTGGCTCTCCATCCGAGTCCATCTTTGTTCTGATTTTTGTATTGTGGGCCCTTGTCGATTTCTGGTTCGTTTTGAAATGAATGTACAGTACATGTACTGACACACCTTCCTGCTTGTGTTATTCCTAGGTGATAACAGCTCTAGGCCGCACATGGCATCCGCATCATTTCATCTGCGTCTGCTGCAAGGCAGAGCTGGCCACGAGGAACTTCTTTGAGCGCGAGGGCAAGGCATACTGTGAGAAGGATTACCATGAGAAGTTTGCGCCCAAGTGTGCGTATTGCGACGGGCCTATACTGGAGGTAAGCGCGATCCGCTGTAGGCCCGCGTTGATTTAGATGGTGTGCGGTAGTAATGCTAATACCAACGCAGTGGCTTGTTATGCCAGAGGCCTGGAAGCGGTACTGACTTGCACTTATGCCCAACCGTCAATCAGTTATGTCCCTCTAAGCATGTGTAGCCTAGGCCGTGTCCGACCTAAACTGAGGTAGTGTGAATATCTTCATTGTACAGCCATCCCCATGTGAAGTGTGCCCTGCGAATGACTATGCAAACACCCTGCACCGCTGTAGGGATTTTTGTTTACGGTGCTGTTGGATCTGCACGCCATCCCACACTAACTTGAATGATGCCGGCACGTAAGCCGTTGGACTTCTAAGAGAAAATCTTTTTTTCTGCGAGAAGGGTGTATTTTTCTCTTTTTTTAGCTCTAGGGAAGTCTACAATGCACATGCATGTCATGTTCTCAGTTGGTATGGGTCTCAGCTGTGATATCGGAGATGTATCTGTTACAATATCGGCGGATTGCTGTTGTTCTTGCTACTGTTCAGCGGTGCATGACTGCCCTCGGTAAAACGTGGCATCCCGAGCATTTCATTTGTGCCCATTGCGGCAATCCGTTCGGGCCCAGCGAAAGCTTTCATGAGAAAGATGGCCAGCCATACTGCCGCAACGATTACTACGAGCTGTTCGCACCCAAGTGTGGTGCCTGTGAGCGTCCGATCTTCGACAGTTTTGTGTCAGCCTTGAAGAAGCAATGGCATCCAGAGTGCTTCAATTGCATGGTGAGTTGTTCGATCAGTCAATGCCCATGATCGACTTCTGTTGGCGTTCATGTTACAGGCTGTGAGGATACTATGGATGCCTGCAATGTGGTGTGAACACCCCTACTAAGGGGTATGCAAGGCGTGACCGGGTTTGACCAAAAAATCCCCACGGGTTAACAAGTGTTGTCTGAAGCTGTAGCTGTGAAGCAAACCCGGAGCTTGGGTATCTGAGCTGGTTTCCCTTGCTGGGGCATCTGGGCTGGTTTCCATGCAACGGTTATGGTGAAACTTGGTGTGAAGATTGCGTAAGACAAACCTTTGTAGGAAATGCTGCTTGTCTCTCCATTGGCCATAAATTTCTGTTTATAGTGCAGAGTCACTTGATATAAGGCGCGACGAAGAAGACCACTGCCATCCCTACCCCCCCCCCCCCCCCCCCCCCTCCCACCCCAATCATGGCAAACTAATGCCATTGCTCACTTGGCTTCTGTGGTAATGAGATTCGCCTGAACTCTCTCTCTAAGAACATGTTCGTTTGCTTCTCGATGTTGCCTGTGTCTTGTTGCAGGAGTGCGGCGAAGCGTTCAAGGGCGGCAACTTCTTTGAGCACGATCTCATGCCCTACTGTGAGAAGCACTATTACAATCGTCAGGGAGCGGTCTGCTCACAGTGCAAGAAGCCGGTGACTGGCCGCTGCATCACGGCCATGGGACACAAGTACCACCCGGAGCACTTTGTCTGTGTGTTCTGCATGAAGCAGCTGAGCATGGGCACGTTCAAGGAGCACGGCGAGCGTCCATACTGCATGAAGTGTTACGGCAAGCTGTTCGGCTGAGCCGCCGGATACTGCCGGGGCCAGTATGTACATTGTACGTATCAGTGGCCGGCTCCCGTACCGCGGCAGTGGATTTGCGGAGTGGGTCAGTTTGAAGCGCTCTGTCTCTCTTGTGATCCAAGCCTTAAAACCAGGCTCATTTGTGAGTACTAGTAAACTAAAGGGCGTCGCTGCCGGTATACCGGGTTGAACTCGTTCAATGATTCCACACGAATTGTTCACCAGCAATTGAGTCTTGCATGCAATTGTGGTCCTGCTGTGTCGGACAGTGTCAGCTGCTCGTTTGTGCTGTGCCGCACGCATGCAGTGGATGCATGTCTTGATTTATGTAACATCAACACATACACATACACACACACACACATACACACATACACACGTGCGCACACATCACACTCTTGCTTGTATGCAGAGCACAATGCCGCAGCGGCACTGCAAAACACGGCGCCAATCCCTTCGCGCACAGTCACAGCGCACATGCTGCCGTGTAGACTTGCTTGCTGTGAGCACTTTACCTTTCCTGAGATGTTGTCAGTCACCGCACTGGATCTAGCTAGCTGGCTTGTCGTTGTGCATTGCCGCATGGCATTACTATTGATCAGGCTCCACTGGTGGAGCTGGGAGGCCCTCATTGCCATGAGAGCTTGTGATTGATCCTGTTTCTCCAGATATTCTTTCGGGCTAGTTTTAATTAAGTTATGTACATCATAGCCACCATGATATTGAAGTTATTATTTTCCCTGAAAAAAAACACATTAAATTTGACAAGAGCTATGACCTGTGCATAGTTTTGTGTGACCTTGTGCATAATTTTGTGCAGGGTGTAGACTGTGCCATTCAGGGTGCGAGTGCTTTGTTAGCTTTATCCCTTGAACTAATTACTTGACGTCCAGGCATGGCATAGACTATAGTCCAGTCAGCCCTTGCTTATCCGGTCCTCTTTTATCCGGATCCCTCGCCATCCGGAGGAAAATCGTTGGTTACCAATTTACAGCATGTGCCATGCATACATACAGTATGTGTGTTCGATTATCCGATTCCCTCGCCCAACCGGATGTTTTTGTGGAAAACGGATGTGTGCGGTTATGCGAGGTCTGACTGTACAGAGGCAGGGAAGAGTGGTGCATGTTGCCAGACTAGACTGGGCCGGCCGCTGCCGCAGTGCATGGTGTGACTTCCCAACCAAGTCTATCATACATGTACAGTGCAGTGCTGCTCAATGAAATCCAGTCGTGTCGCTCAAGTTTGTGCCTTCCATCATTTCGCAGCCCAGTGTTCGCAGGTCTAGGGCTGCGCAACGCCCGGCGCATTCTTGATTGAAGTGACTGGATTTCATTGAGCAACACTGTAGACATACCAGTATGCATGTCTATGAAAAGAAAACTGGTTTTTACTTTTTAGCATTACCAGCCATGAGCAGTGTCCCCCTTCATTATTATTACAAGTATTATTATTAAATAATTAATTGTTACATGCAAAAGTGCTAGGGGCTCACAGGAAATTCAGAGACGGAGCCAGGGAAAAACCAAGTAAGGGTGCTAGATTGCATGGAGTTTCCCCCCTCTGACTCGTCTGAGGAGTGAGGCCATGGCCCTTTCACGCTCCACTTGCCTGAGGCTGTGTCTTAGTTTAGAAGCTATGGCCAGTATGGGCAATACAAGCTTGTTCATCATGGCACATGCACACACACACACACCATGTACTTGTACTTTGTACTTGTTGCTCACTGCCAAAACTGGTCACGTGGGTCTCCCCGGGAGAGGGGAGAGAGACTCAAAAGGAATCTTGGAAAGATGACTCAATTGGCCCAACGGCCGACACCCCCTGAAATCCCCAAAACTCTGGGTGGACTTGAAAATGATCCCACTTATGGGCTCACCACACCTCGGTAAGTGGGTGAGGACAAGGTGCAGAAAAAGCCTGGGTTGACGGCATCAGGGTATCCGTCCTGGGTCCTGGCAGCCTGGGATCCAACTGCAGAACCCCTGCCCCCAGTGAAGACCATGTACCACACACACACAATGTGTCATTATACACCACACATGTACATACAGTATGTCCGTACGCGCACACACACGACCAAGCACATCGGCACACACACACCACACGTAGATCTTCGCACGCACATACACACACAATACACACTCACCACACGCACGCACTCACTCGTACCGCGTACCGGGGCCCGGAGGGGGGGGGGGGGGGCGCTGAGCAGCTATAGCAGTAGTCCGGCGCCTGAGCTTGGGTGCCGGGTACGGGTACCGCGGGTGATGAAATACCGGTACACTCAGCGAGTCGTAAAATGTATATAGGCCACACTGAAGAAGGTCTGTGGTTCGACTCACCCGACCGACCGTACATTTTCAGCCCGACCGTAACTTTTTTTCGGCGGGCTGTCGTGTGACTGACGTACGTGGACTGAACACGTCCTGCACGTCTACGTGCTGTGCAGCGTGAGTCTGCGGACGCAGGCTAGGCGGCTCCTTTTGGACTTGACTTGTAGTTGTACTGCAGTGCAGTGCAGTGAGTGGTACGACTGCTGCCTTGTGCTGGTAGTAGAGTCTACTCGATACGACCACCGGCAGACTGGCGAGACTAAGGCGGTGTTTACATGAGGCGTTTCAACCCGGGTTGAGTTCGACCCGGGTCAGATTTCAACCCGCCATGTGCATAAAATTAATGGCGCGTTTACATGACGCATTGCGCTTGACCCGGGTTGAAATTTCGCCCTGGGTTGATTTCAACCCTCCCCCCAAGGGGAGGGTTGAAATCAGGGAGTAGTAAAATACAGGGAGGTGACACGCCACTAATCGTGATTTTTGATGGGTGCCTCGCGCTTGTTTTTTTTTCTTTCGCAAAAAAAGATGATCTGCTGAATCAATCTTGAGTATTTGTCGAAGAACTAATTCCATGAAAAGGTCTATCCATCTCATGGAACAGCATTTGTTTTGCTCTTGTGATACATCTGTGTCATCGCCATATGGAAAGGTACCACCCTTCCGAAATTCGTCCCGATCGACGGCATGGAGCAATAGAACGAAGTTGATTTCCTTGAGAACAATACGTGTACGATTGGAGATGAAAAGCGAGTGCACCGATTTCGAAGTCGAAAAAATCTCTAGGACACCACACGATCGGCACTAATTTCTCCTCAGTTGTGATCAACCAGTACTTCTCTACCTTCTTTGTGATGATGAGCATTTCATATTATGGTATGCTAGAGATTCGGGAGTTCACTTTTCGGAATTTAATGTTCCTAAGTTTGTCAAGGATTGAAATGCGGGCTACGTCCTCGTAAACAGCTTGTATCGACACAGGAAAAATCTACGGCACGCAGGGATATCTCCCAAAGTGATACCAGTCTTGCTGGACTTCTATCCTGACATAGTGGTAGTTTGGTCGACTACCAAACTTTGTGAAGGCAGACAATTGTTGGAAATTCTCAGCGCTGAGTTTCTACGGGCTGCAGTAGGAGTCTCTTTGGCGGTAGGTATTTTACTACTCCCTGATCGAGAGAATCCTGATCCGCGCGCGTGTCTACACACTTCGGTACCCATAGTACCCCAATCTCACCCGGCGGGTGAAAACGGTGCTGACAGTGTGAGGCAATCGTCAAACTGGCCGTACATGCTCGTGTCACCTCCCTGTATTTTACTACTCCCTGCTTTGAAACATTGTGTAGCTCTGGAACGAGAAGAGAATAACTTCAAGCGGTGACTCTGACTGTCCAAATCATCAAGCAAATGAAGAACGACGCGAGTTGAAAGTAAGTTCGGGAACTACTTCGAAGTACAAATTGTACAATGTACCGGTACATGTATTGCTAGTTTGGTGTCGGCGTGCACGAATACATGGGCTTTTTCCATCGACGCTTCCTGTGCTTGCACACATGGAGCAGCAACTTACCGGTACAGGTGAAATATCGTTCCCAATACACGAGGAAAGTGCAATCTCGTCTGTCCTTCATCCCAAAACAGAAGGCCGTCCTTAATCTGGAACGAGGCAATCACTCTCAACCGGACGGTCACTTCAAAATAAGGCTGTGTTTACATGAGAAATTTCAACCCGGGTCGAGTTCAGCCCGGGTTGAAAGTCTGTACGATAGAAAAAAGAGGTGAGAGTTTACATGAAGACAGTTGACCCGGGTCAAATACTGATATGCCGCCAAAAGTCCACTTCTACAGTCCTGTATGGTCACGTGAATCTGTTCGCGCGAAATTTGCATGTGCAGTGCCGTTCACACCCTGTACCTGGCGCGGGATACGCACAGAAGTACGTTTGTACGATTTTCTTGACCCGGGTTGATTTCAACCAGGGTTTTGAGTGGATTTTCCGACTTCGACGTGCCTCTCCCGCAAACCAGCCGATGCAGGGTGCCACTTGTTGCCGGTGCAACGGCAACGGCACCTGCGTTCGGTGCGAATGCATGAAGGAGGGCCGAGAGTGTCGGAATTGTCTCCCTTCGAAGAAGAACAAGTGCCGAAACAGCTCCCCGACTTCCCAACCGTCTTCTCAACCAACGGCCACAGCTACCGTACCCGCTGTTGGTGATACGGTGCCGGACCATACTATCAGCAGGACGTCGACGAGCTCCGACAACAGAGCAACCACAGCTACGACACTAGACTCCGTACCCGTACCAAATGTCTCGAATGTGCACAAGCCAGCACTGGCAGCAGTCACCGAGAGTGCAGCCGCAGTACTCACCACCACCCTACTTGCAGAGTGCAGAGACGGTCACGGACCACCTCGCACAGCCCGGTCGAGCTCGTCTCCCGGTACCCGCACTGGCAGTAGCTCCGTAGTACACGTACATGTACAGGTGCCGAACTCGCCTGACACCAATGACAGTGCTGATGTCGATGTCGAACCTGCCAGCCAAGTGCGTGAGCCAGCGGACGTGGAGTGTGCCGATGGTGCCATGGTGAATGCCAGCGGGATTGCTGTGGCGGAGCGCAGGTCAGCAAGCAGTGCGGCGGCGCCGAATCCGGACGTTACAGATCAGGAGTTGCACTCGGCTAGTAATACACCGGTCCAAGTCGCTGACCCTGACACCATCACCGACAGCCAGGCAACGCACCTATTGGCCACACTGGATGCCGGTGAAAGCCAACCCTCTAGCACTCCCAACTTCGACACAGACGCAACAGCCACTGGGGGCCCAGCTGGATCTGCAGACGGTGCAGAGGTCCCCGACCTACCAGTCTTCCCATCACTGGACCGCACCGCATTCCGACTTGGAGAACTGACAGGGGAAGACTCTGTGACAGCCATCGTTGAGGCGTATGAGGTTGTCGTCCACTTCCGCCCCAACCTGTTCCCAGTTCCCCAGGGCACCGTCGGTCGCTCGTTCATCTCCCAGCTGAGTGCCTTCTTCCACAGCTTTGGCAGTGCCTCGGCCTCAGAAGATGTCGCACTCAAGGCGGCGATGGTCTTCCCACAGCTGATGTTACAGAACCCGCAGGGCAACCATACCAAGCCGTCTCCACAGGAACACCTAAGGAGACGTCTAGAACTTTGGCGAACAGCAAGCCTGCCGGAACTGCTCCGCGAGTCAACCACCATCCAGAAGCAGGTCCAGGACAGGCACCAGCCAGCCGCCCGATCGACCCCCCCTGACCTGGCAAGGGCGTTCGCCGCTAATGTGTCCTCCGGCAAACTACCATCCGCCCTCCGTCAGCTATCAAGTGATGGCTGCAAAGGAGTTCTCAGCCTGGACACCACTGTCGGCACTGATACCACCCGTGACCTTCTTATCAGCAAACATCCGGCAGGGGAGCCGGCTGATGCAGAGTCTCTGCTCACGGGTGAGCCACCTGTTCAGCCCCACAGAGTGATGTTCTCAAGCCTGACCCGTGACGTCATCCGCCGGGCCGCCCTGCACACCCACGGCGCGGCTGGGCCATCGGGCATGGAGGCTGATGGATGGCGGCGCATGTGCACCGCGTTCTCCGAAGCGTCGGATGAGCTGTGTGACTCGCTTGCAACATGCGCTCGTCGCATTGCTACCACATACGTCAACCCAGCGACACTGGAGGCGCTCGTCGCATGCAGATTAATAGCCCTTGACAAGTCGCCGGGTGTTCGACCCATTGGTATCGGCGAAGTGGCCAGGCGCATTGTCGGCAAAGCCATCCTCACTGTCACCGGGAGAGATATCCAAGATGCAGCGGGCACCCTTCAACTGTGTGCCGGTCAGGAGTGCGGCATTGAAGCTGCCATCCATGCGATGCAAGATGTCTACCGTGAGGAGGATGCGGATGCCATATTGCTCGCCGACGCTTCGAACGCCTTCAACCGGCTTAACCGTGAAGCCTGCCTACGGAACATCCGTCACCTCTGTCCCTCTATAGCGCCAGCTGTAATCAACACCTACCGCCAACCATCCCGCCTATTCGTTGATGGAGAGTGCTTGCTATCGTGCGAGGGTACCACTCAGGGTGACCCTCTGGCCATGCCCGTATATGCGCTTGGAGTCCTCCCGCTCATCAAGAAAGTTGCAGTGCCTGGTGCGAAACAGGGCTGGTATGCGGACGATGCTGCAGCCGGTGGCAAGCTAACGCCTGTTCGCCAATGGTGGGACAATCTCGTCAGCCACGGTCCTGGGTATGGCTACCACTGCAATGCCCAGAAGTCACTCCTCCTGGTCAAGCCCTCCAGGTACGCAGCTGCTATCGAGATGTTCGAGGGGACCGGTGTGCAGGTCACGTGTGATGGTTGCCGCCACCTTGGTGCACCTTTGGGCACGGATGAGTTTATAGAACAATTTGTCCAGTCCAAGGTCGCCACCTGGTGTGAGGAAGTTGCGCAGCTCACGACCATCGCTGCATCGCAGCCACAGGCCGCCTACTCCGCCTTCACACAGGGCCTGCAAAACAAGTGGTCCTTCCTCTGCCGGACCTCCTCCATCCCGCCATCCTTGCTTGAACCGCTGGAACACGCAATCAGCGGTCGGCTCATCCCGGCCATCACGGGTCAGGCTCCACCTGGGACAACTGTTCGCTCCCTACTCTCTCTGCCTTGCCGGCTTGGGGGACTGGGTATGGCAGACCCTTGTTCAGTGGCTGAACAGTACACCTCATCCCGAAGGATCACGGCTAGCCTCGTGTCTCGCCTGCTGGAGCAGGAGTCGTCTCTTGGCGACTCTCTGACTCAGCTCCGGACGGTCAAGGCGACGGTTCGGGCCGAGAAGCGGAGTGCGTTCAAGTCTATGGCTGACGCTCTTCGCTCGGATCACCGGGAGCTGGCCCCTGTTCTCGACCTGGCCTCAGAAAAGGGTGCATCCAGCTGGCTGACCTGCCGCCCCCTCAGCCGCCATGGTTTCACACTCAGCAAGGGAGATTTCCGGGATGGCCTGTGCCTCCGGTACGGCTGGACACCTCCTCGGCTCCCAAGCCTCTGCGTGTGCAGTAAGCCGCTGAATGTGAGTCACGCCCTGTCGTGCCCGTTTGGTGGCTTCCCGACGCTGCGACACAACGAGGTGAGGGACATCACCGCCAGAGCTCTGAGGCAGGTCGCTCACAACGTGACAGTGGAACCCCACCTCCAGCCCGTCACCGGAGAGGCCTTCCGCCATCGCACAGCTGTCACGGAGGAGCAAGCTCGGCTGGACGTTGCGGCTAGTGGTGTGTGGGGTGGCCGATTCGAGCGCATCTTTATTGATGTACGGGTGTTCAACCCTTTTGCGTCTTCGAATCGTGCCACCTCCCTCGCTGCTAGCTACAGACGCCATGAACAGGAAAAGCGCCGGAAGTACGAGGAGCGAGTACGTGAAGTTGAGCATGCCTCCTTCGTGCCCGTTGTGCTCTCTGCCTCTGGTGGCTATGGCAAGCATGCCAATGCTCTTTTCACGCGGATCGCCTCTCTCCTGGCTGAGAAGAGTAAGGAGCCATACGGGCAGGTTATCTCCTTGCTGCGCTGCCGCCTTGGGTTTGCCCTGGTGCGTTGTGGTGCTATGTGCCTGCGTGGCTCAAGGAGCATGTTTGCTCCTGCCATGCCTGAGTCCCCTGTTGTGCTAGTGGCGGCGGAGGCACGCATCCAGTGAACCTGCACAGTGCAGTGATCCTACTGAGTGACAGACTCTGTAAATACTGTATATGATGATTCGTTTTTATATATGTGTTGATTCTTCACAAAATGTGTTATTTTGCCCGTACAAGAGGCCCCTCAGTGCAAAAAAAAAAAAAAAAAAATTTCAACCAGGGAGTAGTAAAATACAGGGAGGTGACACGAGCATGTACGGCCAGTTTGACGATTTTTTTTTGTTTTTGTTTTTTTTGTTTTTTTTGTTTGACGATTGCCTCAGCACCGTTTTCACCCGCCGGGTGAGATTGGGGTACTATGGGTACCGAAGTGTGTAGACACGCGCGCGGATCAGGATTCTCTCGATCAGGGAGTAGTAAAATACCTACCGCCAAAGAGACTCCTACTGCAGCCCGTAGAAACTCAGCGCTGAGAATTTCCAACAATTGTCTGCCTTCACAAAGTTTGGTAGTCGACCAAACTACCACTATGTCAGGATAGAAGTCCAGCAAGACTGGTATCACTTTGGGAGATATCCCTGCGTGCCGTAGATTTTTCCTGTGTCGATACAAGCTGTTTACGAGGACGTAGCCCGCATTTCAATCCTTGACAAACTTAGGAACATTAAATTCCGAAAAGTGAACTCCCGAATCTCTAGCATACCATAATATGAAATGCTCATCATCACAAAGAAGGTAGAGAAGTACTGGTTGATCACAACTGAGGAGAAATTAGTGCCGATCGTGTGGTGTCCTAGAGATTTTTTCGACTTCGAAATCGGTGCACTCGCTTTTCATCTCCAATCGTACACGTATTGTTCTCGAGGAAATCAACTTCGTTCTATTGCTCCATGCCGTCGATCGGGACGAATTTCGGAAGGGTGGTACCTTTCCATATGGCGATGACACAGATGTATTACAAGAGCAAAACAAATGCTGTTCCATGAGATGGATAGACCTTTTCATGGAATTAGTTCTTCGACAAATACTCAAGATTGATTCAGCAGATCATCTTTTTTTGCGAAAGAAAAAAAAACAAGCGCGAGGCACCCATCAAAAATCACGATTAGTGGCGTGTCACCTCCCTGTATTTTACTACTCCCTGGCTCAAATGTAATAATTAATATTTACATGTACAGTGTACCCAGGGAGTCGTAAAATACCAATATGGCCAAACTACAGTCCATTCATAAAAAAATGGGTCCTGGCTCTGGCGAGCTCCCGTATTTGGCGATTTTTCGTGATTTCATCGTACACAGTGCAGTGCTGCGAACTTTGAAATTTGAAAAGGGTCCAAAAAGGGTGCCTGAACTGGGGTTCGAACCGCAGAATGCACTGTTGCAGGCGGGGTCAAACGGCCTGGATTTTGATGGTTTTTCCCAATTCAGTGCTTTTGGGGCAAAACCTGGCCGAAATCCTATTCTTGCTATGGCTTGCTTTTTGGACAAAAAAACTTCAGAAACATAATTGGAAGAGGATTCCATATGGGATTGCAGAAAAAAATTCTAAAAAAACTCAACGTTTGACCCATTTATGGCCAAAAGCTAGAAGTTCATTTTTTTCTGAATGGACTGTAAAGAAGGTGTGTGGTTCGACTAACATGGACATTTTTTTTACGGGCGGGCGGGCGGATTTTTTTTTTTTAATATATATTTTTAGTACATGTAAATACACTGTGTAGTGTGTATGTACTGCCTTTAGACACCCAGTACATCGGCATTATTACGCAGTGTTATGCCATACATGTTGTATAAAGCCTAAAGGGATCACTGGCTAATACTTTGAAACAGGGAGTAGTAAAATACAGGGAGGTGACACGCCACTAATCGTGATTTTTGATGGGTGCCTCGCGCTTGTTTTTTTTTCTTTCGCATAGTATTTTACTACTCCCTGATTTGAGCGGACCGCGATGAGCGCCGCGCCCAGTAGCGGATGCGCATGCTCGACTTCCACAGGTCCGTGACAGTGGTACTACTCAGGGAGTCGTAAAACTAAAAGCCCGGGAGAGGACACGGCACACATACTGTAAAAGCAGAAATTTTTGGTGGTGTAATATTTTCGGTATTCGCCAAAATCGGCGGTTCGGTAGCGGGAAATTTTCGGTAAAACCCGTTCTCCAGGTAGGTGTACTAGTATAGTACAACATGTATACAGTATCGGTTGTACCGAAAATTTCGGTGCGTTTTATTTTCGGTAAAAATTGTCGGCACCGAAGTTACCGAAAATAAAACACCACCGAAAATTTCTGCTTTTACAGTACCCAGAAAACATCTTTGCCTCGCGCTGCCGGGGAACGCTGCCAGGGAACGGTGTTGCACGTTGCGAGGCAAGGAAATTATTATTTTCGAAAATTGTGATGTCTTCTTGAAATACTAATTGGGACATTCTCCGATTTCTCTTAGAGCACGGAGACGATTGCTCCGTCGAGTCTTCTGATCTCTATTTTCATCCTCAATTCTTCCAGCTGCCTTACTCATTCTCTCTCAGTTTATCGAAGTTAATTTATTCTGAGGCGATGGAAATGCAAGATAAATCCCTAATTGTACTTCAATTTTATTTGAGTTGGGGTGAACGAAATGAGATTTGTGGAAAATGACGCCACTTCCCGTGTTAGCCGCTGGTCGTATCATACAGCCCATATTCCATTGCAGGTGATGGGCGAACGTTCGTGTTGAGATCCGCTGAGCTTCCTCGTACTCGTGGAGTTGAATTTGTGGCAGAAATTGCACTGAATTGCAGTCAAATGGTTGTGAATGAAACGAGATTATTTTGTGGAAAATGACGCCACTTCCCGTGCTAGCCGCTGGTCGTATCATACAGCCCATATTCCATTGCAGGTGATGGGCGAACGTTCGTGTTGAGATCCGCTGAGCTTCCTCATACTCGTGGAGTTGAATTTGTGGCAGAAATTGCACTGAATTGCAGTCAAATGGTTGTGAATGAAACGAGATTTGTGGAAAATGACGCCACTTCCCGTGCTAGCCGCTGGTCGTATCATACAGCCCATATTCCATTGCAGGTGATGGGCGAACGTTCGTGTTGAGATCCGCTGAGCTTCCTCGTACTCGTGGAGTTGAATTCGTGGCAGAAATTGCACTGAATTGCAGTCAAATGGTTGTGAATGAAACGAGATTTGTGGAAAATGACGCCACTTCCCGTGTTAGCCGCTGGCCGTATCATACAGCCCATATTCCATTGCAGGTGATGGGCGAACGTTCGTGTTGAGATCCGCTGAGCTTCCTCGTACTCGTGGATTAATGAATTTGTGGCAGAAATTGCACTGAAATTGCAGTCGAGTGGACTTCTGTGCGTGTGTTGTGAGTGAATCGCAAAGGCTCCCTTCCTTCAGCATCGTCAAAACGCAACATAGAGCATTATTACGCACTCATTCCATGATTCATGATATTGCCTGGATTCTTTTAAAAACAATCAATGTGTGTTCCCTATCTATCTACATTGTACATGGTTGCAGGTCGTTATTTATAGATCTTGTTAAAATTTTCTACACTTTTCTACTCGTATACTGAGTACGCGGTGACTTTAGCCGTTTAGGAAACGGAAGGCTCAGCCTCCAGGTTGGCCAGAAAGGTTCTCAGTGAATCTAACCGAAGTCTTGGCGAGTGTACAAAAGGTAAACCTATCATTTGTACTTCATAACGGAATTGTGCACAAAAATCATGCGTGCGCGCACACACACACACAAACACTGTACAAACACACACAAAAGTACAAGCACATGTGCACATACACACGCCCCCCCCCCCCCCCCCCCCCCCACACACACACACTCAACTCCCCACCCCCTGTACCATGTGTACTGAGTCTGACAGACAGACACACAATCATGTTTATGCTTCCTTCGCCACCAGTTTCGGATAATGGTGTCAACAACGAGTTGTAAAATATTGGTATTTTAGGACTCCCTTCCCTGAAGACGAGCACAGCGCCGTGGATCGAGCAGATCCGGCCGCGCCGGCCTAGCGTGCTTCACTTTCTGGCCGAGGCAAACATCGTCCGCGTGCGCGCATCCCGTGTCCTCTCCCGGGCTTTTACGACTCCCTGGTACTATACTGTACCGGTATTATAATAATTTTTAAATAATATTCGCGGGATCCGCGTCGGCATCGCTTGAAGCCTTGATGGCTTGAATCAGGGAGTAGTAAAATACGTATAATACTACTCCCTGGCTTGAATGTTCAGAAACACACAAACAGCTAGCCTTCGCATCCGCCTGCGGATGCGAAGGCTAGCTGTTATTATGCCTGTTCACCTAATGTCCTTAGCTTAGTGGCGAATGCAGACCTCATTTATGTTCTATTAAATCTTTCCTTTTCTACCTGGCCTGGACTCCGGATATCCTCCTTGCCTTGGTCGCGTCGACCGCAGGAGTCTGTAATCCAGGAGACCAGGATTTAAAGGGGAAGTATACCCTAAAATCATATTTTCACCAGTTGTAGTCTTCTGGGTGCTGAGTCGAATGGTCTTGGTCCGAGGAAGCTGCGACGCTCCCTTCCTACTTGAATCCCAATCGAACTCGCGCACTTCCACCGAAACTGGGTGACTGCGCCCTACTAGATGGGGATTTGTATGCAAAATGTCACTAAAAGCGCCATTTCGTTCTTATAAAAGCACGGATGACCGCGATTGGCCCATATGTTGTAGTCTTTTGGACGCTGAGTCGACTGGTTTTGGTCCGAAAAGGCTGTGATGCAGCGTTCCTCCTTTATTCCCAATCGAACATGGTTGAACAAGCGGTCACGTGCTCCTGCGTACGCCAGTCACCTGGTCACCGTGCCTGCAGGGTACGACTTACTAGCCTGTTTGACCTTTTTTGGGTGCAGTCCTGTCACTCGAGTTGAACTCGAGTTGAACCTTGGTGTGAAAGTTGTCACCTGCTGGCGCGGTGACCAGGTGATTTGGGCACCCAGGAGCACGTGACCGCTTGTTCAACCATGTTCGATTGGGAATAAAGGAGGAACGCTGCATCGCAGCCTTTTCGGACCAAAACCAGTCGACTCAGCGTCCAAAAGACTACAACATATGGGCCAATCGCGGTCATCCGTGCTTTTATAAGAACGAAATGGCGCTTTTAGTGACATTTTGCATACAAATCCCCATCTAGTAGGGCGCAGTCACCCAGTTTCGGTGGAAGTGCGCGAGTTCGATTGGGATTCAAGTAGGAAGGGAGCGTCGCAGCTTCCTCGGACCAAGACCATTCGACTCAGCACCCAGAAGACTACAACTGGTGAAAATTTGATTTTAGGGTATACTTCCCCTTTAAGAGCCCACAACTATCCCACAACTCTTACTACTTGGTAGATCTGCATGGTACATGTAGTCTTGTAGAGAGATCTGCAAGTGATGTGCAGACTCTACACCGGACCAGACTTTTGCCGTAGTTCACAGAAACACATGATACCTGTAGAGGGGACGGTTTCAAATAGGACACCGGTTGCAAACCGGAACGGACTCAATATTCACTTTCTCTCTTGGTATTTTGATTAGAAAACATATGTCACAGTGAGACTACGATGTGTTATACTCCGAGCCAAAATTTCATGGCTCTGCGATGACCAGAAGCGCCATATCAAGCAGGTGAGTTTTTGACGTGTTGCTTCGCACTGCGACTTGAGTTTTACGACTTTCGAAAAATCAACTTCTTGTCGCAGGTAAACAGCGGCTCGCCTCTCGACAATAAAGCACCGCATACCAATCAAAACTAATGGAAGCACACACAAGGCTTATTGTTACTCTGTACTGGCCGTCGTGGAGCGATAGCAATTACCTAATTTCAGACCCAGAGTGAATTTGACGTGCACTCTAAAACGTGTCCGGTTTGGAGCCACCTCTGATTTGAACTTTTTTGAAGCGAAAAATTGGGCAACTTGGAGGCAATGGGTCAACACAAAGGAGTGGCTCAGTTCGATTGACTCTGGCCCCAGAGCAAACTTCAACATGCCAGTTTCCTTCCACAAACATATTTCGAGTGAAAAATCAACGCTGATGATCCGTTTGGGTCTATACAAATTTGGCTATCAAAACGTCCCGGTATCGAGCCGTCTCCTCTACCAAGATTATAATAATACTCTTGATGATACCGACTGACTCAACCAGGGAGTTGGTATTGTACTACGTGTACTCCCTGGACTGTGCTGTCAGCTTAGTTCAGTTCAGTCAGCGATCAGTCGCGTTTACACCGGTCATGCGGCGCACGCCATGCACACACCAAACAACACACGACAAAGGCAAGTCTGTACAGACGACTGAGGCTGTGTTTACATGAAGCGTTTGAACCCGGGTTGAGTTCGACCCGGGTCAGATTTCAACCCGCCATGTGCACGAAGTGAATGGCGCGTTTACATGACGCATTGCGCTTGACCCGGGTTGAAATTTCGCCCTGGGTTGATTTCAACCCTCCCCCCAAGGGGAGGGTTGAAATCAACCCGGGTCAAGAAAATCGTACAAACGTACTTCTGTGCGTATCTCGCGCCAGGTTTGAACAGCACTGCAGATGCAAATTTCGCGCGAACGGATTCACGTGACCATACAGGACTGTTGAGTTCGACCCGGGTCAGATTTCAACCCGCCATGTGCACAAAGTGAATGGCGCGTTTACATGACGCATTGCGCTTGACCCGGGTTGAAATTTCGCCCTGGGTTGATTTCAACCCTCCCCCCAAGGGGAGGGTTGAAATCAACCCGGGTCAAGAAAATCGTACAAACGTACTTCTGTGCGTATCTCGCGCCAGGTTTGAACAGCACTGCAGATGCAAATTTCGCGCGAACGGATTCACGTGACCATACAGGACTGTAGAAGTGGACTTTTGGCGGCATATCAGTATTTGACCCGGGTCAACTGTCTTCATCATGTAAACGCTCACCTCTTTTGTCTATCGTACAGACTTTCAACCCGGGCTGAACTCGACCCGGGTTGAAATTTCTCATGTAAACACAGCCCAAGACTCAAGGCAAGAGTGAGACGACTGTAGAGTGTAGTCGACATTGACTTGTAGTTGTAGTCATGTACAGTCAGGCTGTGTTTACATGAGAAATTTCAACCCGGGTCGAGTTCAGCCCGGGTTGAAAGTCTGTACGATAGACAAAAGAGGTGAGCGTTTACATGGAGACGTCTAGACAGTTGACCCGGGTCAAATACTGATATGCCGCCAAAAGTCCACTTCTACAGTCCTGTATGGTCACGTGAATCCGTTCGCGCGAAATTTGCATCTGGAGTGCCGTTCAAACCTGGCGCGAGATACGCACAGAAGTACGTTTGTACGATTTTCTTGACCCGGGTTGGTTTCAACCCTCCCTTGCTCGAGATGAAACGAACGGTTACTTCAGAACGAAACTTCACCTTGTTCAGTTGAAACGGAGCTGGAACTTCAGCTTGTGAGTTGCAGCTCCCAAGCCCTTGAGCGTACGGAGCTCAGAACGAAACTTCAGCTTGTGACTGTGAGTTTGTCCGAGAGCATACGGAGCTGATACTTCGTGAGCTGAAACTTCAGAACGAAACTTCAGCCGTGCGCTCGAGGGCTTGCCCGAGAGCGCACGGAGCTGGAACAGCTGGAATCCGAACATGGAAAACTGACCCCGGTGATTGCCACTTTACTTATTTTGGCTTGCTAAGTTCAGAGCAGATAGATAGGTGCATGCTCTTTTATTTCGCTTACCAGAGCAAGTAACGTCAGTTCACAGTCGAATGTACATGCGAACTGAGCTGACAACGAAAAACTGCCAGTGCCACAGACCCTTGCCGAGCTACGCTGATAGATGGCACCATAGCCTGGCATTTGCATAGCAATTAGCATGCATGCAGGGCATTGGATGTCACCGAACTCCGTAGCATGCTAGCAGGGCATTGCCATGCCGTAGTCCAGGCAATACACACAATTTCTGCCCTGGTACAAGTCGATGCTGATTGACCGTCGGATGGCAACAAGCACGTGATACAGTAAGTATCGTTTACAAAGTGACCGGATATAATGATATACCGGTTATAGTGATAGAACACGTCAAAATCAAATCAGAAAAAATACAGCTAAAATATCACTATATACACTATTATCGGCTATACCGATATATCGCTTATTGTGATGGCCTTCAGGAAGCAAACCATATCAAATGTACAGGAAAATATCGCATATAATGATCAAGAGTGATCTTTCTGCATGCAGTCCGTTTCTGGCTGTGTTGCCTCTCACGATGATGTTGCCAACTCACGTACACAGCCACTCATGTCTATTTCTGGCTCTACGCAACTCGTTGGACACCGAGTACGTAGATCTACGATCTACGTGAGCACGGATCCAGCTCAGGCTTTTTTTGGAGAACACGCTGAAGAAGCAGCCATGCCACATGATGTATCGAAGTTCTTCAGCATGCTTTTTCCAGCGTGTACGCATCATTTCATGTGCAGTCATGTGCCATGTGTCGGTCAAACATGCAAATCGGCTATAGTGATGCACCGGATATAGTGATACATTTTCGAAAATCAAAGGGGCACGTTATATCCGATATTTACTGTATGTTTGAATGTGGAGTCCAAGCTTGCAAGACGTAGACCAAGGCCAAATGCACGGCCCGGGTGACTGGTGACCAGGACTGGGACTAGTAAAATAGTCGATGTGTGGATCCATGGAGGTGTGTGTGTGTGTGATGACTCTACACTACATTGTACACTTTTGTACAGTTGAGTTCCCGTATGTCACGTGATTGTCGCCTTGGTCCTTGGAGTTGACCAATGACAGTCCGTGCGCCAAATTCAAAAAAGTCGTCTAGAAGTTGCACTTTTATTTGCAACCGCGGGAAATTTGAGAGGTCTGGAGAAGAAAATTCTCAATGGGACTCAAAATTGACAAACAAGACGACGACCAGCGCTCGAGCATAGTACCTTTTCGCCATTCCTTCGTGCATGATACCTATTCTAATTGATAAACACTACCCTCATGTTTCGTTTCATGCGCAACGGACGAAGCGAAGTGTCTTTTTTCGTCCACGAAAGAAAGGTAAGGAAATTGTCGTCTTCGCGACACCCTTCGGATTATTTAGTGGGGCATTGTGGGCCAAGGATATTTTTTCTTTTTCTTTACAACTGTCCCCAGGTACTGAGACGGCGCTGATATCCTAGGAGTTCTGTTAGTGCAAAATGCCAGGTTACTGACTTATGGCGAGGTTTGTCCACCCAAAAATATGGGAGATTTCTTGGATAACATACACACATAATACAGTGAATGGTATTGCAGTGGGCATCCAAAACGGTTGAACCAAACAAATATGGTATGATACCTAGAGGCTAGGCACACAAAAATCACTCAGGAATTGGACGCAAGTCCCGGGACCTTGGTGCGTCATTACACCCGGACATTGAATGTTTGCCGGCACACGGCTTTTGCTCCACCACTTCATACAAGTTTACGCACTCACTCAATTCGAAAGACTGGAACGAGACCAAACCGAATGTGACAACTAAGAGCGAGTTGTGCATTTGTTGGAACAACGTTCGGGCATTGCGAGAAGGATATCAGCAGGGTCCAACAATGGCAGCAACAGCACCAGGTGATGATGGAGTACCAAGGAGCTTGTATCATGCACATTACAGTGAGCAACAAGAGAAACTGTACTGTGGTACGTGAAATCAGAGCCTGGGCAGGATGATCGACACTGTACACTGTGCTACAGCGCCTCAATTGTGCGAGAGAAAACAAACAGACCAGCAAGCACAGATCATGAACTGGTACACAACATTGACAAAGCACAAACCGCACAGCAAAGTTACAGGGCATAGCCGAGCGTTTTGTTGCCAATTAATTGCTTGAGAAGGGAGCAGTATTCCTTGTAACATTGCATGGAGTAAACGAGAACGCAGAGTCAGAACCAGGCGTAACAAGGCAAGACGGCTACTGTACAGGGGCAGGCTTGACGATCACTTGCATACTCGCAATTTTGGTACAACCAGGAAATTAGGCATCACGTCATACCGAAGTGGCTTCAACACGCTACATTGCATTCATAGCTGTACGGTGAACCTGTTACACGAGCTTCTGTGAAACAGACAGCATGCCAATGACCTGCAAGCACCAACAAACGCAGCCGGTAAAACAAACGCTACATAACTGCCCAACATAAACTTGTACATGCTGATGAGAAGCAAGAATGTGCTTGATGTTGGAAGTTATGCTCGCATATTCAAAAACATGCATGGAAAAACATCAATGACATTGTTCACGAATACAACAGAAACATCATACAGGGAGAGTAAGTAATCCTTCCTCCGTTTTGTATACGCGCACGCGCGCGCGCGTGTGGTAGATAAATCCGTTTGGCATGACTTTCGATCGAGGTTGCGTTCACCGTAGAGATAGGTGAACTCGAAGCCAACACCTCTCACTTTCGCTCTACTGCCCCTTTGGGGCCGATGCGATCCTTGTGCTAAGTTGTGGTAGTGGCTCAACAGAACAGGACAGGTGTGTGTGTGTGTGCACACGCGCGCGTGCGCGCATGTGTGTGTGTGTGTGCGTGCGTGTGTGTGTATGCGTAAGTGTGGTTTCTGAACTTTTCTCACAATCGTATAAGTTTCAAATTGTCGTGAAAACCCAGCTACACTGTGACCGGTACAATCGCATGTCGTTTACTAGTATCTGGCGGTCAGTCACATGGCATGTCGGGTATCCAACAGCACCGCACTGACAGCTTATAGACCTTATATTTAGTATTTATAGTCCTACTTCAAGTAAATGTAGACAGTCAGCATCATGAAAGTTGCCATTACGTAGAGTTAAATACAAGCCAGTCTCTAGAGATGAGCACGGCTGTCTCAGGGTAATACTAGTGATAAATACAGGTACTTCGAAGTACTGTCTTTTTTATCTGTTAAGTTAACACAAGATGGCTTTGTAGCTTCAGTCGTCCAGAATATTCATTTTATTCCGCGGTTGCCGCATAATCACCACGCAACTGTACTTGTGCAAATCTCCAAACGCTACGTAATTGGCCGACATTTACTTGTCCACGGTGATGAGAAGCACGGCTCTCCTAATTTTTAAATCATGAAAGGATTACATATGCAGGTACATGCATACAATGTGCACTATCCTGAAGTCGTGCGCAAATATTCAAAATCATTCACCGAACACAGAGAGGCGCACATACCGTAAAGTACCGCGAGAGCGCCCCACCTTGATTTTGCTGCGACAGATTTATATAATACAGCCAGGGAAAGGAAAATCGTGTGGCAGAGTGCAACGAAGTTCGTACGGTGTGAGCAACTTAGTGTACTAAGGTCACACTAAGCAGGTTTTTGTGTGGAGCTCGTGTCCGCTCGAAGGCACAGATTGTCTGCAGAACGTGCAATATGTGTACAAAGTTCGTGTCGTATAACCTACAGACCGGAGACCACCCCCACAATACGACCCCGAAAGGACGAGATGGTGGGGCGCTCTGGCGGTACTTTACGGTACATGTAAATACGAAGGAACCACATGCGCAGCAAGGAGATTAGTCATTACTTTACTTATGAGTTGATGGATAGAAGTTTCCTTTCAGCTGACCATTACCACTCATGAAAGCAATAGTGAGTGCTGTTGTTCTGATTCACAGGTATATATTCGGCACTTAGCGCAATGTGTTTTCGAAGCTAGGCACACGATTTGCATGAGGAAATCATGCAAAGATGTGGCATAAGGCCCTACAAACATGACCTAGGTAAAGGGATGCTATTATTTGCATTTGCAGTACTTTGCCATAGGATAATTTGTGTATGATTGTGTTGATCAATTTCACATAATTTCACGACAGGTCATAGTTTATTTAGTGGGGTGTTGTGGGCCAAGGATCTACGACCATGTCTTTTGCATTTCGAACAAGTAGACACTTTCAACAATTCATACAAAAAATGCCTTCAGTGCAAAACATACCGTTCGGACACACCAGGCAGTCCTTTCCAGCCTTGATTTTCAAGTGCAGACGTATCCACGATGACCTTCGAGTGAACTGCGGCTTGGAACACTTTGAATACGAACCACACACTCAAACTAACTAGACCACCGCATAGCTAGTGTATTCACGGAGCCAAAGAAGTCTCCTTCTGCCCCCACAGGGTCTTGGTTAGTTCTCTAGAAGGGACGAGAGCCATACCTAAATTCAATAAATTCTCCAATTCCAAAAGCCTCAAATGAAGGCGTCTTGGTGACTTCGTTTCCCGCGGTTGCAAATAAAATCAGCCCTTGAGTACCCCTTGGCGCACGGACTGAATGACAGATCAAACAGCGCGGGCTGGAAAGCGCAGTCCTGCCTGCTCAAACTCAAAGCCAGATGGAACTGGATCCACTGCCCGTCGTCAAGTGACGACGGGCGCGGGCAGGAACGGATTCCACTGCCCGTCGCGTCG
The DNA here is from genome assembly GCF_964019385.1 of Sycon ciliatum. Taxonomy (NCBI): domain Eukaryota; kingdom Metazoa; phylum Porifera; class Calcarea; order Leucosolenida; family Sycettidae; genus Sycon; species Sycon ciliatum. The sequence continues at coordinate 4,924,911 of NC_088644.1, forward strand.
GGCAGTAGCCACTGGCACTGGACTGACTCTCTACTTCAAGGTCTTTCATTGGTTACTAATAAAATAACTAAAGCAGAAGAGCGACTGTTTGCAACCACAACTGTCATCATGGCGCTCCAACATTTGATCTGGAACTGGGAGAAAAGAAGCCCCTTTGTTGAACGATAATCATATTGGCGATCTGAATGAGCTCCTCCGAAATTGCGAAAAGTTGAGGAAGAGACTGAAACTTTTATTGCGGAGTCGCTCGCGAAGGAGATCTTGGACGAGCCGGATGAGCCTCAACCAAAGCGCGCAATGCTCAGCAACCTGCAGGATCCGCGCAATTTGCCGAGGTTTCCGATCAAGACGTGGGAAAAATCCGTAGGAACAGAACAGCCAGAATGCCCGATGCCCAGTCGACAATGTCAATGGCACCGCGAGAAAAAAAGCACTATGCATATATGGTCAGTATGGACTACTACCAAGAGTAGATAAACAAGAGTGTGCAACTCGCGGATGGGTTGGCCCACGGCGGAATTTTTTGTTGACGTAATCTTTTCGACGACGCACGCGCTATGAGTCTTTCGTGCACTTGGCCGCATTTGCACTACAAAGTCGGTGCCCAGCACGTGCTCTCACACTGCTCTGCAGCATGCTAGCAAAATGCGCATTCTTCTGAAAAAAGGTGACGTCAACAAAAAATTCCGCCGTGGGCGGGGGTATCTGCAGATTGTGCAGGAGAGATCCGGAGTTGCACACTCTTGTTTATCTACTCTTGCTACTACCAAAAACTGTAGAGGCGACGGTTTCAAATAGGAAATAGGTTGCAAACCGGAACGGACTCAATATTCACTTTCTCTCTTGGTATTTTGATTAGAAAACATATGTCACAGTGAGACTACGATGTGTTATACTCCGAGCCAAAATTTCATGGCTCTGCGATGACCAGAAGCGCCATATCAAGCAGGTGAGTTTTTGACGTGTTGCTTCGCACTGCGACTTGAGTTTTACGACTTTCGAAAAATCAACTTCTTGTCGCAGGTAAACAGCGGCTCGCCTCTCGACAATAAAGCACCGCATACCAATCAAAACTAATGGAAGCACACACAAGGCTTATTGTTACTCTGTACTGGCCGTCGTGGAGCGATAGCAATTACCTAATTTCAGACCCAGAGTGAATTTGACGGGCACTCTAAAACGTGTCCGGTTTGGAGCCACCTCTGATTTGAACTTTTTTGAAGCGAAAAATTGGGCAACTTGGAGGCAATGGGTCAACCCAAAGGAGTGGCTCAGTTCGATTGACTCTGGCCCCAGAGCAAACTTCAACATGCCAGTTTCCTTCCACAAACATATTTCGAGTGAAAAATCAACGTTGATGATCGTTTTGGGTCTATACAAATTTGGCTGTCAAAACGTTCCGGTATCGAGCCGTCTCCTCTACCAGAAAACAATCACAAAACACAATGCAGGTGTGTCTGTCATGTATCTCTTTATTTGGCTTGGGTGCACACGGGAAACACGTTCCAGTCACTCATACTCGGCCAGTAGACGCAGTACCGCTGTTCATCCAGCCCTTGCCGCTATCGCGGCGCGGGCTGGATTCCGCGGTACTGCCCTCGATCGAGCGAGCAGGAACCTGTACTTCCACTGCATTGTCTGCAAGCAAGTGGTTGCAGGTAACTAACTGGTTGGTTACCCCGCTCATGATAGAACTGACTGACTGTAGTCGTGTAGATCTACACTCGACTACTCCCACTCCCAGATCGTTCGCTAGACTCCAAAGGGTGCAGAAATCTCGGTGTGAATGTTCGGCGCTGCTTGGAAGATTTTCCAGTTGTCTGAAGGAAAGGAAGCCCTGGTCCTGGACGAGTCGACAAGTCCATACCTGCTGCCATGGACGGCATTAGCAGCAGGCCGAGTAGTGTTGTCGCTGAGTGTCGACAGAGGAGAGAGTCGCGACGCAGCAGCGGCAATGGGTCTCTAGCTCTGCCAGTATTGATATTGTTGGTGATGCTGGTTGTGTTCTTGCTTGGGAGAATACAAATCGCTGAGGCGCGAGATATTCTCTACCCGGACGAATTCAATTTCTCTGGCGTGACCTTGCTGCCGAATGGAGTGAATGTTTGCAAGGATAGCTCCAGGTAAATCATCTTCTTTTTATGTATTTGTGGTCCGTGTACGCGCGTGAAATAAGTAAGTTAGTTTTGAACGGAAATATTTTGTGCGAAGCGCGTGGTCCGAACTAATTACTCGAGTAGTTTAGTCCTGTTGATGCGGCGGTATGTGCTGCCAGATTTGTTCTTTGCTCGCCTTCCTCATGCTATCTCACTAGTACACTGGGCAGTTTGCTTTGTTCCTCTTCTCCCGTCGTCCATCACGGTCGTGCTCGTCGCCGTGTTATCGTTGAATTTCCTCCATTTCCTGGCCGAAATCCCCAAGTTCGAGTCATGTCACGTCAGTCAGTTCTTTGCTGGGTGCCGACTGCACCCTTATCTTTGTACCTGGAATGAGTATTTTTGGGGAATTCTTTCAGGGAGATCATCAGAGAAAGAGAGGGTGGAAACTTTACTCGCACCACTTGGTCTCACAAGTCGAGGGGTGGTTGTGTTGCTCGTTCTCGCGTGTAGTCACCTTCGAAGAGACAAAGTGACAAATCAGTGCATATTGTACATTCACGATCTTTTCTCCCTGTTTCGTATAACTGAGAGCACGCGGAGGTGCTTCGTGATAATTATGATACGCCATCTGCTATGTTCTTCTCATACCTACACGTACACGCGTAGTTGTGCTTTCTCAGTTTCTGGTCTGCATGCTGGTCGGCTAGCTCTGAAGCCTACTGAATGAACCTTACAATGTAGGGGCAGGGGACTGACTGTTACCGTAGTTTGCGTGTACCGTTTCGACTACATGTCTGTCGTACAATACAAAGTGACCGAAAACTTGATGCTGTGTCCATCACAACACAACAAAGCCAGTTGCTCCACCAAGCATGCAGCCGTCGAGGAAAGGCAAGCCTTCCGTGTTCTTGTCGATTGCTGTGCAATGGCTTGATCGCTTATCATGAAGTTTATTTTATTTTTGGGAACGTCTGTGTTGCACTCGAGCGATAGAGCAAGAGATTGAAAGTGTGCGAGATGCGCTTCGTTCGTGGAGTGGAATGTTAGAAAAAACAATGACTGTCCTCCATGCTGGCCATGCGCCACAAGTACAACAATTAGAACAAAGATAGAGTGTAACACTCGATTTTTAGTGTGTGTGCGTGTACTGTCGATAATGAATCGAGAGAGTTCGAGCGCGTGGGACCTGTGTCGTTGTTGTGCTGTGGGCTGTGCACATGACAGTCTGTGAATGCACACGGAATAGTCTCCTTTTCAGATCGAACTGTTGCTTTACGCATGGCCCTTTCCCGCCTTTCTTTTGTGAAGTGGTGTTGAAATCATAGACATAGTTACTCTGGTGATTGTCAGATCTGCAGACTAACCTGACGTTGTGTGACCAGGTGACAGTCAGTGGCTGTCAGGAGTAGCACGCACACTAAGCCACATACCTTTCAAATCTGGTGGCAACTGCCTCAGCAGTGGAGATGGTGCATTGGTGATGTACATGTTATGGCAGTGAGCAGAAGACACAGCTGTCATGAACTGGGATGCCTGCAATTCCAGCCTGTGGATATCTTCTGCAGAACGGCGGCAATACGTTACGAGTGTGGACCGTTCCTTTTGAACACAACCGCGAGGAATGCTACCACATGCGGCTGTCTGGGGTTGCACCTGGAATAATTCTACTGTGGCGTATCGCCAGTTGATGGCCGACGGGATTTTGTACCGTCTATAGTGAACTCCTGTGGAACAAGGGAGTATGCTAGCGGCCACTTTTAGTCTTGCTTTCTTAGTCTGTGGTAAGCCGCCAGGCTTCGGACGCCTTTCAGGACTCTCATAGTGTATCTAGAATGATCATGGTAGTATTAGCGTCAGTATCCGTTCAGTGAAGATAGCATCACCCCTGGCTAAGCGCCCTTCTCTTCCCAAACTAGATAACATAGCTTACATAGGGGATAGTCGGCACACTACATGTACAGTATGAGAATGGGTCCAGGGTGTGGCACTGGTTGCGTCTGCAGTGTCCCGGCAGGCGCTGGCAAGCGATCTGCTGCATGCGGCCCAGAGGCTGGCCGGAGCGGCTTGACTGACTCATTGCCTTAGCACAAACATAGCATAGCTGTCAAGAGCACTGGCATTGCTATCAAGTTGATACGGCGGCATGCTAGAACGTGGCGTGGCTCAGACATTCCCAGCAATGTGTCAATGTTATCAGTGTTGATAATGTCGCGGACTGTGAGGAGCAAGCGGCCCATTTTCCGCTCTCAGGAGTCAACTCATGTGCATAGGGGGACAGTTCGTGCAGTGTAAATCCCCCCCCCCCCCCTTCAAATCTTCCACCCTGGGGCAGCGTATGAGGTGTGTATTGTACGTTTTTGGTTCATCGTCTGTTCGGAGTAGGCATGGCAGGCGTGTACATGTATCCAGTCCTATTGCTTTGTTATAATTATATACTGGTATCAGCCACATCTAGGCACATGCACGGGTGCACACACACATGCCCCCACACACACATACAGTCAACTTCGCTTATAACGACACTCGGCGGGGCATCAAAAAAGTGTCCTTATTCGCGAAGTGTCGTTATAACCGAAGTCTCATTTATGTATTACAGTTGGAAGGGACTTTGCTCTGGGCATGGAAATGCTGTCGTTATTCGCGAATTGTCGTTATATCCGCAGTCGTTATTAGCGAAGTTGACTGTACACACACACACTTGTACTTGTACTTGTTGCTCACTGCCAAAACTGGTCACGTGGGTCTCCCCAGAGGGGACACACGCACGCACACACACACGCACACGCACACACACACACACGCACACACACACACACACACACACACACATAATTCGTTTTGAAATCTGTGCTCTCATCATGGCACTTGCACCAATTGGATGTTTTTCTTTTTGTTCTTCTTGTGGTCAGTCGCCCGATATGCTGTCCGCACTACGCTCGAGAGAACGAATTCAGCCTCCATTGTTTATTATTTGGTGAGTTTGCCATGCGATTTAAAATAGCTATACATGTCATAATCTTTATGTGTGTATGTGTTTACATGCTTGTGTGCGTGTGCGCGTCCATGCTTGTGAAGTTGTGTGTCTGCGTGCACGTGTGTGTGCATGTGTGTGTCTGTGTGTGTCTGTGTGTGCGTGCGTGTGTGTGTGTGTTATAGAGCACACCTGTTGAATGTTGTAGACACTGTTGAGGAGTGCTAACTGTACGCTTGTTCTAATTCACACGCCTCCTCGTTGTCCAAGTTCATGCAAACGAATAGGTACTTCTCAAGAGTTGCATCTGAACCGCATACTAAATATTTCCGGGGGCTGAATCTCCATGTCATAGTTGGCCAATGCTGCTCAAACAGAGAAAGGAGAACTTTGACTTGTTGACAGAGTGTAGTGAAACGGGCAAAGTTGTTGCTTTGCGTGGCTGCTCCAACTAATCGTCGCTGGGAGTGTGTAACTGCCAGGGTATTGTCTCCAGGTGGGAAGTGATGCCGCTGGCGACGAATGCGTCTGAACTAACACGTGCTTTGTATTTTGTGTTGCAGCTAACCAAACGCAACCTCTTTACGTGACACATGGACATCAGGACTGCCGACCAGGCGACCGTAAGTCGCTTACGTTTTATGAACTGTTTGGCAACTAGAGCAGCAAGCCAACAGTGATGATTGGACGGATGTGCAATAGCTATCTTGTGTGTATCTTTATCGTGTCGATGCTACTGCTTGCCACGTGTATGCCGATTAACTAAATGCAGCGTCAGAGTGCGTAGGAGCTGCCACAAAGAAATCAATAATATGATATACCGTACTTAGTTTTATTTTAAGGTGCCCTTGCCTTGCAGGGGTACTCAATACCGCAATGTGCCATGAAATGCCATGAAGCTCTGAGTAACAGCCGAACCAAGCTTCCCGCCATTGTCTACTTGTGCAACCTTGCTCCACACCGCTTTTGGCGTATTTCGTTTCCCGGCAGGACTTCAACCAGGTACCCTCTGTTTCTCAATCATGGTCTTAGACCATCCCACTATGCCTGCCTGCCGGGTTATACTGGGCGCGGAATTGAAATGAGTCAGTCGTTCTGTGTTCATGTTAAGGTCGCGTTGGCCATTACTCTGCTATCAGAGGTAACATTTTGCCTGTGCCAAGTCAGTGGTAAAATCTGGCAGACTACAATGTACTGAGTTCGTAACTTTTCGACCATGAAAATGAGTACTCAATGCAGTGTCGACACATGTCTGCTCCAGAGCAGTTAGCGACCTGGTTGGGGGGGGGGGGGTACTTGAGCCGCTTGGAAAAAGAATATTGGGTCACTTGCGACCCGGTTGGGACTCAATCAGGGAGTCCTAACACTCCCTGATATCGCGATGTACAGTAGCCGCACTTGAATGTACCCGGAACTGACCCGGTTGCAAGAGTTGTGCCAGGTACACGTGTACCTGGTTGGTTTGATATCCTAGAGCAGACAATGCAGTGGACTGAAATTTGTGGAGTCGTTCCTAGAGCTTCAACCTGCTTACATTCTGCTCCTTAATGCATATAATGCATACCTGTATGCATGATGCTACTGGTAGACTTGGTCGAGTACTGACGGACACACACTGAGTTGTAGAGGCTATGTGAATGAAGTCATAGCCATGAGTCAGCCCGATTCCTGAACCGCTAATGGGTGCTGGCACCACGCCGCTGTGTATACTGTGGAACCGCTGATGGGTGCTATGTACATGTGTGCGGAGTTAGCCGCTAGTGTGCCGCTAGTGCGTCGCTAGTGAGTCGCTAGTGCGTCGCTTTGACATGACTTTGCCAAAGCATCTCAGCGGATGATTTAATCGCATGACCTCTATAGTTATCATATCTCCTGTTAACAGAAAGGTTCCGTGCACAGTTGTCTCACTCTGTTTAAGCTGTGTTCCCAACTGGCGCGTGGACGCGGTACGCTTGCAGTTCATGCGTGCCCAAACGCGCGCTCAGGCTGTCACAAGAAACAGCAATTCGACTCATATTTAGGGCGTGCGACACCTTCGAGTACTAATTGTTGACCCCGCCAGTCAAAGTGACTGGCATGTACGCTGGTACGCGCCTGATACGCGCTGAAAATTCCAACATGCTGAAATTTCCATTTCGGCTCGTTTCCGTACGCATGGCGCTCCAAAAGCCAGCAAAACTACGCCCAAACGCGTGGTTTCACGCGTACACGCGCCAGTTGTGAACACAGCTTTAGAGTGCGTGAAACGCGGAGTAACAACACATTTTTCATCCTCTCATTCTTGTCCTATCTCTTGTTATTCTGGTTTGACAAATTATTCCTGTTGCCGTCGCCGTCGCGTAGGTCCATCTGTTCACAACTGCGGTACTTGTTTCGAGGATATAATAGTTCGCCGCAGATGCATCTGTGCTAATGGATATAGAAACGTCTCTGAGAAATGTGTCCGTAAGTCTCAGTTTGGTCTTATGATGTGTGTGTGTGTGCTAGCCAGGTATGGTACAGTTGAATCTCTTTAGGATATGCACTGATAAGGCCAAATTTCCACAGTATTAACTATAGCCAATCTCATGGTTGGCCTGGTATCAAATCAAGTCGAAAATGTTCGTGTCGTCGGGGAGTTTTATGCCTCGGCGATAGCCCTTCCGATTACTCTCTCAGTCATACATCACACGTACGCCACACTCAGAGGACAGATTATTTTAGTCTTACTCCAATTAGAGTCTCAAGAAGAAGGCCACAAACAACAAGAATGCGTACAATAATATGCAGGCATGCGCAACCTGCGCTGCGCAGTCTGCACACCGACCACGCGTACCCAGCACACATGTGCCAAAAGGGGCACATACCCTCCAAAAGGGCAGGGACAACATACGGCCACATGAAAAAAAATGCATCCTCTCCTGAGGAGAGAAAAAAATGAGAAGAAAGACAGGAGAAAAAGAAATCAAATGTGAACAACATACACAAGCGGATACGCAGGGCCAAAACAGTACGATACATTAGTAACTCCGGACAACGGCGGAAAAGCCAAAGCAAAGGGGTGGAAAGAAAACAGACTGGGCCCACCCATAGAGGGAATCGCCAAACTTTCAGGCGTGGGCCCCCGAAAAACAACCACCTCGCCCTGGTGCGAAGCCAAGGCAAACCGACGGTACTGCGAAGACCGCGGCAGCTGAACCGGGTGACCAGTCATCTGACAGCACAGGAGTTGTCCGGAAAACCATCACGCAGCCGATGGGGCTACGAAAACTCACAGAGACACACACAGAAAGAAAGAAACACGGACTGACGCAAACATCTCAGCAATACCAGGAGCCAAAATTCAGACAAAAAAAACACAAGAAGGAACGGCAGAACAGCAACGTTGAACACGCCTACGGAAACAGGGGCAGTCTATCAATGAGGACACCAGATAGCACACATACAAATTGGTCACCAATAGGCAAACAAAAATTAACATAGAAAAACCACAGGGCGCTACCCTGAATAACCGCAGGCCTCGAACCTGAAAAAAACCCACAGGCCTCTAACCTGAAAAACCCACAGGGATTGAACCTGAATATCACGCGTGAAACACATCCGCTCACGAAACACAAAAAAACACCATCCTGAACACCACTGGGACGCACAAAGGCCAGCCAGCAAAACACGGAAACCGAACACCCGCAAGGTGAACCGATACAAATAAAGCGCCGGATCCCACCAGCCCACCAGGCAGACCGTGGCTCACCATGATCGGACGCCCCCCCCCCCCCCTAGGTGAAATGGAGAGACCCACGTGCCAAAACACAAAGACCAAACAACACGCTCACAGAAATATTGCCACCCGGACCGTCAACGAGAATCTCAGAATCATGTTACACCACTGGGCGACAGCCATTCCACATGAGCGGAACAACCAGACGGAGCACTAAAACGCTCGACACAAAACATGGATACGAGTAAAATGAAAAAGAAAGGACATGTACCTGAAACTGGAAACGACGGAGTACGAGTGTCACCAGACTCACCACATCGAGAAAATCGATGGGGACATCTACCAAACCAATCGATTGACACAGGATCGGAGCAATCCGACGACAACGCAACGACGTGCACCAGTGCACAACACAGGGCGAGTAAGCAACACGAGCAAAGCTACCCATGGCCATGCTGACTACCAAGCAACACGATGAGCATGCACGACAGCACGGACAACAGAAGGTGTGAAAACACAGTGCACACGACCACTCGAACAGCCAGAGGCCGGAGGGCGACAATGTACACTGGTTCAAAACACCGCACACACAAGCACTCGAAAAGTGACACACACAACGTGGGCCACAATCATGTACTAACAGAAGCGAGGCTCGAACGAGAGTACTTGTACACAAGAAAACAAACAACACGGGACTTCAATGCCACAAAGCGAAACAATTAGTTTGAAAATCCCAAATCGAAGACTAGTACCAGGAGAACTACGTACAAGGTACAAAACATTACGCAGGGCAGACAAAGCAGGCTCACCTGAGTAGGAGCTCCGGCGTCAGGGTTGAGCAGATGGAGCAAAGCGGAGCCATGGCGAGGACGTGTGGAGAAGGCAAGATTTGAAGCCACGGCGAAAACGAAAACGATCTCAGGGTCGTGGGGAACGATGCCACTAGCTGGGCGCCAATTGTCGCCGGGGAGTTTTATGCCTCGGCGATAGCCCTTCCGATTACTCTCTTAGTCATACATCACACGTACGCCACACTCAGAGGACAGATTATTTTAGTCTTACTCCAATTAGAGTCTCAAGCAGAAGGCCACAAACAACAAGAATGCGTACAATAATATGCAGGCATGCGCAACCTGCGCAGTCCGCACACCGACCACGCGTACCCAGCACACACGTGCCAAAAGGGGCACATACCCTCCAAAAGGGCAGGGACAACATTCGTTTCCAACACCTACATGTATGGCGAACTTGCCTGAAGTTGACCTTTTGTCTGTCAATAGCTTTGCATGTAAGCCTCAGGATTATTGATAGCATGAACCAAAAAGTACGAAAATACCATTGGCTTTGCCAAATTGGCTCAAAGTCTTGTTTTGTGTCTGTCTTTCCAGGACTATTGCACCAGTTTAGTTGCACTATATCAGGTGGAATTCGCACTAGTTTGTTCCTCTAGCCAAGAGCTTTCTAGGAAGCCCAAAATAATCAAAATGAATGAGAAGGGGAACGAAAGTTATTATCCAAGCAGCTTGCTGACGTAGTGCATGTAGCAGTTTACCTAAATCAAGTCAGTAATGAACGGGTTTTACAAAGCAGCGCGTTGTCTGTGCTGGCAACACCAGTAAAATGTAGGCTAAGGGGGTGTACAGGTTTTATCCCAATGTGCTCCATGTGATGCAATGGGAGCTCCCGATGGCTTTGCCAGTCCAGTGGAGCATGGATTGGGTGATTAACTGATTTGCTTCTCTTGTGACGGGCCTGCACGGTGCATGTGTGCGTACGTGCATTTTGTGTATTTTTTACAGCCTGTTATCCGGGGACCGCAGGCTCACTTTGCGCGAGTACAACAAGTTGCGGGGCTAATAGCTCTTGCAATGGCCGTGGTATTTGCAGCGCTAGTTTTGGTTATTGCGACTGCATCTTTGGCTGGGCTGGCGAAGAGTAAGCACCCTAGTCCATGTTATGTGTACGGTGATACTAAATCGTAGACTTCTGCCACGAGTGCCGGAGGGCTCGTTTAGGGACCCAGTTCGTATTTAGGTTTTTTCCCAGTCCGTTTGCTCCTTTGTCTCCTTTGTCTTTGTATGGTCTACGTACAGCGTATGATGTAACATGACTTCACTGCACCCAGCATAACGTTACACTGAAGCAAAGGTTCCGTACAAGCCAGGCGTAGACCAGGCAAACACTTGCCGACCGATACGTGTGAGCTGATGTAGTGTAGCTGTCGTGGTGGTGGATTTGCACTTGTATGTGAAACGGGTCGGGTAAAAATCAGAGGAGCACTGATTCAGAATGCCGTATTTCGCTGACGGTAACTAAGCAGAGACAAGCATATTCAGGACTGCCCCTAGCCCTGGAGCAGTGTCAGCCCGCTACCTGCTTTGGACAGGAACATGGCTATGTTCTCCATCAAGATGCGCTGTTGCTTCTTTCCCGGCGAGAGAGTAGATTCAAGGTCAGAAAAATGCGAATCTGCGCCATCGATCACGTGTCGGAATAGCGTCGGAAAAAAATGCAGACTCGGTGGTCCATCATCAAGAACTGCAGAAATTCATGAACAGTTGACAATTAGGGACGAGTTAATTCGTTTTAGCTAAAGAGACCGTGTTTGACTGAGAAAAAAGTCGGAGCGCTGTATTGCAGCCTCGGCGAACCACGACCATTCCCTGCAGCATCCTGAAGCCTACATGCTCTGAAAGTTCCATCATTTTTTCCGTGCTTGTATAAGAACGAAGTGACACTTCCAGTGAAGTTTCCGCACAAACCCCTATCTAGTAGGGCGTGTTCCGTATTCCCCGGAACCAGGTTGCATCAGTACCGTAACTGTAATACCGATTGCGGATACTTTCCGAACCCACGTTCAACAATGGAGACAAACTTTACTGGTTCGAGTTCTCACTCTCAAAACACCAACTCCCTCTTGGATTATCTTGGATGTACTCTAACAATGCCCTAGCAAAAACCTATCAAGAACCTAGCTAGAACTGAGAAGTAACTTAGAATTGGATTCAACCACTGTTCACCATGAACTCTTTCCAACACAAGGAGAATAAAAACAACAACAAAACCAAAGCTGCTAGAGCACTGCACGCGGAAAAACTCTGCACGTGAGATGCCGTGCAGCGGGAAAAAAGCCATACATCTGAAGCATACGTCTCGTGCACAGGAGCACAAGCCCGGGAAAAACGGGTTGATGATCACATGATTTCACGCATGAGTGATACCATACATGACCTACAGACACATAAATCATACAGTCATGCATGGCTACAGGTGTAGTGCTCGATGAATGCACGCAAAGTGCAGTCCTGTAATGTGACCTGTTGAAACCTGAACGGTACCAGGCGTCACCACGACTCCGACATACCTCCCTCGCGAACGAATCATAGCCTAATCAATGTATGCGAGTGAGACAAACTAATATTCCGAGTGATGTTCTAACTCCTGGGGAACTGCTATTGGATGTCACACCTAACATCATTGTGTCAAATGCATGCCGTAACGTCACTAGACATATCCGGGAACGAGGATACGTCTTATCTAGCCGGTTGGATGTATTGTTCACTCTGATTGTGGATTGCTTGCTAACACTACAGTCACAGCCTTACTACCTCATCGCCACTGCCGTACCACCATCCACTATTCGCTCAGCTGGTGACATTGTCCACATTGACGTTGGCTGTGGCTGGGCAGTTCTCGGAGTCGAGCTCCACCTCACCCTCTGTTACCTCCAGTGGGATGAGGCGATGAACTGATCGTCGATACTCCTTGCCTTTGATCTTCACGTTGACTGCACGGACGACACCATCTTGCCCTGGGTATGTGGCTGTGACGCGTCCCAGAGGCCATGTCGCGCGCGGAGTACTCTCATCCATGACAAGGAAGACCTCACCCTCCTCGACGTCTTTTGCCTTCCTGTACCACTTGGACCGGACGTTTAGCGCCGGGACCATCTCTCGCAGCCACCTCTTCCAAACTTGCCTTGTCAGCACTTGTAGAAACAGCCAGCGCCGTCTGGGGTGGACCTTCTCCAGATCCTCTGTCTCCGCCTCGAGGTGTGTGACTGCAGCCGCGCGTCCCATCAGGAAGTGGTTTGGCGTCAACGCTTCTGGATCGTCGCTGTCAGATGATACGGTGGTAAGGGGACGGGAATTCAGCATTGCCTCGGCATGTACCAGCGCTGTTGAGAACTCCTCATCCGTGAGGCCAGCCTGGTGCAGCACATGCCAGAGTGCGCGTTTGACTGCCTTGACCATCGTTTCTACTACACCACCGAAGTGGGGCGTTCTCGGTGGGTTGAAATGCCACTGTACATCTCGCAGCTCGGAGTGGGTGGTTAGGCGGTCTTGATCTATCGTGCAGGTGGCTTCGCGCAGCTGTCGCTCTGCGGCGGTGAAGTTCGACCCGTTGTCTGTCACTATGAACTCCGGGGTTCCACGCCTCTTGCAGAATCGGGTCATCGCCATCAAGAACCCATCTGTGTCGAGCGAGTTGACGGGCTCCAGATGTACCGCTCTGGTCAGCAGGCACGAGAATACGCAGATATACCGCTTCTGCTGCACCTTGCCTCGTCCCTGGCGCGTCAGAAATGGACCGGCAAAGTCGATGGTCACCTTGCCGAAGGCGATAAGTGGTGACGAGGTCCGGTAATCCGGCAACCCTCCCATGATTGGAGTCAAAGCCTTCGCGTAGCCTCGTCGGCACTTGACGCACCTGTGGCGATGCTGTCGCACAACGGACTTCCCGTTTATCAGCCAGTACCGGTTGCTGAGGTTGGCCAGCAGGTGGTTGGGACCCATGGAGTGCTGACATCTCTCGTCTTCGTCATCCACGATCAGGGCTGTGACCCGATGTTTCGGTGGCAGGATGATGGGGTGTCTTGTCGTCAGCGGCAGATGGTGTGCAGTGGTGAGTCTCCCACCAACCGTCAGTACGGTTGTGCCATGTACCTCCTCCAGCTGGGGTCGCAGCTTCAGCAATGGCTCGTTGGGATCGGGTTCCTTGCCGGACTCCAGTCGCTTGATGACCTTGCCATACACCTCCTCCTGGGCCTTCCGTACCCAGAACACGTCGGCCGCCTGGACCTCTGCAGGGGAGAGAGCGGGTACTGTCATACCGTTCACTGACTTGGCAGATCCAAACTTGCGTCGTGGAGCGGGTGTTGGTCTGTTGGCGCCAGCCTCCCTCGGTATACGGACGTTACGTACAAAGCGCTGACACCAAGCGGTGACACGGATGAGCCGCGTCCAAGACGAGAAGTTGGAGGGGTCAAGCTGGTACTTCCCTGGAACCGCGCTGAACGACATAGCGGACCGCTTCTTCAGCTCTGCCGGCAGACTACTGGGAACCTCGATCGGCCGCGCCGGGAATGCACTCTCGGGTCCGCGTAGGAACTTCGGGCCATGCCACCAGTCGTCATCGGATGCGAGCTGGGCTGCAGATAGGCCCCGGGTGCCCTTGTCCGCAGGGTTGATTGATGTCGGAACGTGCCTCCACTGACGGGGGTCCGACAGTGCTTGGATCTTGCTGACCCTGTTGCCCACCTCGACTTTGAAACGGCGGCTGTGTGAGCGAAGCCAGTACAGGACATTGAGGCTATCACTCCAGTACGTGATGTCGGACGAGCTGATGCCGAGGGCTTGGGCGACTTGTTCGGCTACCTCGGCGCCGAGTACAGCTGCTCGTAGCTCAAGCATGGGGATCGACTGTCGGTGTAGCGGGGCTGGTTTAGCCTTGGCCATGGCCAGCGTGGACCGAGCCATGCCGTCTGGATAACTCGCCCGTACGTAGACTGCTGTTGCGACTGCTGCGTCGGATGCGTCAACGAACACATGGAGGCTGAGCTCTGCATCGGCCGGATCCCGGTCTGGGTCCTTGAATGACCTGGTGGCTCTCACGGCTTCTAGCTTGGGCAGTTCCTCGAAGAACTTCCTCCAACCCTTAGCCTCAGGCTCTGCGAACTCCTCATCCCATTCCAGCCCGCGGAGGCAGGCGTCCTGGAACATGACCTTTGCTCGGATGGTGTAGGGTGACACTTGCCCTCGTGGGTCAAACAGAGAGGCCATCTTGCTCAGGACAGTGCGCTTGGTGTACTGCGTGATGACGGGCACCTGGTACTTGAACGTGAAATGGTCGCTCTCAGCATCCCAGGCGACTCCTAGCGTCTTCACGCAGGGTAGCGTGGGGTGTTGGTGGTCAGCTACCGAGATCAGCGTGTTCGGCGCCCGGTCGGCTTCTGGCACAGACTTCATGACCTCTGCACTGTTCGACATCCACTTCCGTAGATGGAAGCCTCCCTTGGCCAGTGTCTCCTGGACGTCAGTACGTAGGCCCACCGCCGCCTTTGGCGTTGGCGCAGACGCGAGTAGGTCGTCCACATAGAGGTTGTCCATGATGATGGTGTGTGTGGGTGACCCTTCGGCGGCATAGGTGGCCGCGACAGCCTGGACGGCCTTTCCGGCGAGGTATGGCGACGCCTTACACCCGAAGCACACTCGCTGGAATTCGAACACCTTGGCTCTTCCGTCGACCTCCCACAGGAATCGGTGATACCTGCGGTCTCTCTCAGCCAGCTCCACTTGCAGGAACATCTCGCTGATGTCTGCCATCAGAGCCACAGGTTCCTTACAGAACTTGAGTAGGCAACTCACGATGTTGTTCTGTAGTGCTGGGCCGGCGTGCATCTCCTCGTTGATCGAGACGTCGTTCTTCTTGGCCGCCGCGTCAAACACTATCCGCACCTTGGTGGTGGTGCGGTCCTCCTTGATCACGGGAAAGTGGGGCAGGAACCACTGGTCATCCGCATCGTTGTGCACTTCCGTCTCGGGCACCTCGCGGATATACCCCTTCGTCAGGTACTGTTGGATGACACCGGCGTACGCTGCTGCGAGCTCAGGTCGTTTGTACAGGGACCGTTGGAGACTCGCCAGTCGTTGTTGGGCCATCGGTCTGTTCGAGGTCACGTGAGGCTTTCTGTCTTCAGCGACCCACGGGATGCCAATGGTGACACGGTTGTTGTTGAGGCTCATGGTGTCGTCAGTCACCTTCTCGGCTTCACACTCAGCTCGAGACATGGTCTCTCCCGTGGCTGTAGAGCGGATGGTGTCTAAATTGAACATGCTACGCACCATGGCATTCAGCTCCAGGGTTGGCTCGGTGGGCTCTGCGGTCGCGGCATGTGTGGCGTGGTGGACGGTTGGTTCCGCCGATGTTCCGCTCCCCTCCAGGAGACCGAAACAAATCCATCCGAGTGGTGTCTTTCTTGCGATTGGACCATGGCCAGGCCCACGGCGTTCGGCTAGCGAGGCGTGCAACTGTGGAACGTCAAGGCCCAGTAGGATGTCCACAGTTGGGTTAGCTGGGGTATCCGGATTCATCCCGCGCAGGTGTGGCCAGCTTGCCTTCTGCGCATCCCAGTCCACACGTTGCATGTCGGCGGTTATCTGAGGGAGAACGACCGCCTGCACTGGGGTTGTTGCAGTTGAGTCTTTGTGACAGATCTCTATGGGAGCGATCCTGGACTCGTGCTGCAGACAGCTGCCACCGAGAACAGTCGTGCGCACGGACGTGGTCTCACCGGGTGGGACATTCAGCTTCTCAGCCATGTCGGTGGTGATGAAGCTGCAGGTGGACCCAGAATCCAGCATGATCGTTGCTTGTAGCTCGACGTCTCCACATCTCACTGTCCCCACAGTCGTCATCAGAGCTGGTAGGTTTGCTGGGATTTCGGCATGCAGGGCGCTCGCTGCAGAAGCCATATTCGCGGTGTTGGGTGCGAGCGGCGTTTTGTTGGCTACCGCTGCTAGGCCTGTCAGAGTCGTCCCTGTGGAGCAGCGTGTTGTGCTTGCCTTTGCACTTCCTGCAGTGGCTCGAGGTGCAATTTCTGGCGAAGTGGCCGTCCTGTAGACAGTTAAAACACAGGCCCAAGAGGCGCACCAGCTCTGATCGCTTCTGGACGGGTAGCTGTTGGAACTCCTTGCACTGCGCCATTGCGTGCTCTTCCATGCACTTCCTGCAGCTCTTCTTCTTCCTTGGGGAGTCAGAGGTGGCGTCGCGGGTAGTGCCCGCTGTTACTGCGGCCAGGGTCGTTGACCTTCTAGGCGGAGGGGCTGGCTGAACGGCGGCCGTCTTGGTGGAGGTTGGTGTCACCAGAGAGGCGGCTTCCGCTCGTTCGGCCAACCACTCAGACAAGACACCAAGGTCTAGTTCATCCGTACTAAGGCCGTTGGCCTTCACATACTCGCCCCACTGCATTCGATGGGGGAGCGACAGCTTGGCCACCAGCTCATCACGGAGCGCAGGGTTGTTCCTGTGGCCATGGCTCTTTAGCAGCTTCATAGTGAGGACGATGTTCCTCACAGATGTGGCCAAGGAGTGCAGGGCGTCCGTGTCCTCTGCTCTGGCTGGCTTCAGCGCCTTGGCCTGCTCGATTAGCTGTTTCACTACCAATTCCGGCCGGCCGAAACGACGCTCCAGTGTCCGGATGGCCTCGTCTACATTGTCTGGCACGGCCAGGAGCAGCTGTACTGCCTCCTGGGCTGGTCCCTTCAGGCAGGTCTGCAAGCGCTGGACGTTCTCTGCGTTTGAGTATGCGCATTGCTCCGTGCTGCTTCGGTACAGTGCGAGGAACGCGGGCCATTCCTCCGGCTTGCCAGAGAAGATTGGCAGCTTGCTGCTGGTGGATGACTGGCGTGCAGCCAGCTGTCTGATGCCAGCGTTACTATCCTCGACCTGGGAGGTCTGCCCTTGACGTAGGGCCTGGGTGATTGCACCTACAAACTCACTGGCCAGGTCTGCCATCTGACGCGCAGGATTGCTGTTAACTGTGCTGCCAGTAATAGTACCGGTAGTAGAGGTACAACCACTCATGTACGCGTCTTCGACCTCACTCGCATTACTTGCTGCGCCCTTACCACCGGTACACGTCTCCGTAGCTCTGGCACTAGAGTATCCACGTGGCCCTGACTCTGAGTCGGAGTCTGAGACTGTCATGTATCCGCGTGCACGTGCACTCGTGTCGCGACGGTGCTTTCGTGGTGCGGGTACTGGCATGGATGCGTGTGGGTGACTGGGTGACGTAGTGCTCGGGATACCGCTATGCCTTGTGCTTGCGGTTGACTCGCAGCGCTCACGTCTCTCCTCGTGGACCTGTGCAGGCTGTGGTTGCACTACCGGTAAGCCTTGTACTTCTCTGACAGGCTCAGTGACACTACCAGACTTCGGCGCTCGTCGTTGTCTGGCACGGCTTTCTCGTAGGGCATACTCCGCTGCGAATAGCCGCTGCCTCAGCTCTGTCATCGATCGGGCCAGCTCATCGTTGCGTTCTCGTTCTGCCGCAAGATCCCTGGCTTGCTTGTCGCACGCTAGCTCGACCATTGCCCTACTCGCCTCAGCTTCCTCTAGGTTCGTCTGCAGTGCGTAAGCGTCTCGCTGGCGCCGCTTCTCGACGATCGCGGATTCATCGATCATCGTCTGAAGCTGTAGTAGTTGCTGCTGATACGCAACTTCCTTGGCCCGGAACTCACGTTCTACACTGCGTAGACTACTGCCAGTACTGGATCTCGGCAGTTGCTGACGCTCTACGAATGTCCTATCCCAGGGCTCGGGCCCTATTCCCCGCTGAATGGACTCGCTTAGATAGTCAGCGTAAGTGGCATCGGCTACAACAGCAGTGGTGTGTTCAATCGTTCTTTGAAGTACCTGTGTCTGTGCCTGTGCCTGCGGTTCTGGTTGATGAAACGGAGGTTCATTCAGGTGTTCATGAATCGGATCTTGGACTACGCATGGCGGTGCCTGGTAGTGGTAGCTGTGTGCCGGAGTGAATGCACGGACATGCTGGACATCTGAGTCCCTCTCTACATGTGCGTCTATCACTACGTCTACCGGTGGTGGTGTGCTAGCCTGACAGGCCTCTGCATGGTGTAGACCTACTGCTGATTCTGACGTTACGTGCGTAGATCTATGGGAAGCCTCTCCTTCTGATGGCTGAGATTCTACACCGACTACCGTGTGTGACTCTGTTGGTGTTGGAACAGCAACTGAACTAGGTGCAACTACATCATCGTCAAAGTCGATAAGCGACGTATCTTGGGCTGCAACCGCCTCATGCAACTCACCCGCTTCCTGGAAGACTTCTTCTCGCATCGCAGGAGAGCTGGAGGTCTCAACGGACCTTTCCCTCAACGTCCCTTCGGCTTCCGACATCGCCTGCTCCGTCAACCGGGCGATTTCCAGCCGCTTTTCCGCCACAGCCTGTTCCGCTTGTAACACGGCTATCCTGGCGCTGAGCCTGTCAGCTGAATTCGCGGTGACGGCTTGGCTCCTACTTTCGGTCATCCTGTCATCTCCACCACTAGCACCAGCGTAGGACTGGGTGTCTGTGTACCCGAGTTTTGGCGCTGCGACGCCTTTCGTCGTGCGCTGACTCCGCCTGAGCTTCTCCATCGTGGACGTGATCCGGCTCGAAGGACCACTATGTTCCGTATTCCCCGGAACCAGGTTGCATCAGTACCGTAACTGTAATACCGATTGCGGATACTTTCCGAACCCACGTTCAACAATGGAGACAAACTTTACTGGTTCGAGTTCTCACTCTCAAAACACCAACTCCCTCTTGGATTATCTTGGATGTACTCTAACAATGCCCTAGCAAAAACCTATCAAGAACCTAGCTAGAACTGAGAAGTAACTTAGAATTGGATTCAACCACTGTTCACCATGAACTCTTTCCAACACAAGGAGAATAAAAACAACAACAAAACCAAAGCTGCTAGAGCACTGCACGCGGAAAAACTCTGCACGTGAGATGCCGTGCAGCGGGAAAAAAGCCATACATCTGAAGCATACGTCTCGTGCACAGGAGCACAAGCCCGGGAAAAACAGGGTTGATGATCACATGATTTCACGCATGAGTGATACCATACATGACCTACAGACACATAAATCATACAGTCATGCATGGCTACAGGTGTAGTGCTCGATGAATGCACGCAAAAGTGCAGTCCTGTAATGTGACCTGTTGAAACCTGAACGGTACCAGGCGTCACCACGACTCCGACAGGGCGCACTCATCCGATTTTGGCGTACGTGCGTGAGTTTGATTGGGAGTATAGGATGAAGGGAGTGGCTCGGCTGCCTTGGACCGACACCATTCACAGCAGCGCCCTCTAAAAAATACAGGCAGTGACATTTGATTTTTGCGCCATACGTGTACTCCCAGTTTTATTTTCATTGATTTTCACAGCATCACAAGATGTGTTCGCACATGTACTGTGTTCTGAGTCCCGCGGTACCTGCGATAAGAGAGGTTGAATTGTAGATTTGTAGTTATGGTGTGTGCTGCAATGGTGTGTGCATATTGCTGGTTCACGATCTACTCTTCTTTTGACATCTGTACTGTGCAGGTGTGAACATCGCTGTGATGTGCATAATGGCAGGTATGGCAGCTACTCCGAGTGCAGGGGAGACTGCCACATCAAGTGTGCCAATCACGTCACTTGTATTCTGGAGGTACCTCGTCCACACAAATCACTCATAGAGAACAGAGTGATGCACTGTCTCTGTCCACCAGGTCTGGATGCGAGACCACCAGCCAGACCTGTAGATCAGGTAAGCAACTGTTAGGAACTGTGATAGGTTCTTTCTTAGGGTGCACACACCCACTGCAACCAATTCATATGTAAATCACGAAAACGTCGTTCAATCTGAACAAGTGACAAGGCAACTATACGTTTAGGATGGCAATCCATAGTATATTAAAACTCGGATGTTGTAATGTTGGTCTCTTACTTTATTCCAAACAACAACTCACTCGGAGCTCCGGAAAGCTTCGCAATATGATGCCAACAGAATGTAATGGTGTGCGTGCATGAGTACAGAGTCGGTGCGTACCGACTGTCAGCACAGGTGTGGAAAGCGGCCTATGGAAATGGATAGGAGTACAAACGGCGCTGTGTACATATATGCGTGTGACAGTCCATATATGTATGTGTGAACACTACATCCCTCCCAACGCAGAAGGAATGTTCTATCGCTAAAGACTAGTAAAGAGAAGATTCGGATATGGCGGAAAGAACGAACGAACAGTAAGGGAAAGGCATAAACCAGAATGCACGAAGAGAGTCCGACAGATAGAGCAAACTAGAGCCCTTCCTTTCCCAACAGAAAATGAACTGGGTATGCATGAGTGTCCCAGCAGATCGGGGCGGTAGAGGGGTCACAGTGCTGTGGGCCGACTTGGCAGCTCGGGACGGTTGCTGGCGAGGTACTGCCTGGGTTCCAGTGTTGACGGCAGGTGGACCGGGAGCTAGTGTGGTGGCAGCACTGTCAGCTGGTAGTGGGTGATGGGCTGGCGGCGTGACAACAATTACGGGCTTGACGAACGACATATGGCGAGTCGATCTTTGGCCAGTTGCCGGGTTGGAGATCGTCACCGTAGACCCGGAGGTCCGGTCCACGGTCCAGGGGTTGGGATCCCACTGTGGTGAGAGCTTGTTGTGTGCCTGCTCATTGCGGCGTAAGATGCGCTGACCAGGAGTGAGGATGGGGGCGTTTGACCGGCGGTAGGCATTGGCAGCGTCGCACTGGGATTGGCGGAATTGCTGGTCACGGTGGGCATCTGAAGGCAAGTCTGGTGCAGTTGGGGTAGTGCAGGGTATGCTGTCGCGGATGGGGCGACCAAACATGAGTGTTACCGGTGCCTCGTGAGTGGCAGGGTGTGGCGTGTTGCGGTACGCTAGAAGCCATTGGTCTAATGCAACATTGATGTCTTCGCCAGCTAGCTTGGTAGTTTGCAGAACTTTGCCAATGGTACGGTTGAGGCGCTCGACTGCTCCGTTGGCTTGTGGCCACAAAGGAGGGGTGCGGCGGTGCTGGATAGCGTGTTGCGCGAGGAAATCAGCAAAAGCCGAAGAACGGAACTGAGGACCGTTGTCTGAGACTAGCTCTTCGGGCAAGCCGAACATGGAGAATGTAGAGCGCAGAGCTTTAACAACACCGGCCGTAGTGGGTGTCGTGCTGAACACGTTGATGACCGGGTAGCGAGTCAACTGGTCGATAGTGGCAAGCAGGTGCTGACCGTTCGGCGTGGGTCCGTACAAATCGACGAAAACTCGTTGCCACGGCGTGGTGGACGGTGGTGTGGGCACTGACTCCGGACGTAGCGGTGTCGTTGAGAGTTGCTTGGCACGGATTACATTGCCGGCAGAGTGCTTCGGCTTCAGTAGCCATGTTGGGCCACGAAACCTTGCTGTTGAGCCTTTGCTTGGTGTGGACGATACCTTGGTGGCCCGCGTGTGCCAGCTGCAGGGTACGCCGTTGAAGGGCCGTGGGAATGACGAGACGGTCGTTGCGGAGTAGTAGACCGTCACTCTCAGACAGTTCATGGCGGAGGGCAAAGTACGGGCGGACCGTGGTGTGGTTGGAATCCCAGCGGCCAGTTTGCAGAGAGGAAAGGACGGCTTGCAGTGTGGTGTCTGTGGTGGTGGCGTCCGCAATCTCCTTCAGAGCCAACGCATTCGGCTTAGCTGCTGTAGCTAGGGCATGTATGTACGCAGTGTCTTCCTGTGCGTCGACGTTTGGCAAGTCGGGATGAGGCTGCGGTTTGCGACTGAGGACGTTGGCCGGGTTTTCTGGGCCGGGCTTGTACTGGAGCTGGAAGCTGAGATCCTGCAGGCGGAGGACCATGCGCTCAATTCGTGGCGGAGGTCTCGATCCGACGGCCATGAGTTGCAGGAGCGGCTTGTGGTCGGTGACAACGGTGAACTGTGGATCACCTGCTAAGTAGTGGTGAAAACGAAGGCAGCCAAACTTGACGCCCAATGCTTCCCGTTCAGTTTGGGAATACCGTTGCTCGACATCGGAGAGTGCACGGCTGGCGAACGCTACGGGTGCATCGTGGCCGTTGTCTTGGCGTTTACACAGAATTGCGCCGAGGCCGGTGGGCGATGCGTCGACATACAGTGAAGTGTACCGCTTGCGGTCGAAGTATTGCAGCATGCGGTCTTCGGCGATGGCCTCCTTCAGTGCATCAAATGATTGCTGCTCAACATCAGTCCAACGCCAAACAGTACCTTTCTTAGTGAGAGCGCGGAGTGGCGTGGTGAGATCGGCCATGTTAGGAATGTAACGGCGGAGGAAGTTGGTGAGACCCAGGAAACTCTGTATGTCGCTGACGCAATATGGCGTAGAGAATGCAGCCACAGACTGCTGGTGGCTGGGAGAGGCACGGATGCCCTTGTCGGAGTAGACGCTAGCCATGAACTCGAGCCGAGGCTTGAGGATGTGACATTTGGCTCGGTTGAGTGTAACGTTGTGATCTTGGAGCCGCTGGAGGCAGGCGACGAGTCGTAGGTTGTGCTCTTCGACGCTCGTACCAAAGATGAAGATATTAGGGAGGTTCCGGAGTACGACTTTTCGTTCCAAAATCCGTAGAGGCGCTATTGATTTTTTATACGCCGTTTTCGAGCAGGGAAATGTTCCGGAGTACGGAACTTATGTGTTTGCCGTCATTGCCTAGGGTACGATTGCAAACACGTCTGATACGTTACTATTTATTCGTGAAGACTTGGGAACGGAAACAAAACATGTCATGAGAAAGAACAACAGGAAAAAGAAGCACACTCAACTAATCCGTGTGTGTGCGTGCATGCAGTACAACTATTACGTAATGAATATAGATACACATCACGCCCCTTCGAGATGTTGCGAAACCTGTGACAGCAGCATCTATCATAAATAAAACAAAATGAAGAATGAAAACAACAAAATGAAGAATGAAAACAACAAAGCAGAGACAGCAGAAATTGACATTAGTGATCAAGAGTGTCAATCATAGGACTGTCCATGATGCGAACCAATGTTTAAACGCTGGGGTGGCTTGCGCTGACGTGCGCTGCGGCGGGACGGCGGCGGCGGGGAAGAGGCGTCAGCAGCAGCCGGTTGGACAACAAGCGGTGCAGGCACAAGTGGGCGATACGGACGCAGGAATCTGCGGTTCCGCCAATAAATGCGACCACTCGGCAACTTCACTAGGTAGTCCCGATGATTACAGACAGCAACAATGACCCCACGAATAGACCACTGCTTGGTGCGCGGATGCTGAACATCCACGTGGGTGCCGAGGCGGAGCTGCGGCAACGAGCGACGAGTTGACGACTTGTCTGTGACGGCATCGTCGGATGGCATGGCAGTCTCATCACGTGTCGTCGCTTTGGAGAGCCAGGATGAATCAAACTCCTTCCAATGTGCAATGACGAATGACTGGAGAGAGCGGCCATATAGGAGCTCAGCGGGGCTCTGACCAGAGGAGCCAGGTGTGTTTCGCCATTCCAGTAGCCCTCGGCGGAAGTCATCTGTGTCAAGATTGCCATTCACGGTTGTCTTGGTGATAAGACGCTTCATGGCTTTGACAGCAGCTTCGGCGTGCCCATTACTCTGCGGGTAGTGGGGAGAGGACATGACATGGTTTACCTGCCAGCGCGTACAAAACTCAGCAAACTTATGCGAGGAGAACTGGGGACCACCATCTGTACACAGCACAGCATGAACACCAACATCAGAGAACCAGCGACGGAATGCTAGTATCACGTCATGCGATGAGGTGGTGCGGCCAGTACGCGCGACACAGGGCCAACCGGTCAAACGATCTGCATACACAAGGAAGTCGTGACCTTGACAAGTGAACAAATCGGCAGATGCACATTCAAACGTCGGGGTGTCGGGGTGCGGTCGTTCAGCAGGGGCTCAGCTGGCTGGGACGACTGGTGTTCGCGGCAAGCAGGACAAGAACGAACGAGTGTATCAATGTCCTTGGTGATACCGGACCAGTATACAAGCTGACGCGCACGAGACTTAGTACGCACTAGGCCTTGGTGTGAAGCGTGGAGGTTGTGCAATACCTGAGCACACAATGATTCAGGAACAACAATGCGGTTGCCCTTCAACACAATGCCATGGTCGACGGAGAGATGCTCACGTCCATTCCAGTACGCACGCAACTTCTGCTGGCGATCAGGGAATCCAGTCAAGATACACTCAATCAA
The DNA here is from genome assembly GCF_964019385.1 of Sycon ciliatum. Lineage (NCBI taxonomy): Eukaryota > Metazoa > Porifera > Calcarea > Leucosolenida > Sycettidae > Sycon > Sycon ciliatum. The sequence goes on from NC_088644.1 coordinate 4,949,715, forward strand.
TGACTGGTACGGGGCATCTGCAGCTGCAGCTTCACGCAGCTCTGCAACCTTGAGATTTGCATTCGGCTCAGTGTCCGAGTGCACCATGCAGATCTGAATGCTGCGGCAATGAAGCGACGGGGCTTCACCAAGCTCATCAGTGGTGGAAGGAATGCCAACAGGATTCCGGGACAGCGCATCGGCGAAGGCATTTTCAGAACCTTTTCGCCAAGATGCCTGCAGCTGATAGGCTTGGAGCTTGAGGCGTAATCGTAGAAGACGCGGGTTCTCGATCTGATCCAACGAATATGAGTTGATGATCGGAATCAGGGGCTTGTGGTCGGTGACTACTTCAAATGGCGCACCAGACAGGTAGATGCGGCATTTGCGCACGGCCCATACTACAGCGAGCATTTCCAACTCGATGACAGCATAACGTGTTTCAGCATCAGACAGGTAGCGGGATCCACACTGAATAATACGCCACTGATCATTCTGCTTTTGCCAAAGCACGAATCCGAGACCTCTTAGAGCGGATGCATCGGTTTCAAGCCGGAGGTCTTGACCAACTTGATAGAATGCGAGAACCGAAGGAGACAAGAGAGCTTCCTGTGTCCGTTCAAACGCTGCAGTGTGGCTAGCGTCCCACATGAACTCACAGGAGGTCTTGAGCAGGCCACGCAGAGGATTGGTCAACTCGGCTAGATGTGGAGTGAACTCACCACATTGGTTCACTAGACCGAGGAGCGAACGGTGATCGGTTCTGTTGGTGGGTACTGGAAACTGGCGAATACCGGACGTCTTATCGTCGTCGACGACCCAGCCATCAGGCGTGACATTGTAGCCGCAGAAATGGACACGTTGCGTACCGAACACAAACTTGGCGGGGCTGAACGTGATACCATGCTCCCTGGCGCAGAGCAGAATCTCGCGCACGTGGCTGACATGCGACAGAAAGTCGTCGTCGTACGCTAGGCAATCATCGACTACCTTGCCGAGACGCGGGATGGCAGAGAACGCAGCATCAGTGCGCCGGTTGAACTCATCCCCAGCAGATGTTAGACCCTGCGGGTTCCGTAGATAACGATATCTGCCGTACGGGGTGATAAACGTGGTGAATTCCTGAGCAGTGTCACTGAGAGGAATCTGCCAGTAGCCGTGCCTTGCATCGAGCTTCGTAAAGAACTTAGCAGAGCCAACTCCAGAGACAACGTCACGTGCCGTATGTACGGGATGCGCGGGACGACAGACTTGGTCGTTCAGCCGCTTGAAGTCAACTGTGAGGCGCTTCTCAGTGCTGCCCTTCTTGTCTACTATGACAATCGGATGGCACCATTCACTGGGCTCCGTCACTGGTTCAATAATCCCGTCGCTGACCATGCCGTCGAGCTGAGTCTTGATCTGGTCACGGAACGCATACGGTATTGGTCGAGCAGTGTACACACAGGAAGGCTTAGAATCATGCTGTAGCTCAATTTCCATTGGCGGACCTTCCATTGGCTTCAGACCGGAATCCGAGAAAACGTCAGCGAACTCTTGCAGGAGCTGATCACGTGTCCGCGCTAACTCAGCATCACTAGGATGAGCGCATGACGAAACAGCTGCACAGATCTTGGGTGAAGATGCACCCTCGTGTTCAGCGGTGAATTGGACTGGCCAATCAGGTGGGAGAAACTTCAGCGCACGCAATGAGGTATGAGACAGCAGGGCATCGTGTAGACCCTTGTACACATGGATGACGGTTTCATGCTGCGTCTCACCGACTCGTAGAGTCGCACGTATCTTGCCCAGGTTGCGTAGCGGCTCACCGGTCACAGCCTGCACACAGTCGTGGTCGTCATCTAAGCTCTCGACGAACCCACCGATCTGCGTGAGGTGCTCCTCGCCAATAGCATCAACGTCACTGCCTGTGTCTGGTGTCCAGGACAGTTGGGATGGCTGATCCTCTGTTTGCAGCATGGTCGAAACAGGTACTGTGCGACGGTCCACGCGAGACGCACGCTGTAGCTTCAGCTGTCCAAGCTTGGCAGCAGAGCTAGTCTTCGGCTGTTTCTGGCGCTTGCACATTCGCTGAAAATGCCCAATGCCATGACAGGAGTTGCACTTCTTGCCCTTGGCAGGACATACAGATTTCGTGTGCTCAGAGCGACCACAATTCGGACAAGTGGACTTGGTCGCACTTGATGTCTCACTTGGCTCAGAGTCAGCTGGCTTGTGACGTTTCTGTTGCTTGTACGCCGACTGCTTGGCAGCACTTGCCTGGAGGCCAGGACTGGGCATGTGTGCCTTGGTGTGGTATGCTGCTTCCTCCGTCCGACAGAGGGTGACAGCCTGGTCGAGCGTGAGACCATGAGTTGCGAGTAACTTGTGCCGCGTCTCATCGTTCCGCACACCAATTACGACGCGGTCGCGCAGAGATTCCTCCTTGAGGGTACGGCCGAGGCCTTTGCACTGCGCACAGCAGCGAGCATCACACGTTCCACATAGGCTGTGTGACAAGAAGTCACATGCACTTTGTAGTTCACACAGGGCTGTGTAAAACGCATCAAATGATTCTCCAGCTTGCTGGACACGCTGGTAAAACTCTATGCGGTCCAACAGTGGATTACGTTGCCGTCTGATATACGCCTGAATGCGCTCCAGCATCAGGTCGACGTCAGCTGAAGCTGGTATGCAGATAATATCCTCTCGGATAACGTCGCAGCTCCTCATCGAAACACTGACGGAGTGTTGCCACTCTGGCCTCACGAGCCTGGCTGGCCAAATGCTGGCAAACACTAAAATCTCTCCAGCTTTCAACGAAGGAGTGAAAATCAGCCAGCGTCGCAGACGACAATAAGTGTGGGCAGGAAACACTGTTCACTGGCCGTGGTGCTGAGGTCTGCGAGGTGGACTGAGCTGGTGCTGAGGGCTGTGGAGTGAACTGAGGCTGCGATGGTGATAGCAACCTGCTCTGAACATTCTTGAACAGATCTTGCATCGCCTTATCACGAGCCTCAGCTGCACGCATCTGCTGCTCCATAAATTTCATCAGGACACCCATTTGAGATTCCTGCTGTCGCTCGGTCGCGGAGGACAGGTCAAATCCGGTATCGTCCTGTGATTGTTCCATTACGATTAGTCACTCTCGTCCACGAGTACGAACAAATACACTACTAAAATAATTCAACTGAGACAGAGTTTCGATCGCGGATACTACTACTTCACACGGAAAAAACAACTGAGCCCGTGCAAACACTACAAGGTGCGGACACAAGGCACGGACACAGGAAAGAACAAGTTCACTGCGCCATGATACGTTACGATTTATTCGTGAAGACTTGGGAACGGAAACAAAACATGTCATGAGAAAGAACAACAGGAAAAAGAAGCCCACTCAACTAATCCGTGTGTGTGCGTGCATGCAGTACAACTATTACGTAATGAATATAGATACACATCAACGTCACCTTCCGGCGCTATGCCTTTTTATTTTGAAAATTTGTACTGAAATCAAAACTTCCCGCGGAAAATCGATGTTTCTCGTACCAAATTTGTACGCGAAAAATCTTTCTGCACCCGATGACGCAAAATCTCCATACGAAACATGGTTCGTGTGAAAGCCAGTCCACACGGATTCTCTGTGCCGAAAAATCGTGTGGAGCATGCCTGGAAAAAATCCGTAGCGCCCATACGGATTTTGGCACGGAAAATCGTACCCCGGAACCTCTCTATTGTCGTGGACGTTCTTCACACCGTCGAGACCAGCGAGAATGGCGTCCATGTGCGCTGTAGGATCTCGGATGCGGACGATACGCCCATGGGCAGACGTTTACAGCGCATGAGACCCAGAGGAGTGGAGAAAACTGTGTAGCGACGTGACTCAGGGTGTAGACAGATCTGGTGGAATGCCATGTTCAGGTCGAGTTCTGAGAACCACTGTGCGTCAGCCATGGTGTCAGTGATCTCCTCAATAGTGGGAATAGGATGGCGCTCACGCCAGGCAGCGGCATTGACGTCACGGTAGTCATGGGTGATCCGGACCTGGCCCGGTTGCGACTTAGGGACGACGACAATTCGTGCCACCCAGGGAGTCGAACCGGTAGCAGGCTCGATAATGTCGAGGTCCTGTTGCTGACGTAGTTCTTCGATGGTGGCTTCCCCGCAGATGGACAGGTACACGGGATGGAGGATGGGCCACTGGTGCGGTGTCGGGCTGGACGTAGATGTGGGCCTGGACGTCCTGGACGCAGCCGAGACCGTGGAAGCGCGAGTCGAAGCGGCTCAGAATGGCCGCAGTTGCAGCTGTGGGCGCATCTGGCGCGGCGTCTGTGGTAGCATAGGCGCGGTCAGTGGCTGGGCCGATGTGCAGCAGGCCGAGGCGAGAGGCTAAGTCACGGCCGAGCAGCGTAACGGACCGTGGGAGGTCAACTATGGCAAATGTGCAGCTGAGGCTATGCTGGCCATGCGCCACGGGCAGGTGAACCTGACATGCAAGAGGCAGGGAGCAGACGCGCCAAAGGCGTAGATTTTGGCGGCGGCTGGTGTTATCTGCACGGCAGGTGCAATGCGAATGAGGTCGGCTCGCGTCATGATGTTTGTGGACGCACCAGAGTCGATTAGGACTGGCAACGCTGTGCCATTGATAGTGGCTGTGACGTGTGCACTGGTGGCCGCAGCATCATCACAGTAAGTTGTGAATGCCTCATACTCATAGTCAGAGAGGAAATGAGCTGCCTGTGGGAGGTAAACTGGGTCCTGTGGAGCCACAGCTGGGCTAGTACTAGTAGGTGCAGTGTATGGATGAGCATCAGCTGAAGTGTGGCTGGTGTCCATGTTGTGAGACAAAGAGTATAGTGGGTCTGACATCATGTGTACTGAAGCTGGACCACTACTACTAGTACTTGGTGTGGACAAACAAGCTTTGGCCAAGTGGCCCCACTTGCCACACTTGGGGCAGCGCTGGCCCCGTGCAGCATCACAGGACCGGTGGCCTGACTCTCCACAGCGGTAGCAGCGCGATGTGCTGGATTCCCGCTGGCCTGGAGCGCGAGTGGCGACTGGGGCAGGTGGCTGGTGGTACAAGTTTGCAGCTGGATGTGGCGAAGACTGCATCGGTCGATGCGATGGAGCTGAAACAGTAGCAGGAGGCGGCTGTGCCCTGTTGTAGACCGGCGGCTGATGACGGAGGGCATTGACTGAGTCTTGTGTGTGCCGGAACGCCGCCGTCTGTTCCACAGACGCTTCAAATGCTCTGGCGGCCTTGAGCGCCTTGTCGAGATCAAGGGCCGCAGTCTCTAGCAGTTTTCTGCGGAGTGGATCGGACGTGCATCCTGCCACAATTTGATCACAGAGAGCCACGTTCTTCTGGTCATCGTCGGCGAAGCTGCAGGTCGTTGCCGATGCCAGCAAACGAGTATAGAAAGTGTCGAATGTTTCGCCAGGCTGCTGCGTGACCTGACGGAAGTGGAAGCGGGCCATGCTGGGGCTCTGCTTCGACTGGAAGTATTCGGCGACGGCGGATAGGAGATCGTCCAGATCGTCGCCAGTGTCGGCTAATGTAGGGACGAGCTGCTGGATGTCCTTGCCAGCCACATACTGGAAAGTGTCTCTCTGGCGAGAGTCGTCCGAGATGCCGGCTGCTGTGACATAGAGTCGGAAACTCCGTTCCCAAGCAGGAAAACGGGCGGCAGCGTCGTAGAGACTGCTGTAGATCAGGAATGGCTCCGGAGGCGGTAGTGGCAGCAGGGACATGGCGAGGATCACGCGTTGGCTCGCAGCGCCAATGTAATGTTGGTCTCTTACTTTATTCCAAACAACAACTCACTCGGAGCTCCGGAAAGCTTCGCAATATGATGCCAACAGAATGTAATGGTGTGCGTGCATGAGTACAGAGTCGGTGCGTACCGACTGTCAGCACAGGTGTGGAAAGCGGCCTATGGAAATGGATAGGAGTACAAACGGCGCTGTGTACATATATGCGTGTGACAGTCCATATATGTATCTGTGAACACTACAGATGTTGAGCAAATAGTATTATGTAAAGAGAAAAGGACCTATAAGTTACTAGTTATGACTAACAGTCCACCAAGGTAACGAGATAATATACAGTCAGATAGTGCGACAACAAGGCACAACACGGACAGGGATATTGAGACATTCGACGACCTGACACCTAGCTCCAGCACATCTACGAAGTGCTATTCACGACCTGATCTTACTGGGTGTCCTGTGATGCTGTGTGTGCGTGTGTGTGTGTGTGTGTGTGTGTGTGTGTGTTTGCCTAGCAACATGTCTGTGATGTGCCCTGCACTGGCAAGAGATATGGGCACAACTGCATGCACACGTGCAACTGTACACGGGGTGTGTGCGACAACAGCATCGGTTGCCTGTGCCCGGACGGATTTATGGGAATAAAGTAAGTATTTTGTCACGTGTCAGGATAGTTTACTTGTATAAGCCAGCAGGTTACACTACCCTTCACAGCCATGAGGAACTTCCTTTGACTCCTTGAGTTGCTTGCCAGATTGAACTGCCAGCCCATTGTGGATCACTGTGTATATTCAATGCCTATGATACCTGGCAAAGCGCCATACTATGCAGAGCCCTGGCTTTCCGCAGCAGGCCAGACAGTGAAGCACAGCACTATGCAGAGCCCTGGCTTTCCGCGACAGGCTGGACCGTGAAACCGTGCATCACGGCGGCAGCCCAGTTTTGGCATGCACATGCGGCATTTCTTCTGCGGATTTTATCTGCTCGGCGTCGCTGGGATCTTCTGATGCTGGTGGTGAGCACCGGCGTAGTGAGTTGGTAGTACCGGTGTGGCCGGGTTCTGCTGGGCCTGGCCTGTGTACCTACGACTACGTTTACCTTCACCAGGCGGTGAATTGCACACACAGACCGGAGAAAGTCGGTGTGCTTCAGGCGACGGTTCCCTTGGCAACGGTTTTCTTGGTTGACTTCATTTTCATGTATGGGTGAAACGGTTCGGGTAAGGAAGTGGTTTTGGAACTGCCAGCTGAAAAGAATCGGGTACCCGTTCCGTCAAATTTCGAACCGAAACTCGAAAAATCTCGTTCTCGTACAAATACATGTACACGCCAAGTCTACTCAAGATTTTTAAACGTCTTATAGTCCGTGAGCCAAATCTCAGAATCGGCCGTTTTAGCATCGACCGTTGCACCCAGAGGGGGACAAATCGTCCTTCAGCACACCGCTTCACGATAGTATTCTGAAGCGATTTCCACTTGTTGGACAGTTCGAAACTGATCCAGGGAGGTCACAGAAGACGCCAAACATCCAACTTTGCTCACTGACAGCAGCGGCCATTTTCGCCTTCTTCGCTTGATTTTTTTGCGCTTGTTCACGGATTCTCATTTTTTGAAGCCATGAGCAGATACCACGAGTGCACATAACGCGGAAACCAGTGCACAAAACTAGATTCGAATTTTTTTGCCGCTGAGAATTATGAATCGGGATCATGCATGCAAACTGCATGCAACAAAGTAACTATACTGAGTCTGTTTGTAGTTACAATGCAATCGTTCAGAGCTGACTTCCAAGAATGTCCTAAATATCTCTCGACATATTTGTTCACCACTTCCTAGGCCTATAGGCGTAGTAGACTGTAGTGAGTAACTTTCTGGAGCAAATGACGACTGCCCCGAGCATGAACTTCTTTTCATCCTGTTCAAGGTCAAATATTACTCAGTTTGCGTTGAAGAATAACAATTACTTCAGTACATTCGTGAATGGCCGAACTGAGAAAACCCTCATGATTTCTCTTGGATTTCGTATCCCAAGTTCCTCTACTTGGCTGGATAAATCGCCTCTTGACTTCATCATACTGGACTGGAACTTGTAGATAATAGCGAGCAATGAATTGGTGAGTGAAGTATATTTCAAAAGTAATAACCACTCGATTACTGAATAGTAGTGAATACGTAGAATACTCCAGTATTATAATGATATGAACACTGAAGCTAATGTGACATTACGGTAGTACAATAGGAAGTACGTCACCATTGTTGTAAAGGCACGCGCTGATCCTATCCAACCTGACGGCCAATGCAAGAGGTTGGAATTGGCTATTGATTTCCTAACACACTCATACAGCACCAAAAGCTATCTGTCATTGCTCATTTTCAACTCAACTTAACACAGTTGCAAATCACCAGGTGCACATCTTGGCACATAATGTGTGCTGTCGCAGTCCACCGCAGAACATAGGCATGCACGCTCGCACACACACACACATGAACCAGCTGCCAAATCTACACAAACGCACACACACACACACACATGAACCAGCTGCCGAATCCGACTATGCAGTCTCCCAGGCACGCGCGCACAAACACACTTATGCGCGCGCGTGTGCGCACACACACACATGAACCAGCTGCCGAATGCGACTATGCAGTCTCCCAGGCACGCGCGCGCGCGCACACACACACACACACACACACACACACACACACACACACACACACACACGGCGCACACACGGCGCACACACACACATGAACCAGCTGCCGAATCCGACTATGTTAGTCTGCCATGACTGCGAAACCAGCGAAGACATACGGTGCATTGGCTGCTGCCAGACTGGTCTGCTACAGGTTTGCGACGCTCTTGAGTACACTTGTGGCGTGGCAGACCGCTTTTCGAAAAGGAAATGTTACAAATACTTAGTGCTGAAACGATTATATCGATTACTCGTTACTTACTCGATAAGAAATAGATCGAACGGTTATTTCGATTTTATCGGCTAAACAAGTAGAATGGTACATGTACTTACGCTCGGTGCGGGATTTCCCCCATTTTGGGGTCGCACAAAGCGTGCATGCATCGAAAGTGTTGCGAGTACGACACGAATATGTACATGACTGTCCACTTGCAACATCGATGTACGTGTAAAGTAGAGTACAAGCGCGATCTGAGAAACATCGACGTGATCACCGTCGCCGTCTTTTGAGCTGACTACTTTTCTTACCAATCCCGAAAAGATTGTTGGAGGAGAGAGAGAGACTTTTGCTTGCCGAGCTGAAGCTAAAGGATTTGATGGAGTCCTGCCAGCAGCTAGTCAAAGGACCTTCGGTACCTTAGGCAGACCCTGACGGAGTTTGGAGGCCAGCAAGCTCTCGGTGAGGAGAGAAACATTCGCGTGGCGATCGACTCTCCGTAAAAAAAATACAAGCTACATAGCGCCGACATACTGCAACAGCTACGATTTCAACTAACTGTTACTTCTCGATCTGCTGCTTCACAAAGTTCAACTATTTACAAGTCCTGACTGTTGTAGTCTGAAGCTGGAGTCTCATCGCCCACCTACAGGTAGCTTTTGGAGCTGATGGATTTCCCGACTTGGACTCCTTCCGCAAATTCTCGCAACAGTACTACAGTGTATGCTGTGTTCCCGCACGCTCGTGTCTACATGTCACCTACTGCACATGTACCGAATCGCGGAGGCGGAAGAGCTTGACGAACTCCGCTGACTCCACGTTGCCGAAATATCGCCGTCGTCTTCGTTCTTATCGCTGGAGACATTCTCCCCTTCCAGGACCGGCGCATAGTTGTCATCCCGGAGGTAGAGACTATGTTGTGTTTCGAAATAGTTCTTCATCAAGCTCGCGCGAATTCTCATCATGAACTCTTTCCGACGTAGTGATATGGCGATGGTCTTTGGCGGGGCACTGGCTTGGCGAAAATGCAATCTTCTTGCGCAGTAGAACATTGATCGGTTGCAGATGAGTACAGTTACTTCGTGCTTGGTCCTGTTGGAGGAAACCTGACAGGAAAGAGGCAAGACTCATCGAAGACGAAGCGCTCGCAACAAACAATGGCGCTCGAAATATCTCGTACGATTTAGGGCCTATCGCTTTGAGCCACAGCGCTCACAGCCTTGCCTACTTCATCAAAGTGAGCTCTACATGTTCGTTGCTCAGTATGTGTCTACACCAGCTGCAGGGGCTGGAGTTCCCTCCACGTGCAAGTAGTCTTGAGCTAAAGACAGTATTGTGGTCTTCAGTTTCATGTTTTCCGTTCTGTCGATGGTTCCAGAACCAGTTTGCTCGACGACGAGCTAGGCCTGGCGTCTGGGCCTATTTTGAGCATAGACAGGAAAAGCCACTAGTTACTTGTTGGTGCGCCGCGCGTCAGCTCATCCGTCGAAATCCGCCGATCTGCACCCCTGGCCGGCTTCTCTGACTTCATCGTCGGAGTCAGCGAAGTCACCGGCGAAGGGCACCATCAGCGCTTGGGTTGCAACTAGTGAGTTGCCTCTGTCTTGTCTGTATTCGTCTGGTCAGTCCGAACAGCTGACAGATTTGTTGCGGGAACATCGGATCTATGCACCCGCTTTCTGTCGTTGGCGATGTTTGACTCGTAAAATTTTGAAATTCACAGCATGTACATGTACTGTTGTAGTTACAATAATAATCGTTTAGCCGATAAGCCGATCGTTATGGTATCAGCTAAGCCACTAAGGAAAAAACGTAATCGTTTCAGCACTACAAATACTACACTGAATCCGATCACGGGAGGCCGGCTGTGGTGGTGAAGCAATTCTGAATGCTGTGCGCCACTCTCCTCGCTGCTGTGCAGTGTCGAACCAATGTCCTTCAAGATGTAAGTGATGGATGTCTCTTCGGACAACATCACACCAATGCTGTCGGGTTTCACACACACACACACACACACACACACACACACACACACACACACACACACACACACACACACACACACACACACACACACACACACACACACACACACACACACACACACACACGGCGCACACACACACACACGGCGCACACCTTGTCGACAATTGCGGAATCTAAAACCCACCAGCAACCTGAAACATGGATCGCACTGGCCGCAGTGGCTGTGGCAACACCGTGCCCCAACACCAGTAGTAGCCTGGGGTGGTGTCACCAATAAAGGAAAACGCCTAGCACACACATGCACGCGCGCACGCACACACACACATGCACGCTCGCACACACACATACACGCGCGCACGCGCGCACACACATGCACGTGCATGCACACGCACGCGCGCACACACACACATGCACGCGCACACACACAAACATGCGCACACATGCACGCTCGCACACATGCACGCGCGCGCGCGCACACAAACACGCGCACGCACACACACACGCACACCCAGAAATGCGCACACACACACGTGCGCACACACACACACGCGCGCACACACACATACACAGCTAATGGTATAGTATGTTGCCCGCAAAGCAGCCAGGTGCTCTGGCTTGGACCTCCAGCAGCGCTGGTTTCGCCCTCGCTACTTGTCGTCTTGCCCTCTCCAGTGCTGCCTGCAACAAAACATTCCCTTCTGGAAACTCTGGGTGGACCAGTTCTCGGTGTTGTGTTTACACCGTGCTCTGCTTTCATAATTACCGGTATGGCATTCGTTGTTCGTATCAACCGCTAAGCTCCTGGTAGGTGGCCCCTTACTGGCCTTAGGATGTGGCTCTGGGTTCACTACTACATGCACATCACTGTCAGCAAGTATAGACAAAGCAAAATCAGAGGCACTGGTCTTCTCCAGGTTTGCAATTGCTATCACATGGGTGCAATTGGTGTAGCACTTTCCATGATACCAGCCACACCATTTACTCCTCCCTGAGCCCTTGTGCTGGCAGAGAAAAGCCCAGATATGGTCGTCCTTCTCTCGAGCAGCGCTGACGATGCGACACCAACTTGTAGTCTCGATATTACTCACTGCAGGCTTCTCGTTTTTACTAAATTGGGTGCTGTGACACAGACACAAAATTCCAGCAATATTACTCTGCTGGGCTGTCATTTGCCACTTCGTTGCCGTCAGCGGCCTCATCCAGCACCTCGCTGCCACTAGAAACGTCTTCCTCTTCTTCCATTGTTGTCAAAACAACATCAATGTACACAAAAGGAATAAACTTCAATAAAGTGATCACAATATCCCAAGTCGATATTGTCGTCAACGTCGTCATCTTCTAAAAAATAAATTATTTTTCCTCACTCCACGCGAACTCGTGTTTTGCGCTTGCTCATACGATGCACACCTCACCACTCGCGTAAAAATATTTGTTCTCACGGTGGAATTTGGTCGAGAAAAGAAGCCCTCACGAAGGTCTCTGGATCGGTTCTGGAACGTCCAACAAGCGAAAACGTATCCTTTGTGATGTCCTTGACCAACACTGTAAGCGGCGATTTGTCCCTCGGAGAGTGCAACGGCACTTGTGATTTTGAGTTTTGGCTCACGGGCTATTACCTTACGATCACCGCCCTTCCAAAGGGTTCTCCTATCCATCCTGGTCACTACGAGCGTACCTTCATCGCACATGGACTCTCCGATGTCTCGTTCTTGCTCGTAAAAATGTTTTCTAACTTGAAAATAATTGTCACGAACGCATTTGGTCGGTCTGGAGAAAAGAGTGCATGGAACCGATACCCGAACCGTGGGAAACTATGCTGGCATTAGGGTACCCGAACATGAAAAACATGGAACCGTTTCACCCCTATTTTTATGATGCAATGCGCACTGTGCACGGATTATCCGACGAATCCGGAACCTGTGGTGCACCAAAGCCCATCTGATCCTGTACAAATTATTGCAAAGAAAAACGTGTGATGCGTTGACACCCGTACACATGTTGTAAATCACTGGTGCAAGGAGTATTGCATCGTAAATGTCAACTTGAAATTCTGTCGGGACAGCAGGGTATGTGGGAGTTGCACACTCTTGGGGTGGTTATGTACTCGTGCTAGCGCCTGCACCTGCACTTCGACCAGCAGTCATATCCACTATGCTGCAGTCAGTTGTGGCAAACCACGGATCAATATCTTCATCGTCAGGCTCTGCCTCACTTCACGAGTCCATGATCAACGCACCTAAGACTTCCTGAGGGTTCAGGAGTCCACGATCAAAGCGTCTAAGAATTCCCGAGGGTTTTCTGTCCTCCTCGTTGTGACAAAAGTGCTGAAATC